>NC_090921.1:1013282627-1013585657 GCF_040938575.1 Ambystoma mexicanum | reverse complement strand
ACATGCAAACAATGTGTGAAAATGGGATGGTGGGTTCCCTGAAGAAATAATTTTCTCTCGATTCTCATAGTGGCTGTAATTACCTGATGTATATAGGTAGTTCAAAATTAATAGGGCAATAGAGGTGGAATTTAGATAAAAGCGAACAAAAGTATTCTTTAAGGATACATGCATCTTTAGACTAGGAGAATACAATATGGTATAAATGACTTTGTAGAAATGTTTTTATGATACCTCCCATATTGAAACAAGATCACTGCACTGTGGGGGATGATTAGGACAGAAATGTGTAGGTACAATGAGTATGGGAGAGGGTGGACATTGGGTGCAGTGGCTCTGTATTAAGTAGGTGTCTAAGTACAAGCCAGAGGGTGGACTGTAGAGGAGGTGTTAGAGACCCCGTCTCCCTTAAACTGAATGCAGATAACTTGTCAGGCTTGTCAATAGTTCTAGTATTGCAAAAATCAGAATTGTAGCGCTTTTTATGCCAAAAAAGCACATTTTAGGGTGACATATTTTTTTAGGGTCCGAATCCCTTATGCAGCACAGGGTATCTATGTAGGTATTACGTATACATTATGGATATCGAAAATCTAGTCTGGGAACTGGACACAAAATAAGTTATGCTCAAAACTAGGTTACCATTTGGTAGAAAGGCTGAAAATTCAGACGGGGTTGGATTTTAAAATGGCTGCTAGAAATACAAGATGGTGGAATTTCACATAGTCATACTGAAATAATTGAATAATTCTCTAATAGCAGTTCATTAAAAGTTCACTGAAGGAGGACATGTCTGGAACATATTGTTGGGACTTCTTGGCAGCAATTCTGACATTGATGTGCCGGTGGAGGCCAGTTAGTGTTCTGGGAAAGTAGCAATTAGAGCGGACAGCTGTTAAACTAGCAACAAGTGTGTGGAGTTCATAGGCAGTTAATTACAGCTGATGCCGATATTTAGATATTTAGACGTTCTTGGCAGAAAAGCATGGTATAGCCTGCCAAAATGACCTCGAAGGGGCTGCCAAGGGTGTTCTTTTGTCTACACATCAAAGGATTTATAATAAAGATCAGGAGGATCTCACACAAATGTAATTAGCCTGTAGGTTATTTCATATGGACTTGGTGAGTGGCAGTTAAATCACAGGCACATGAGGGCTTGTCTTTAGTTTTAAGAACCAATCAAACTGTATTATGTAATAAACTGTAACATTGTCTCAGCTGGAGAAAAGTATAAAAGAGGAGCTGTTTCAAGAGCTCACTGCTGTCGTTTTCTGATGTCCGAATAAAGATGATGTTTGAAAACCATACCAGGTTCCTGTCTTCCCCTCTTCCTCATGGGTCCAGTCTCTGCTGCCTTAATCCACAGGTGTCTATGTCCAGGGGGGGCATGGGCCCTCCTCTTCAACACTGAAAAGGTAAGGGGAACGTCGATTTCCTTTCCCGGTTTCCCGTGAAACAGATGCAGCTACATCGCATAGGGGAAGGGTATGTAAGAAACCAACAGGTGTCTCACCTATTAGTCCCCGGAGGTTCTCTCGCTCAGGTGGCCAGGGCACAGCCATCCCTTTGGGTCCAGGTCATGGGGGTGGACCAGTGCTGGAGGATCACCTGGGTGAAGGGTCTTTGGGGAGTGGGGGTGAGACGACTGATGGTGAGATGCGGTATTCCCCCCCTTTCCCGTACCCATGATCCCTCCTATTTCATAGGATTCTCTGATGTGCCAACTCCCCCCTTTTCTACACAAACACTGTGCAGAGGAAGAGGGCGACTGAGAGTAACAAGGCTAACCCTTACACATCTCATTGGACATGTCCCGCTGATCGGGTCAGGCAAAGTCAGGCACTTGCCTTTAATCACATACATCTGATACCTATTAGCTCTCCCCACATGGATAAAAGGCGGAACATAGAGACACACTCGGAGCAAGGTGGAACACGAGAAGCAGCAGAACTTCTGAGGCGAAGGTGAACCTACTGGAGCAGAGCGACAGATAGAGGGACGAGAAGGAAGGGTAAAGAAACACAGGAGTTCCCTGCAGGAGGTTGTTGTCTCCAAAGAACCGTAAGAGATAAGTGGAGAAGGCCAAATCCCAGACAAGAAGATTGCATTGTGTTTCAAAGGTGCCTGCGACACCCCCCGGGTGAACGAAAGAGATGGGGAGGCGAGGCCAAACCTGTGGTATTAACCTTGAATCATAAGTTGAAACGGAAAAGACAAGAAAGGAGTGCACACAGCCGGTGAGTTGGCGAGTGAGATCAAAGACCAGTGTGTGTTAGGGAAAGATTGACGTGGCAACAATATGTCTTACAATTGAAGGTTGCATGCGTGTGGATGAGACGCGAAGAAAGGCAGACCTGTGGTGAACTTTAAAATTATCGATTACTATGAAGGCAGTGATACAGAGTAGCAGAGAGGACTGGTGAAAGGAAGTAGCCCCCTTGAAAGTCTCTGCAAAAGGTGAAATGTTTTTGTTATAAGGCAACGAAGTGAATGAACTTTAAAAGCTTGATGATCAAGATTGACCCCGGCAAGAGGGGAAGTGGAGAGTGCATATTGAACTCTTGTGCTTATGATAGTGAACTACATAGATCAGGAAACACTGAGGCAAATATCACAAGAGTGCCAGCTGAAGGAAAAGTCGGAGTGGTCCTGCGGAGGTCTATCATAAAACCTTTGCACATTCGAAAGTCTTTGACATCAGGAAATGTTCTGAGCCCGACTGAGGGAAACCAGAAGTGTGATAAGTTAGGGGAAGTGAACACCTAACAAATGTGAATAAAGGTTGCTGAAGGGAACGCCTACAAGTGCTGTGAGTGAGAGGTCTGAGCCCAACAGGGAGCTCTAAATGAACTTTTACTTTGAGAGGTCCGAGCATGATCGAGTGAGACCTATGTGAACTTTTTGTTGAACTGTGAACCCTTTTTGTTGAACTGTTAAATAACTTTTTGGAACGCCGGAAAAGTGACTTTAACATGGAAGGCCAGCCGTGCCTCAATCCACGTTTTGAACTGCTTTGTTTTGAGAACCTGAGCCAGAGTGTTTCATCCTGTCTAGGGGACCACCTTACTCCGTGCTGTCCAACATGGGGAGGAGAGCTGACTCACCCACTTTGATTCTTTTTATTCTAACACTGATTTTCCTTTGCATACATGTTCCCCTTTACACTTTTTGTATAAGAGATAGGGCAGGCATTAGGTTTAGTTAGTATAGGCAATTTTAATTTGACAGAGACTGACACGGACTGTGTTTTCTTTATTATTTGATGGTAGAGACTACTGCCATCTTAGCTATAGGACAAAGTAGGAGTTTTTTCAAACCCCGAGAATTGAATAAAGGTTTTACAAATTGTACCTTCTGTATTACTGTCATACTTGTGATACCATGCCTCCCTTACACTGGGTAGTTGACATTCATGTTTATGATGTTGTTACTGGCACCACACACCAGCGGGACAGTAATGAAATGCCAGTATCTCCTGTTCCTGTACAGTTGTTCTGCTCGCATAGGGGGTATGAGGGCCAAATAGGTATAATCAATGACCCTGCACAATCCAAGGAATACCAGTAACACCTGCATCTTGGTGCATGTGAATGCATTGCTTGGCAGAAGCGAGGATCATATTGTGGTTCTGGCGTAGGCCCCATCACTGTGATATCCCTGCTTTGATTGCAGTTTTCCTCAGGAAGGAGCCAATTGTAAATAAAGGCAATGACGCAACCACCTTCCCTAGCAGAGGTTTTCTCTCATGGTTTTGCACTAAGGCCCTCCTACAACTGCTTACAAATGTGCAAGCATATGCCGGATTACATGTAGAGGAAATGGGTACCTGAACATGAACTCCTCATCTGCCAATGCAAAGATGGACGCTCCCCTCCTGTATTGTCTTTGCCTCCTCCTTGTCATAATCAGTCAACGCAGCAGCTTATGGCCCAGTGGATCAACGATTTTTGGGGAGCAGTACCTGCAGGAATGTGCCTGCCTATTTTTCTATGTTGAGTGTTTTGATTGGTGTGCGTGTTCCTATATTTTGGTTGGCAACATCACTTTTCCTGAACCGCTTGCTCCAGGTTGTGTTTTCGAGCCAGCTAGCACTGGCCTATGGGGCAATAGGGCAATGCCTAAACCAAAAACGCAAAATGCTAGTGTGTGCCAGTTCCGTTTGTCAAAATGGGCCACTTTTCTGACCCTTGTGGGCCACTTTGATAAGTTGCTTCACCATGCGGCTAGTAGTTTTGATCATTGTACTGAATGAATATTCTTTGAAATGCACAATTTGCATCACATTTGATCAACAACCTCCCCCTCGGGTACTACTCAAACAGTCTGTCACAATAGGAATGAATTACCATTTGTAATTGTGTGCCACCATTTCATTGGTGCCCGAGACAATGGCCATCATTATGAGTGAGCCGGTCCTGAAATTACTGCCACCTTTTCCAGACCGGCTCACTCTGAGTCTGCCGATAGGGGCTGTGGACTACATGCAGGCCTGGCCTGCCGGCTGTTCATGCCCCTAACGGCAGATAAATCATTGAAGCACCAGCACCGTTAGCAATCGTGCCGCTTCAAGAGTTCCCATTCCCGTGGAGTACTATGGGACTGCGCGGGAATGGGAACTTACCGTTCCTCTGCCGCCTGTAATATCCCTGTATTAGTGGGCTATCGGGCGGCAGAAACGGTAAGCCGAGGTTGCTGGTACCGGTGGCCTACCACCAACCTTATAATGAGGGCGAGTTTGTTATGCCCAAGAGCACGAGAATTTTCCATGCAACTTTTGTGTTCAAGATTCTCTAGCACAATTGGTGTGTCACACGTGCCTGTCTTGCACACTATAGGACTGTGAATGGTGCTTGACTTCCAGCATTTGCTCTTAGCAAGAAATCGCATTTGTTTACTCACGCTGAAACTCTTAATTGAACCTGAAATAAAATATCAAGCGCAAGGAAACGTAAATTATATTATAAGAACATTTCATGGATGGCTTCACAATCTCTCATGCTCAGAATATGGTGCAACTCGAATGGTTTAGTATTTTAGTTGCTTGTTTCACTGGTGAGTACTTTCTCGACCTCCACAGCCCTTGTCCAGACTTCCCCGACACTCCAAGTTGACTTCAGACTAAAGATCGGTAACACCAATTATCTATTCAATCTAGCCTCTCTCTCTCTCTCTCTCTCTCTCTCTCTCTCTCTCTCTCTCTCTCTCTCTCTCTCTCTCTCTCTCTCTCTCTCTCTCTCTCTCTCTCTCTCTCTCTCTCTCTCTCTCTCTCTCTCTCTCTCTCTCTCTCTCTCTCTCTCTCTCTCTCTCTCTCTCTCTCTCTCTCTCTCTCTCTCTCTCTCTCTCTCTCTCTCTCTCTCTCTCTCTCTCTCTCTCTCTCTCTCTCTCTCTCTCTCTCTCTCTCTCTCTCTCTCTCTCTCTCTCCCCCCCCCCCCCCCCCTTCTCCCACTCTTCTGTTCGCTCCTTCTGAGGGTCACACACTGTCTCTCTTCCCGTCTCCTCTCTCCTTTCCCCCTCCCAATGGTCCAACACTTTCTCTGCTCCATTCTCTTTGCTCCACTCCATACACCTTTCTGGTCTCCTCTCCTTCTTTTACCTCCGTCCTCCTCTCTCACCTCTCACCCAACCCTCTTTCCCAACACCCACTCACTCCTTCACTACCTTGCTACACTCATGCAGGCGCTCTCTCATTCACTGCCCTACTCTCACTATCTGGCGGGGGTCAAGTCCTAAAAATTAAATTGGGGGGACTCATCAACAAAAACAATGGGGCGTGACATCGTCAGAAATTAGAATATCAAGGTGAAATATGCACATTTCATTTAATTGGCTTTGCATAACCACCCAAATTGAACAGGACCAATCGCATTTGCCGTACATAAAATCAACACACACACACACAGAACCAAGACAGGATATATTCTTCGAATAGTGTTTTTGAAAACGTTAAAAGGTGTGCACGTTTTAAACTCCAAGAACCAATACAAATGTTTTCCCTCGGACTTGCAGTAATGGAATGGGATATTTCACCTTTAGTTGTTTGTTATTTTTCATCATGTTATATAGTGCAGCAGTGAAGTGTCCAGTGTACAAACCTAATAACTGGGGTTTGATCCCAGAGGTCGGCTAAAATTCTTAAATTCAAAGACAACATCCAATGTTTCTCTTTTAGCTGGGGGGGGGCTGAGTCCACCCTCAGAATAAAGTGGGTGGACTCTGTACCCCCGCGTGTACCCTTGACTTGAGCTGAGCCCTGCTATCTGGTACCACCTTCTCTCACTGCCAATACCTCCCCTGTAACAATCTCCTGCATCACCACAAGCACCTCAGCACTCCACTCCACCGTCCATCCTCCGAGCTGCTCGGTCCACCTCCACTACAATTGACGTCACTGAAACACCCTTTACACTGTCTTCCATTTCCCGCTCTTTTATACTCCTCTCTTCCTGTCATTCCCTCCTTCCACTGGTCCAATGTCACACCTGGCAATAAGGGGCAATCAGTGTCTGCTTTTTTCCCTGGCAATTGGTCTTTGTAAGGCAAACATTCACTAGCCCATGTTGGCCCACACCCCCAACTCTCACACAGGATTTGCCTCGCGTGTGGTCCAGTTTATTGCTGCTGTTTTCATTCAATGAAAGTGAGTACTGCTGGGTCGGTAAGGCACGCTGCTCATTGAAAGCGGTTGGTTCTGAGTTGCAGCTTGGACCAGTGATTTCTCTCTGCAGTCAGCTATGGTCTCCAGTGGTTGCTAGACATTCTGGTACATGAAGCTCTGTTACAAAACAAAAAGAACTCAGGGCAGCATAAAAGCAGTGATGCACTGGATGATGGAAAATAGTACCAGGGGTAGCAATCACGGCACATACAAGGGGGGTGGAGGGGGTAGAGACTCTGTCCTCCCCAACTCCCTCACCCCACCTCTTCTGCAGGTATGACTCTTGGAAAAACCCTGGTGGGCCTCCTGCACCAGATCTGGAGGGGTAGGGACCCCTGTTCCTCCTTAATGGATCTATGTTCCTCACTTTGTCACAAACATCACAGTGTTGATAGAAACAGTAACTTTAGATAGGCCAACAATAAATTGGATAATTCCGATATATCCCACTTTTCCATTGACAGTGAGTCCAAAGTTTAAAGATTCAAAATGGAAAAAATATTAAATAATTGTCTTTTTAACAGAAGAAGAGCACCTACAATTAAAGTCTTTACAGTGCTCCATGAATTATTAAGAGACGTTAAGGGGCATCTAAAAATGGCACCTTGAAGATGCTGGTAATCATTGAACTGGTAATGTTACCCAGCATTCTGTGTCTTCAAAAGTGCTTGACAAAAACATCAACAATAGGAAAAACATGCTAAATAGGAAGGCATATATAAGGAATGCCAGACAGTGTTCAAGGAAGACAAGAGGTAACCCACAAAAAATGAAACTGATGGCACAGAAGCTGTTGATTCTCAAAGTGATCGTAGGACAATTTTTAAGTATTTTCAACAGATTATTTCATAAGAAAACAAGAATCCCAAATGCATACTGACACCTCAAAATTCCAGAAAAGGTTTATTATGATTACTAAGTTCAGAGATAATTTATTCTTGAACCAACAAATATCTCTGAAAAAGCTGTCAAGAACAAAGGGGATGGTTCTGATAATAATGGCCTACATGACCTACATTTATTTTTACATAAGATACCTTCGAAGATACTCAGCATCAGGTTGAGGGATTGTAAAGTACAAGAATGCATCAAGAAGAACAGATTAATACTCAATCCAAGAGCATGCCTTTAAGAAAACTGGACAAGATAAGCAAATGGAGACCAATAACGATTGGCACTGCTTTCATGAAACTGTTCACCAAACCAAGAACTCTGTCACGTTGGTCAACATACATTATAAATAAATAAATAACCAATTACAATACATAAGAAACAAAAGAGTTTCAAAGATGTCAGAGGTTGCCTTGAAAACTGAATGCTTCTACAGAATGCCATTGAAGATCTTGGAAAAAAACAAGCAGTGTTGACATTATATATCACAGACTTTCAACTCAATCATCCCCACATACTGAAAAGTCTGGAAAGGCAGAGAGGTCAATCTGGTGTAAGATGCTTGTTAAAAGGCTCTTCACACATTCATCAACTCACTCCAAGGTCTCGAATAATAATGTAAATCCTGTCATACGAATGTATATGGGGTAAAGCAAGATGACTCTCTAGCTCCATTGATCTTCTTTATTGCTGTGGGCCCTTTCCTCGTGTCTACAGCATTCCTGTAGGACAAGGGCTTCACTTTTCTTGTAGATGCACGAATCTAACAATTGAGAACACTGGCACTTGCTGAGTAAAGAGCATGTAAAAGAGCTTGAAAATGATTGAGAATTTTATTTTAACAAAGCTACATGACTTCATTTTAAAGTCTTGAAACCCATGAGTTCTCCCTTTGCCATTTTGGTGACAAGAATATAATCAACAAAATGATGCTAGGAAGTATGAGAAACAGAATAAGGTTCATACATAATGGTGAGAGTGAAAGATAACTTGCTCTAAGTATTGATCCACAATGACATTAACGGTACCTTGGAGTCATGGCTGGAAAAGCTTGGAAAAGCTCTTTTGAACTTGACCCCAAAAGATGAAATATTTACCAATACTTGGTCTCCAAACTGTTTTACAAATTATAAATGGCTTGATCCTAAGTAAACCCCTCATCTTTGTAGACAAACCTACCGGGATTTAGATGAATATTTCCTACAGCTCCCTGCAGACATGCATGATGGTTGTTACACTAAAAAGAGTTACTGGTGGTTTCTTAAATTCTGCACTTATATTGGTATCAATAAAATCAACAATTTACTTTTCCTCGGAGATGCTGCTGATCTCCACGTCTCATACTGTTTTCTTTAAGCAGATATTGTGATTAATGATCAAATTAAAAGGATCATTAAGGCACATCAATGATAGGTGATAGCAAAATATCTCAGTTAGTCATGTGGTCTACTTGCATTACAAGAATGGAGCAACCATGAATATGAAAATTGGAAAAAGCTTTCAGTCCATTGTCATGATTCCCCTCGGTAGCATTGGTGACAGCTGGTCTAAGAAGGTAGCTGAGTGGCGTAAGAACAGTTATTCCCAGGTAGCTGCCCTTACCAAAATAGCCCCCAGGTTGGGATGTTTGACTGTACACAACATGGCCCCCAAAGAGCCCATTGTTCATGGATCCTTGGTGGTCTAGTGGTGCTGGATGGGCCCAGGGTATATAAACCCCGCCCTGGGCCACATCCATCGCTTAGCATTCTCTTCGGCTGGGGATCAGCGTGACGCTTGCCTGCACCGGCTCCCCGCGTGCATCCCGCTTCATGATACCAGCGCTCTCCTCGCGTGCATCCAGCTTCAGGACACCAGCACTTCCAGCAGCCAGCCTCCAGCACACGGCCTTACCTGAATTCCAGCGCGGGTGAGAGCATTCTCGTCCGGATTCCCGGCGGCTCTGTAGAAGCGGCTCGGAGTCATCAGGAGCAGCTTCGGGATCTCTTCCCCGACATCGCCTTCACCGAGGACCCTTCCGCGCACTGTCAGCATATCTGCATCCTGGATTCGGCTTCGCCTACAAGACAAACAACAACAAGGAGGGTGAGAACTAAGATCCCGCTTGCCCTTCCAACCTCCTCCAATTCAGAACTCACTATAGTCCGCTCCTGCCCTCAATCTTCCGCTGACAGCTGCCCGATCTCAGCAGACTCAGCAGAGCAGGCCTGAAAGGGAGGAAAGACCGCTATTAGACCATTCTTAAGACTATTCTTGAACCTTCTAAAGCAATGCGTGCCTCTGCTTATAAGGTGGTATGCTGGCACACTGTGAACTTACCATTGCAGGTTCCAGGACATTAACCTGTGCGGGCTGTGCCTAAAAGAACTCAAGTAAACTAAGCAATCTGGTGCGCTACGGCCGGCCTGAGTCACCGTAGTCCAGTGAAGGAACTGGGCTAGGATTGCAACATTGGCCACACAGTGAAGGAACTGGGATTGACATTTCACTCATCCGGAGAACTGTAACGGAGATCTAGCAGCACAGTGTTCTCCAGGATCCATCCATCAATCCGGATCACTCCCAACTCTCTGACCACTAGGTAATAACCTGCAGTGAGCAGAGGGAAAGGAGTGTTTTGGGCTAACTTCAAGGGGCAAGTGATCGCTGACAGACCGGACATGAAACCATCGACAGACCGGACCAGGCACTCCTGCAGGGCCCCAGAGGTAAGCGTTACAGAACGCTAAACCCACGTTACTGCTCTGCCCGAGGGCCATGGCGTCAGAAGTAGATCAGCTAGTTGCCCTACTGGGCGAGTTACGAGCCGAGGTTCATGCTGCACGCTCAGAGACTAATGCTATGAGGAAGGAGCTGGTAGTGAACAGGGAGAGAACGGAGGAACTGGCAAAGCGCCTTACCAGAACTCAGGCTGGACAGACCCCTTTGCCTGGTCCAGCTGATGGAGCAGCAGCGGCAGCATCCCAGATACAGTTGACCACTCCGGTCACCATCCCTTTGGTCCCACCAGAAAGGTTTATGGGAGACGCCCTGAAGTATGGTGTCTTCATGACTCAGCGTCGGCTCCATTTCCTATGCCGCATTCCCGACAGATCAAACCAAGGTGGCCTTCGTCTTGTCTTACCTTGGGGGACATGCCGCCAGTTGGTCAGTACCACTAGTTGATCGAGATGACCCTGTTTTACATAACTTCACTGACTTCCAACAGGAAATGGACAAGCTCTTTTCTCGCCGCACCCGAGGGCACGCCTTGGATGGGGAATTGTTAGCCCTTCCACAAGGGTCTTAGAATTTGCTAGGGTATATCATCACATTTAATCGGCTGGTGGCCGAAACCAACTGGCCCGAAGACAAACAGACTATTTTGTTCTACAGAGGACTGCGAAGTGAACTGAAAGACGTCCTAGCACAAGTGGTGAACCCACCGGAACGCTGTTCGGATTACATAGATCTAGTAGTCCAGCTAGACCATCGTCTGCAAGAAAGAAAGTCTGACCGATCCCGTTTTGAGAATCGACCTCTATACATAAGACCTCGGGAAACACCAAGGACCACCGACAACACGCCTGAACCAATGCAATTGGGAAGTATAAGAGGCCTGTTAACCAAGGAAGAAAGAGAGCGACGCAGGAAACAACAGTTGTGTTTGTACTGCGGGAAAGCAGTACATTTCCTCAAGGATTGCCCTAATAAAGCACCGCGGAGACCACTAGGAGTCATGGAAACCACACTAGAGTCACAGGAGCCACCGGGAAACTGTATGGCTCGACAAGAGTAGAGACCGGCTTGTCGGGAAAAGGAGGGACGTCTGCGGTCACGCATTTTACAACACCAGTTATCCTGTTATGCCCTGAGCAGCCACAACGGATGCAAGCTCTGGAAACGTACATCGACTGCGGGGCAGTAGGTAACTACATGGACATCACAGTAGCCAGGCGCATAGGTGTGCCCATTCAGAAACGGGAAAGTATCGACCATATTTTGTCTGTGGATGGGACGCAGTTGTCATCCAGGCCAGTGACCTGTACTGGAACTGTTGTATTGTTGTGCCATGACGGCCATCGGGAACATATTGTTTTCGACCTCATCAACGCTCCCCAATTCCAACTCATCCTGGGAATGCCCTGGTTGGTGTGTCATAATCCATCAATTGACTGGCACACTCATTCTGTGGCATTCTCAGCTGAATGTAGCCGAACATGCTAACCTGCTTCAATCAAGGTAAGGTAAAAGAAACCCCAGGACCAGTAGTGACATTACCAGGGACTGTACTGGCAGTCACCGGACACCTGCCTCCAGAGTATGAAGATTTCCAAGATGTTTTTCACAAAGAGCAAGCTAACACCTTACCGCCCCACAGGGCCTATGATTGTCAGATTGACTTGATTCCAGGTGCACAACTCCCTTGTAGCCGCATTTATGCCCTTATCGAAAAGGAGAACCAGCATCTACGGGAATACCTAGTTCAGTACCTGGCCAACAGATTTATCCGGCCTTCCAAGTCTCCTGTTTCATCAGCCCTCTTCTTTGTCCCCAGGAAGGAGGGGGATCTCAGAACCTGCATAGAGTATAGAGGGCTCAACAAAATCACCATAAAGAACCGCTATCCTTTGCCCCTAACACCTGTGTTACTAGACCAAGTGAAGGAGGCAAAGATTTATACAAAATTGGACCTCAGAGAAGCCTACCATTTGGTTCGCGTAAAGGCTGGGGACGAATGGAAGACGGCCATCCGCACCAAATTCGGGCTATATGAGTACACGGTTATGCCCTTTGGATTGTGCAATGCACAAGCTGCATGTCAATATTTCATGACCGATAGATTAAAAGAACTACTTGACGTCTGCGCTTTGGTGTATATAGATGACATCTTGATCTACTCTGACTCCATTGAGAAGCATGTGCACCATGTGCACTCTAAAACTTGATGAGAACCATCTCTGGTTCCGGAAGCACCTCAAGACCTTCCTCTTTTCTTCTGCCTTCGCTCCCCCTCTCCCCTGCTGATCTGTTCTCTCTTGGCACCATGCACCTGTCCACCCTCTGTCTTTTGGGCCCAGGTACCTGCTCATCCTGCCACCCTCCCGCACTGCCTCCGGGCCACACCTTGCACTGGGGTCTGTATCTGTACCCATACAGCCCCCCTTTTTTTCTTCCAGCACTTATCAGACCTACCCTGTCTGCTGCCTTAAACCTAGCACTTGCAAATTGCTGGCTGCATTACTACTGTTTGTTGCCTTTATTATTTATTTATTGTTATTTATCTGTTTCTCCTCTGCTTTGCACTTTCCACCTCTCCCCCTTCCATGCACTTTTCCCCTGCCCCCTCTCCCATGCACTTGCGCGTTCTCAATGTCACTGGGCCTAGTAAGATCACTATTTTGTTCTCCCCTGTTCCGCTCCCTTGCCTTGTCGCGCTCTGAAACACTTGTGTACGAGCGCGATAGAAATAAAATATCAATCAATCAATCAATGTACGAGCAGTCCTAGAAAAGTTGCGCCAGCACCATCTGTTCGCGAAAATCAAAAAATGTGCCTTCCATGTAACCGCGATGGAGTTCCTTGGGTATATACTTAGCCCCCAGGGGATTCAAATGGACAACCGCAAGGTGGAAGCAATACTACAATGGCCTTCGCCCTCTTCAATCAAGGCTGTCCAGAGTTTCCTAGGCTTCGCTAACTTTTATAGGAGGTTCAACGCTGACTTCTCTGAGATTGTCCATCCTATAACATCGTTACTTTGCATTTTCGCATGGACCACCGAAGCCGAAGCCGAGGAGGCCTTCCAACAGCTGAAAAAACGGTTTGTCACCGCACCCATACTTAGACATCCAAACCCAGAAATTCCGTTCTTAGTAGAAACGGATGCTTCCAATGTGGCCATGGGGGCAGTACTTTTCCAAAAGGATCCTAACACCAACCAGTTACATCCGGTGGCCTTTTGGTCTCAAAAGTTCACTCCGGCAGAACTTAACTATGCGGTAACTGACAAAGAACTACTCACCATGAAAGCAGCGTTCAAAGAGTGGCAACACCATCTCCTGGGAGCACGACACCCGGTCACGGTACTCACGGACCATCGTAATCTGCAATTTCTACGGACAGCCAGAGCCCAAATGCCACGACATCTACGATGGGCCCTATTATTTTCAGAATATGGCTTCACCATTAGCTATCATCCTGGAGTAAAAAATGGAAAGGCAGATGCGTTATCACGAATCGGCTGGAGCTCAGAGAAAGAGGACGCTTATGCAGGTCCTACTCCGCTACCCATTGTACCGGAAGAAAAAATAGTAGGAATTACAGGTAACCACCTAACTGCACTGGAAAAACTACAAGACAAGATCAAAGACACTACGAGTCCGGCGCAAGTTCATACCTGGGCTTTACAAGGGCCACAACAAACTGTAATCAGTGATCTACCCTACTACCGGGACCGTCTTTACCTACCTCTTCCGGCAATGCAAGAGCAAGTTATGCATACCTATCATGATGCACTAACAGCAGGACATCCCGGCATAGCAAAAACTTTGGCGAAGGTCCAGCAACATTTCTGGTGGCCCACATGGAGGAAAGATATAGTGCAACATGTAAAAACCTGCGACATCTGTGCAAGGAACAAGACCCTAAGAACTAGACCACAAGGATTACTTCGGCCGTTGTTAGTCCCGCCGGCCCCATGGCACACTATCTCGTTAGATTTCATCACAGAGTTGCCATCTTGTGGGGGTTATAACACCATCTTAGTAGTGGTTGATCTTCTAACCAAAATGGCACACTTTACTGCGCTGAAGGGCATACCTAATGCCGGAACATTAGCACAAATATGTTACGCTCACCTGGCTCCCACAGAGGCGTCGATCTGAACTGGACAGCTGCGGTCTCCACCAATGTGACGCGTAGGGCCGAGATGATGGACTGGACTGGCCCACCTAGCTTCGTTTGCTTGGCCCGTAGAAATATTCTTCTGCAAATGGAGAAAGGGAATTAACCACCCGTGGAGTTGAGCGTAAATCCCCCACCCCTGCTGTTCTCCCCACTGATCACCTTTGATGCTCCCTCTTATAGTCTCACCTGATGGTTTGAAAAGATGAGCTCTCCATCCTGCATTGAGCGCAGGGGCGCGTAGTTAACCAGTTGCTTCACTGGCTCGAAGGAATTGGTGAGTTCCAGAACAATATTGACTCCGATATTCCTGGCAAGACGCCGTAAGTATGTAGTTCCTAAGAGTTCAAATGCCTGACTTTCACTCTTGTCCGATTCCTTGCAGGTTGCAGCTTGACCCTACTGAAGAGTTCCTCGTGGCAACCGGTAATATTCTGGTAAGGATTTGTATTTTCCAACACAGTTCGATAAAGTAATGTCATTATGTAACCTGTTGCTTTCTCCCTTATTCAGGCGCTGAGAGAAAGTATGAAGTCTCGGGGAATAATGCCTCCGGCGGTAAAATCAGGTAAGTCTATTGTGGTGCGGAGGGTTCCCCTTGTTAGTCCCTTTGTTTCACCTTGCTGTCCTTTTGTTTCCCCTTAGGGGCCGGGGTTCGGCTAAGATGCAGTGGAAGCTGTGCCGACCCATGAAGAGGAATAGTACCGCCGGTGGTAAAATCAGGTAAGTCTATGGGGGGTATTCCTCTGTGTATTCCCTTGGCTCACCTTGCTGTTTTTGTCTTCTCCTTAGGTGCCGGAGTGCGGTGGGAACATGCAGGAGGATGCGGTGGAATGTGAAGATGGTGCGAAGGCCGGTGAGTTCAGCGCAGCGCTGCAGCAGGCGAGGCGACGTGCATAAAATAACTTCTTTCTTCCAGCTCGAAGGCGTGATGGATCGGGAATTCAGGTAAGGATCAAAGGTATTGCTCTTGTTCTAACCTTTTCTCCTTCTTTCTCCCTTTTTCTAGGAGCTCCAAACTCGAGGTGGGCGTGGCAGAAGACTGGATGCAGACTTGCAGGCACGGCGAGCGTTACGCTGCTGGATGCAGAATAACGCAAAGCGTGTGCTGCTCTTTGGGCGTGGTTTAAATAGACTCTAAAGTAGTCCCAGGTAAGTATTCCTCCCCAGCCCCACCCGAGTAAAAAAAGTCCATAGGTAAAATAGTCCCTTCCAAGCCTCTTTTGGCTTGGAGCTCTTGCAGCATGGTCTGCATCAGATAAGTTTGCAGCATGGTCTGCATCAGGTAAGTTTTAATCTATGAATCTGGCGCCTATGGCACCAGGACTGACACTCCATATGAGCCTTGGGCCATAGGCGCCAGGACTGCACCCAAATAGCCCCTAGCAGGGGTTGTTGGGCTTGCTTGGGGTAACTTGATGCCTGCTTCTGGGGTTGCTGGACTTGGTCTGGGTCCCCGGGGGTAGACATCATGACAAAATATTCCTCACCAACGTTGTCAGGCTACACGGCTTTCCTTCAGCAGTAATATCAGACAGAGGAAGTCAATTTGTATCCAAGTTCTGGAGAGCCTGCTGTGCTAAAGCACAAATCAAGGTCTGTCTTTCTACCAGCCACCACCCACAGACTGATGGGCAGACAGAGAGAAAAACCAAAAGCTCGAGCATTATCTTCGGTGAATGCTTGCCCAGACATATCTGAATTGGGTAGACTTGCTGTGGGCTGTTGAATACGCATATAACAGTTCAGTTCACAGTTCCAAGGGTGTCTCAACTTTCTTCTTTTTACATGGGCGAAACCCACAAACGTCAACCTTGGATCCACCAGCACCCTTGGATATGCCAGCCGTTAGTACCCTGCATGCCAGCATTAAGGAGACACTTAAAAGGGCCACTCAAACGCTTCTGGAGATGAAAACCACCCATAAGCGTTTTGCAGACAAGAAAAGGGTTCCTGAACCCCGGTACCAGATTGGAGACAGAGTATGGCTATCTACAAAACACATTCAATTGAAAGGACCTAACAAATTCACAGTAAGCACTGGCCAACAAAGTCACAACTCTACAAATAAACATTTCTAAGAAAAAAGCTTCCCTAACCAGTAACACGCCTAATAGAACCATACTATTTCCATCTAATAACACTGTCAAACCTTCCCGCTTCAAGTTCTCTAAAGTCATCATATTTGAAACTGAAAAAACAATATTATCACTAAAACCCTCTAATTGTCATGGTGACCAATGCCCTGCCCAGCTCATAAAGGATGCAGCCAGAGATTTGGCACCCTTTATTACAAAACTCGTAAACGCATCATTCGCGTCCAATAGTATCCCATCTAACCTTAAGGAATCATGGGTTCTCCCACTATTAAAAAAACAGACTCTAGACCCTTTGATTCCTACCAACTACCGACCAATTACTACAGTGCCATTTCTCTTGAAAATCTTAGACAAAATGGCCTACTCACAAATTCAAAAACACCTGGAAACTAACTCCCTACTAGGAGCAAGGCAATCAGGTTTTCGGCCTCAGCATGGAAATGAAACAGCGTTACTAGACTTGAAGGCCCAGATTGATGAACTTAGGGACAAAGGGGAATCAGCCCTTCTCCTCCCCTTGGACTTATCGGCCGCATCTGACTTGGTCGACCACCAGGTCCTATGTAGCCATTTGGATTCGGCAGCATACTTCTCAACAGAAGCCATAGCGTGGATACGATCCTTTCTAAGTGATCGTACTATGAGAGTATTCTCACCTATGGCTGCAGCCGACCCCATCCCTATCACGTGCGGAGTGCCCCAAGGATCCTGTGTCTCACCCACCCTATACAACATCTTTACCAAGCCCCTTTTCGATGATCTGGATCATCTGGGTATCACCTACACTAATTATGCAGATGATACCCAGATCCTCCTACCTCTTACTGGGGATTACGACAAGGATTTGGCCTTGGTGAACAAGGTATATCTCATCATCGAGGCATGGATGGCCACACATGGACTATGCCTGAATGATGATAAGACAGAGATCCTTATCCTGGGCACCCCTTCGACCCTGAAAAAACGATGCCCCAAATACGTTGCCTTTGACATAGACCATAACATCATACCGTTGCTAAGGAGGTAAAAACCCTGGGGGTTCTACTTGGATTCCACTCTCTCGTTTAACAAACAGGTTAACGCCATGGCCTCGGCCACGGCTTATACATGCAAACTGATCAGAGCAGGTAAAACCTTTCTCTCCAATGCTAGCTGCATCACCCTGGCCAGAGCACTTATCTTATCAAAGCTCGACTACTGCAACGCCTTATACATTGGGGCGAACAAACAAATCATCAAGAAAATCCAATTCCTGCAAAACAATGTTCTCAGAGCTGCACTGGGAGTTGAAAGGAGAGAACACATCTCTGAGACGAGAAGAGCCAACAACTGGCTGTCCACATATGACAAAATTAAACTAAAAGTTGCCTCTCTCATGCATAAATGCCTGCACAAGGCAGCACCATGTTACTTATCGGATAGAATTGTCATGAAACCTGCAACAAGAATAACTAGACTCTCGAATACGAATTGCCTCCTGATTCCCAAATTTAAACTTACCAGAGTTGGAGGCAGTAGTCTCCAGGTCAAGGCAGCCCAACTATGGAATTTGTTACCCTCCCACCTAAGCGTAGAGCATTCGTACCTAAAATTCCATCTGTGCCTTATAAAGTGACTTAAAGACGCAGACATCTAGTCTGACCCATGACACCTCTACGAACTGGCCCATTACCCTGTATACAACCCAGTTCTGACTACTGACGACCTGCTATTCTCTACAGACCTCTACCTCACAAACTATAATTCCACATGCCTGTTACTAGCCTAAAGCCTAATCTCAGGTTTTTAGCCCATAGCAGGAATCTCATGTATGTAAATATCCTATATATATATATATATATATATATGTATTTATATATATATATATATTATATATATATATATATATGTAATCTGACTATGTGTAACTATATTGCATAATGTAAATGTATTTCTTATGTGTAACTAAGCTGTGATTGATCTTATGCAATGCGCCCTAATACCCTTGGGTCTGGTGCGCAATACAAGTAATAAAACAAACTAACAATAAACATTGTCAATCCTGTGGCTATGGAACTGGTACTACCACCTACACTTCGTATACATCCGGTATTCCATGACTCATTATTGAAACCTGTGTACCCTGGCACCCGTGACACTCTGAGACAACCTCCTCCCATAATGGTACAGGGAGAAGAGGAGTATGAAGTTAAAAGCATCCTGGATTCCAAAGTAGTTCGCAGAAAACTCTACTATCTGGTGGACTGGAAAGGCTATGGGGTCCTGGATCGGACCCGTGAACCGGCAAGTCACATACATGCACCACGTCTCCTGGCTCGATATCATCGTGAACACCCCGATCGTCCAGGTCCGGGTATTGCTTTCCTTAGGGGGCCTTGAGGGGGTGTGCTGTCATGATTCCCCCCGGTAGTATTGGTGACAGCTGGTCTAAGAAGGTAGCTCAGTGGTGTTAGAACAGTTATTCCCAGGTAGCTGCCCCTACCAAAATGGCCCCCAGGTTGGGATGTTTGACTGTACACAACATGGCCCCTGAAGAGCCCATTGTTCATGGATCCTTGGTGCTCTAGTGGTGCTGGGTGGGCCCAGGGTATATAAACCCTGCCCTGGGCCACACCCAGCGTTTAGCGTTTTCTTCGGCTGGGGATCAGCGTGATGCTTGCCTGCACCGGCTTCCCGCGTGCATCCCGCTTCAAGATACCAGCGCTCTCCTAGCGTTCATCCAGCTTCAGGACACCAGCGCTTCCAGGACACCAGCGCTTCCAGCAGCCAGCTTCCAGCACACGGCCTTACCTGAATTCCAGCGCGGGTGAGTGCATTCTCGTCTGGATTCCCCGCGGCTCTGCAGAAGTGGCTCAGAGTCGTCAGGAGCAGCTTCGGGATCTCTTCCCTGACACCGCCTTCACCGCGGACCCTTCCGCACACCGTCAGCATATCTGCATCCTGGATTCGGCTCCACCTACGAGACAAACAACAACAAGGAGGGTGAGAACTAAGATCCCGCTTGCCCTTCCAACCTCCTCCAATTCAAAACTCACCTTCGTCCGCTCCTGCCATCAATCTTCTGCTGACAGCTGTCGGTTCTCAGCATTCTCAGCAGAGCGGGCCTGGTAGGGGGGAAAGACAGCTATTAGACCATTCTTAAGACTATTCTTGAACTTTCTAAAGCAACGCGTGCCTCTGTGCGGGCTGTGGCTAAAAGAACTCAAGTAAACTAAGCAATCTGGTGCGCTACAGCTGGCCTGAGTCACCGTAGTCCAGTGAAGGAACTGGGCTAGGATTGCAACATTGGCCACCCAGTGAAGACACTGGGATTGACATTTCACTCATCCGGAGAACTGTAACGGAGATCTAGCAGCACAGTGAGCCCCAGGATCCATCCATCATTCCGGATCACTCCCAACTCTCTGACCACTGGGTAATAACCTGCAGTGAGCAGAGGGAAAGGAGTGTTTTGCGGTAAACTTCAAGGGGCAGGTGATCGCCGACAGACCGGACATGAAACCATCGACAGACCAGACCAGGCACTCCTGCAGGGCCCAGAGGTAAGCGTTACAGTCCAAGATGATAGAATGGAATATCTTGGCAATAAACCAATCAATAAAATAATTGGAAGAAATCATAGGTTTGCAACAGTATATATTGCAAGGGTTGCTTGAGGAACCATCTCCCGTAGATCTGTTGCATGTTTGTTTTATTTATTTTCAGACAAACATAGTGTTTTGAACAGAAACACTGTACATGGGGACATATGGCATCCAGAATCCTATTACTGGTTGATTTACAAAAGATTATTGCTGGAATAATAAAAGTTTCATAAACTTGCTTGAACCTTGACAGTGCGGATGGGTCCAGCAGGTCAGGGGAAAGAGTGTTGCAGTGGTGGGGGCAAGAAAGATGAATACACTAAAGCAGGTGGCAGCGCAGGGAGGTCAGGGGATGCAGAAGATGATGAAGGCTTGGGAACAGAGATTGAATGAAGGTGAATTGTGGTAGATAGTCAACCGCGTGAGGGGCGCAAGAATATGAATGGATTTAAAGGCTAGAAGGATGAATGGTTAATCCGACACATATAGTGGCGATACACCTAAAATATTCAAATTAAAAGACAAAATGCTTATTCCAAGATGGCCACCGTGAGGAGAGCAACGTGAATCAAAGCTCTCTTTCCCCTCTGGGACTAAACTAGCAGAATACAGCATAAATACTCCTCCCCAGGTGAGACATTAGGTCGGAAGAAGGGATCTTCGGTCCAACACCAGTTTAATATCGCAACAAACCCAGTGGCTTTGTGTCAGCGTAACATTGTAAGTGGCTCCTCGAGTGTCAGAGGAAGCCTGCGGGAGTTCGGGAGCCTGGTGGCAGTGGCACATCCGGAAGGCTTGCAGCAGAGGAAGAGGCTTCACCCCTGGGAGGGGGAAAGTTATCAGCCCCCCTCCCACCCTCATCAGGAGTATCGTGGGAGCTCCGGAGACCTGTGTGGAAAGGAGGGAGAAATGCCACAGGTCCCCGATCCGGATCTAGCACGGAGGTACGCCTTGCCGTGGGGGGTGGAAGAGGGATGGGGAGAGTGAAGAACATGAGGGACCGGTAGCCGGACCCCCCCAGCATTGCAAGGAAACACACCGGCACATCTGAGCACTGCAACCACAGGGGGCCTTGATTTGGAAGTGGTGAAGAGGAAGGAACTCAACTCAGGAAAGGCCCTGAAAGGGGGGCCATTAAATTCAGTTGCTGCAGAGCCCCCAGCCCAAAGATAACAGCAGGGGAAGAGTGGGCCAAGTACTGGAGATCTGGGCCCCTCGCCATATAAGGAAACCAAGTCTGGGAAGGCTCAGATAGGGGGGCCTTTGGTTAGAGCTGTTGCAGAGCCCCCCAGCCCAAAGAGAAAAGTGGGGTATTTGTGGACCCGGTAGTGTAGGCTCCCCGACCCCCAGAACTGGCAGCAGGCCCTGAGGTCTGAATAAAGAGAAAAAACAAGAAAACAAAATAGCCAGTAGTATTAAATAACGCATGAGGGCTATCAAAAAACCTGGCAGCCACCCCAGTCATTGTCAGCACCTCATCCAAAGATAAGAAGCATTTGTGGTGTAGATTGAGAAGCCTGAGTGGTAATAGAGCCTTGTTACAGGGGATAAAGCAAGAGGGAATAACCACAATATCCCATGGAGGTCAAGCAAGACCTCAAGCTCACCAGTGCGAAGGAAGGGATAGGAGGAGCCCCTAGGAAACTACCCAGGAACACGGGTGGGGAGGGGATCGCTCCTGGCTGGAAGGGGACGAACCAACTGACACAGAACCCCAAAAATTATAGCACAGTTACCAATGAGAGGCAAGATGTTGAAAAACAGAGGAAAAGAAGCACAGTACCCACCCAAATCTGTAAAGAACTCCCAAGAGGGCACCATCTAAAAACTGTGGTGCAAAGATGGGTGATCCCAGATGGAGGGAGAGCAGGACCTGGATAGATCAATTGAGGAGGGTCAACACTAAAGATTGGAAGCGAACAAGTAGTCACTCAAGAGGTCCTCAAACAGTGCTTTCAAGACAGGTGCAAATGGACAAAATGAGAGAGGACTTATCTATGGCCCTTCAGGAGGTCAAGGTGGATATGAATAAATTCGAAGGGAGAGTGGTTGCCACTGAAAATGCGCTCCAAGATATCGCAGACGCCATAAAGAAGATTGATGAACTGGTGGAACACCTGTCTAGGGTCACACAAAACAGAGATTCAAAGTGAAGACCTTCAAAAATGGTCAAGGAGAGCTAACATAAGGATAAATGGTCCGGCAGAAGAGGTGGGGGATAGGGAGTTATGCTCACTGACCAAACAGGTGTTTGTGGACCTGATAGATCTAGAGGATAGTGTCAGAAGAAATTGGACCGAGTGCAGAGAGTCGGCCAAAAGAGAGGTGAACTGGAAGCAAGGCCCGGAGATGTAGTGGTTGCCCTACACAACTACGAACGAAAGGAGAGAGTGGTGGCAGCGGCAACGAAATCAGGGGGGGTTGCGTATAATGGGTCCGAATTGCAGCTATATCAAGACCGGTCAAAGTCCACTTTAGTTAAAAGAAGAATGATGGGTCCAGTGGTCAGAGCATTGAGGAAGAGGGAGATATAGATGGACCTTTCCTTTTGGACTTTTGTTTGATTGGGAGGGGCGTCAGTGCCAAATCACTAGATACGAGGAAGGGATGAGAATCCTGGACATTGAAGAAGAGGAGGGCCAAAGGACGTCCCAAAAGCCAGCAAGGGATCCGGTCACGAACAAACTTTGGGAATGGTCCAAATACACAATGAGAAACTCCAGGAAAGGACAGGCACCGAGTAGCCCACTTAAGCCTCCTAAGAAAGGATTAGAGGGGGATGAGAGCCATTTGGCGGAGTCTATGAACAGATTGAACAGATGATCGACCTTCCTCAGCACTAGCTCAAGCACTTCAAGAACTAGGCTTTGACCAAAAAATACACTCACCTACACACTGCAAAGGTTGCACCCTTGACTGGGTTGCGGACCATAACTGTGGCATAGGCATCAGCTCTATCACGCCCACCACATGGTCTGACCACTCACTCATTCACTTCCTCATCCCTACCCCTACCAGCACAGCCAAAAACAACACCACACCATTGGGCCATGGCCAGAAGCACCAAGGCCCTTACCAAAGAAAGGATCCTACCACACCTAGACGCACTAATCAACAAGATCCCTACCACCCCTGACCCAGCCATACTGGCGGATATCTACAAATCCACCATCAGCACAGCAATAGATACTATTGCCCCTCTCCAAAATAAAAATTCCAAAAATATCAAACACTCCAACTCCTGGTTCTCCGCAGATCTAACAGAACTATGCACTAAAAAACGTAAAGCATTGAACATTTGGCTAAGCGCCCCCAGCGCCTCCTCACTATCCTCCTATAAATCACTTGCCAAACAATACAAAAAGAACGGAATCTCCAATGCCATTTCAGAATCAAAATAACTTTTTGCTATATTCAGGGAACTATCCATACCAGCCACTAAATCTAAAGAGATTGTCAAAGATGAAGCTTGGTGTAACACCATACAGTCCGCCCTCCTGAACAAAATTGAGCTCCTTCAGAAAAAAAATCCTAACTCACCATAAAAACCTCACTCAGCACATCCAATCAGCCTGGCATGCTGAAACAATGTCTCTGGCCAAAGTCAAACCTACCACACCTTTCAAATTCAGAGAAGTCACTGAATTAGAGGTGATAGAAATCGTTAACAAAATCAAGCCCTCCAACTGCAAAGGTGACGCTTGCCCCGCCAAAGTAATCAAAGACTGCATGGAAACTCTCGCACTATTCCTCAAATCATTCATCAATGCATCCTTCAACTCCAACTCAGTCCCTGACAGCCTAAAAGAAGCCTGGGTGCGCCCACTGCTCAAAAACCAACCCTAGACCCTGAAAATTCCAATAATTATAGACCTATCACCACCGTCCCCTTCCTGCTTAAGATTCTGGACAAGGTGGCTTACATTCAAATCCAGCAATACCTTGAAGAAAATCACATTCTAGGTAAAAGACAATCCGTTTTCCGCCCTGAACACGGGACTGAATCCGCTTTACTCGACCTCAAAATACAACTTAATGACATCATGGACAAAGGCAAACCAGCTCTCCTACTCCTGCCGGACCTATCCGCTGCCTTCGATCTGGTCAACCATGACATCCTAGGCACGCAACTAAAACACAAAGCCCACTTCTCGCTGCAAGCCATCTCCTGGGTCACATCCTTCCTCAAAGGTCGACTCATGAAAGTCTTCTCTGACTCAGCATGCGCCACACCTACCACCATCCACTGTGGAGTCCCACAAGGCTCATGCACAGCCTACACTATATAATATTTTCACCCTCCCGCTCTTCAATGACCTGGATCGTCGGGACATAGCTTACACCAACTATGCCGACGATACCCAAGTCCTTCTCCCCCTCACAGGCATCTATGAACAAGATGCCGTGGCACTAACGCAGATCTACACAGCCATCCAAACCTGGATGGCAGCCAACGGCCTCTGCCTAAGCGGAGATAAAACAGAGATCCTCATAGTTGGCACCAAAGAAACACTTAACAAACTCCCATCCCAATACAAAACCTTTAGCATAGACAACTCCACCGCCAGTCTCAACTGCAGTAAAAACTTTAGGAGTTTACCTTGACTCCACGATGTCTATGTCACGGCAGGTCAATGCCATTGCATCCTCAGCTGCACTCACCACCAAAATAATCAATGCTGTGAAACCATTTCTCTCCACGAAAAACTGCTTGTCAACAGCCAGAGCCACAGTAGGCACCAAATTAGATTATTGTAATGCCCTCTTACTTGGCACCTCTACAAAAAACCTAAGAAAAATGCAAGTCACCCAGAACAATGCTCTCAGAGCAGCTCTGAGCTTTCCAAAAAGGGAACACATTTCCCAAGCCAGGAAAGACGCCCACTGGCTGCCAATAAAAGATTGCATACTCTTCAAATCAATGGCCATCACCCACAGATGCCTCTCTTCAGACGCCCTGCCCTATCTATCCGAAAGGATCACCCTCAATGTTTCCACCAGACCGACTAGATCTCACCTGACTAATCAGACATTTGTACCCACATTCAAAAGATGCAAAGGGGATCGGGATCAAAAGCGACCTGGGGAAGGAGGTCAGAAAGGAGGTTCCATGGGAGGGGTTGGGGCTAAAGGCTATACTGGAATCATCTATGGGTTTGAGCGGACCCGCATAAGAATCTACTGGGATGGCACAGGGGCTCAACTCGCGAGAGGAGAAGTCGGGGTGGGGGGCTAGAGGCTGGTTGAGCCCACCCAGTGAGAGGGGGCAGAAGTGGGTAGGGGGGAGTGCTGGGAGAAGGTAGGGCAGGGTGAGAAGGAATGGGAGGTCCAAACCATAAACGGTTTTATGTAGCAGCTATTAGAATGACATCCCAGGACCATGGCTAGTAAGGAATCCCTTAAGATTATCTCCCTGGACATTAGGGGGATAATCTCCCTGGTGAAAAGGAAAACACTAGAACATTTTCTGGGGCAGGAGGCACTAGGGTTGTTAACCCTCCAGGAAACACATATCCGCAAAAAGATAAACATAAAGTGAGAATTAGGGGATATCAGCAAATATTTCAGGCCAACGCAGCGGGCAAGATGGGGTGTGTGAGTCTTCCATTACCAGGTGAAGGCAAACCCTCAAAAGAGCTAATTTGTTTTACTTTTTTTTTTAATGTTATAGTTTTATTCAAAACTTTTCATTTATCCACAAAGTCGTACAGTATCAAAATTCACAATAAAAAACTGAATTTTAGCACATACATTTTTCCATTATCCATACTCTCCAAACTAACTAAAGTAATTTCCCATCTACATTCAAAGCTACTGTAAGTCCTCCCTTTCAGATAGTTATGTCCTTTTCATCATAATTATGTGATTCCAAAATTGAATTACGACAGTAGTGAGACTCCTATTATTCCCTGATAATATTAGATTCCATCTGTCTTGGCAATTGAGTTCATGCCCAGGTGTTGTTATCATTTCTCGAAACCAGTTTCTTTTTTCAGCTAACGCAGGACACATCATGATGATATGATGGATGGTTTCGAGCATCTGTTTATTGTTACAGAATCGACAGAATTCTTCCTCTTTCAAGATTTGCCTGTTATTTGCCATGAGTTCCCGTGTTGGTAATTGATTTAGTCTCAGTCTAATAAATTGATCCCTTATAAGCCTATCTGGGAATTGCTTCATGTACGCAGGCAAATCATTGATTGCACGGATGTTCAATTCACATTGCAAATTCATTTGATATCGTGTTATCTCTGTTACAGTAGATATCCAGTCATTTTGCTGTAATCTTTGTTTAGCACATTGAGGGCGATTCACAAGCATCTCCATTGTTATACCGTTCGCTGCCATCACACTTTTCATTACGCTCTTCCATAATGCTAATGCCGTGTTGGCCACAGTAATGTTTCTTTGTTGGAATAGTTTATATGCAGGGATTTCATCCTCATTAATCATTTTTCTATACCTGTCGATTTTTTTCCACTCGACTATTGATCTTAATGATTGTGTCGCAATCTCATGTCTGATTCTTTTAATCGGGAATTAATTCGATAACCCAAGGATTTTCCTCCAAGAGAGGCCTTCTAAGATATCCCAGATAGACTGATCAAGATTAATCATAGTCTCATTCCCGTAACTCAGGATTGCTGTCACTTTTTGTCGGTAAAATATGAGGATTGGTTGCAATGAGTATTTTCCAAATTGTCTATGTATGAATAACCCTTGTCTCGCCAGTGAAGTTGTTTTGGTTCTCAGGTGCTTTATCCAAGGTGTTTCTACTTCCGATTGATTCCCTAGGACTCCTAGGTATTTGATTTCAGTTACCGTGGTTAGTTTTTGTTTGTTTATGTAGAACTGGAAGTTGATTTCTGTTCTGTCCTTTCTTTGCTGAGAGTGGCATGATTCTTGTTTTGGCGGTATTGATCTCTAAGCCATTTTCCAACATATAAGTTTCCAATTCTCGGAGACTTCTTTGTAGACCTAGCTCTGTTTTGTCTAGGATGACCATGTCATCTGCATACATCAAATTTTGAATCTGCTGGTTGTTTAATTTAGGTGGATTTGCCTTCTGAAAGCGAGGAGGCTCAGGGAGATCCATGGTGTACAACTTAAACAACGTAGCTGCAAGTGGACACCCCTGTTTGAGACCATTTTCCGCTTCAATCGGTGCTGACAATTGACCTGGTTGTGATAATCTAATTCGTAAAGTGGTATTAGTATATAGTTGTTGGATTGGTTCCAATAGTGTCATTGGACACTTCCACTTCTTTAATTTTCCCCACAATGTTGTCCTATTAACCATATCAAAGGCCATATGCAGATCGATAAATGCTGCATATGTGGTGTGATTATTGACCAATGCCTCCTGTTTCAATAGATTCAAGATCATAAGATTTACATGAGTGCCAGTGCTCTTAGTAAATCCCGTCTGCCTGATATCAAATTGCTCGGTTTCTTTGATCCATATGTTGAGTTTGTTAAGGAGAAGCATTGCAAAAATCTTCCCAATAGGATCCAACAGTGCGATTGGTCTATAATTTATAGGCTGTTGTCTATCACCTGCCTTGTATATTGGTATCAGAATAGCTGTTGTCCAAGTCATCGGGATTTGTTTCACTTTCTCAATTGCGGCAAATAGATGGACGCAGCATTTGGCCCAATCTTTTGGATGTTTCTTCATGAGCATGT
The DNA here is from genome assembly GCF_040938575.1 of Ambystoma mexicanum. Lineage (NCBI taxonomy): Eukaryota > Metazoa > Chordata > Amphibia > Caudata > Ambystomatidae > Ambystoma > Ambystoma mexicanum. Next base: position 1,013,557,854 of record NC_090921.1, on the reverse strand, counting down.
TACTTAGGCCCTCTGGGCCAGGGGCCCTTTATGAGTTGAGCTTCTTTATGATTGTTAGGATATCCTCCAAAGTCCAAGAATTTGTCCAAACAATCAATTCACTCTGCTCCATTCTCGTAAGTTGATTTTTCACTGTTCGTTTGTAGATGGACATAAAATGTTTTATCCATACATATTCTTCAATCCCTTGGATTAGTTTGTGTTGGTTGTCCATTTGCGGATTTAGTAAGTTCCACAATCCTCGCGTATTGTTGTTTTTCAAAAGAGCGAGGATTGCTTCTGCATCTTGTTGAGAAAGCAATGCTTTTGCATTCTTTATCCAATTTCTGTAAGTTTGTGTTGCTAGTCGAATAGCGTTCCATGACTTGGCCTCGTTCATTCTTTTTATTTCCGTGAGCATTCTCAATTGTTTTTTATTGTTTACTACCTGCACATTGTATGCATGAGTATGACTTTTCTTCGAGGATTCTTGTTTGTGGATCTTTTGTAGAAATGGTAAGAGTATCCATTCATAGTTTATTTATTCCATGCCAGACACCTCAGGACTGATGTATGTGCTTACTAGTTTCTTTGATTGTCACTAATACGTAATCGAGTGGCTGCAGTATTAGTTTCCATGTGGGGTAAGAGAACTTTACTACTTTCATTCTACGGTGCTTTCGATGTAATGCTAACAATTTGATGATCGCTATTGTCTGATCTTGTGATGTCTTGTGTCGTTACTTGTGACATTAAAGTTGGTGACATATAGATGTAGTCTTAAGTAGCTGAGACTTTTCCATTGGTCCAAGTAGTAAGTTTTGGACTCTGGTTCATTTGATTAGTACAAAAGAGCTGTCGCCATGAGGTTTCTTTAGTCCAAGATTTTGCTCTTGTCGAGAGGAGTTGTTTCTCAATCGCTAGTCCTTGTCGGTCAAATAGGTGAATATTGATGTCCCCACATAGAATTATTTCAGTGTCCTTAGATTCCAACACTACTTCATCTACAGCCGAGAATAAAGTGTCAATGAATTCTTCCATCAGGGTCGCTGCTTGGTTCCAATATATATTAAATATTAAATATTACTAATCTCTGCGCCGGTGCTTGAACAAGGGTTCCAGATGACATCTTGGTGCTCACAATCTCCACTTTTGTTAATTGAATCCACAGTGATAAGTTAATACAGTTTGCCACTTGGATATTCTCTTCCATTTTAATGAGTGTCAATAGTCCTGCTGATGGACGTCCTTTTTTACGGGATATTGCCGGATTCATGAGTATTGTATAACCGTCACATCCCGGCATGATGTCAATCCATATTTCTTGTAAGCATATAAACTTGTGTTTAGAGAGATCGTCCGAATTTAAGCAAAAGAGATGAGAAAATCCTCTGGTGTTCCAACTACATAGAGACAGTGCAGTTGTAGATGTATTGATTGATGGTTAAGAGTTGGTTTTTCTCATTGCTGTCAACCTCCTATTAGGGGTTTCCTCCTCTCTCCAAAACGACATGTTAGTAAAGTTTACTCGCTTATATCTACTTATCACTCTTTCTGCAGAGTTAGCCATTCTGTTTTTTATATTAGTCCTCGGGGAATGTGCACCATCGTTCCCCTCTCTCTCCTGTTTTATTGTTCTCTTCACATCATGCTGATGTTCCCTTGTAGGTTTCCTCATGGTTGTTGTTACAGCAGTACATGAGAAGCCTAATTTCAAGAAGAGGGGTGAAAATGTACGAGAATCACATCTGGGTTCTTTTCATCCATGAATTCCACCACTTTTATGTGTCCTGTATTGACCCATCTAAGAGCAGGTATTGCGTGCATCAATCGCAAAGTATTTGTTCTGTTTAGTATCAGTTCACGTTGATAGTTATTACTTTCCACTTGCTCAATTTTTAATTTTGTATCTTGGAGATTTTCCATAGGATTAGTAAACACAGGTTGCTGCAATTTAGATCTAGGATCTGAGTCTAAAGTATTTTTTGAATGATTAGTTCTATGACTCCTCTCCGAGCATTGCGATGTAAAATCTTCGCTATCTGAAATTGATCACATACTAAATCTTGACATCTCCTGCTCGGAATCCGAGATGTCTTCACAGCTAAGATATGTGTAGATAGATTCTATGATATACCCTTCTTCATAGCAGTCAACAATAATTAGAGATTGTTCATTAGTTGAGGCTTGCGAGTCCCAGTTACTATATTCCTCTTCTTTAGAGTAAGTTGAGAGGTTCATCAATGTTTCTTGGCTCAGTACATCTCTTCGATGTCCATCTATGATTGAATCAGGTGTAACTTCTTCCATCATGGTGATATATATGTGTATTATTTCAGTCCTATCGACTCTTTGTGGCTCCACTGTCTTACTTTCCATTGCCACTTTTTTTCCTCCCTGTTGTGTCGTTTTATTCTCTTTAGGGGTTTTCAAATTTCATAGGAAGGCTCTAGAACCGTTAATTTTCTTTTTCTTGGGGGGCGCTGTTGCGCCGAAGCAAGATGGCCGCCTGAGTGTAGAGCTCCGGACGGGGCGAGCGAACGATCCTTGTTTTTACACCTCTGAACGGATCCGATTGCTGGAAACTGCCGGAGCCTCCTCGGGAACGGTGCTGCTGGACTCCTATAAAAAAACAGAGCTAAACGCGCCCTGGGCGCGGAACTACACGACCTGCACAGTTTGGGGCTGCTGCTGCCTGCTTTCCCCGCTCCGCGGCACCAGGGGCCGCGGCTCTCCTATTCACCTGAGAGAGCAGCGCGGTGGCCCGTTGTGGGGGAGGCGCATCACGCCTCCCGAGACGAACTGGGCTGCTGTGGACTGTGAAGCGGCTTCCTTATCCCCCTCGCCACCCTTGTACAACCTGCCTGGAGCTCCCGACCCCCGCCGTGTGCAGCCTGCCGCCTACATCATCAGCATCCAGCGGCTTCAAATCTCCTGCGCTGCCCGCCTGGATACCGCGGCTGGTCCCTCTGCCTGCGTGCCATCTGCCTGCCCTCCCTGCCACCCCCTCCTCAAGAACACCGACAGCTACAAGGTAGGGGGGCATGGGTGGACGGGCGTGACTGGCTCTGGCGGTCCTTGCGGCTGGCCCCTACTGCCGCCTGTGTGCCTCGCGGCCCACCGCCCTTGACTCCCGTTGTGGCTGCGGGCCCTCGGCCTGATCCGGGCGGAGCAGATCGGCGCTGGACCCTGGGTGGGGACCCGCTGCGGTGCTGCTTGCCGCCCAAGGGCGCCCATTTTACTGCTGCTTGGCCCACGCGTCACCATTGCCCTCTTTAGCTGACTCCCCATCCTCCCCTGTACACTTGTTGGGGGCTCCTGGTACACTTACTGTAACTTTTGAACCGGGGCTGGGCATCCCACTGGTGAAACACTCTATTGCACGCCTCCTCATCTATACAAAGGTCATTTGACCCTTCTTCTCCCCGAAACTGTGCAACTATGCTGCTGGGGTAATTTGTGTGAACCTCACCGCCCATTGACCAGATTCCTACGACATACTGCGTTGAAGCGTGCAGGTTCCCGCCACCTCACTGGGTTCCTGCCACCTCGCTGCACCTTATTGAATCCGCTGGCCCAACCCCGCAGCCTCTGGCTGCGCTGCTATGCCTAAGCCCTCCACACCCTCCTCTCTAGAGGTTGAGTCCCCATTTCATACCAGTATTGCCTTGCTCATAACTCTCCGCAGTGTCTGGACTGCCCATATCTTGGACCTCGCCGGGCTAACGCTCAGGGACCCGCCCCACCATCGGTCCGAGCCATTGCCTCCTACACCACGTTGCTGAGGTGGCGGTCCTGCGGCACCATCATGGCGATGCTCCCCTGCAGCTGCATGTGATACACCTTGGCCCTTGCTGAAACGTGAGGGTTCACCCTAACACTGTACCCATCGTATTGTATCGGTATCCTTGGTTCAACCCCTCTCAGGGTATTTGTCAACGTGGAACTTGATACCCTTAATTGCTGTTTCCTCTAGGGTCCTGCAGACTGCACTTTACCCGTCACCATGACCAAGGGGGCTGGGGCTGGAAAGAAGCAAAGCTCACTGAACATGTTCGCTAAAACACCCTCCAGGCCGCCGAATGAACCCCCAGAGGAATCGCCTACCGCCTCAGCATCCTCAACCCCCGATGACTCGCATAAAATGCTAGAGTACATGCGCGAAGGCTTCACTACAGTGCATACTAAACTGGATGATATGAATGGCACCATCTCATCTATAAAGGCCCATATCGAAAGAACGGATAGCCAGGTCACCGAGATCGAAACAAGGGTTGGCACCGCTGAGGATGACCTGGGTTCCCTACGTGCCGCTGTCACTGCTCTCACCGGATGGATCTCGGCAGTTGAGAGGAAAAATGACGACCTTGAATCTCGCTCTAGGCGGAATAACCTCCGAATTGTCGGCATACCCGAGGACAACATCAAAGAGCCCATGGAGGACTGCATGGAACGTATCCTCCTAACAATCCTTGATAACCCTAAGCTCACGGCGCAATTTGCAGTGGAAAGGGCTCACCGCTCACTTACCGCGAAGCCCAGACTTAGGGCGCCGCCTCGTCCCATCATAGCCAGGATCCTAAACTTCCGCGATCGAGATGCTCTCCTGCGAGCGGCCAGGGCCAAGGGTGAGCTACTTCTGGGTGCAGCGAGAATACACCTATACCCGGATTTTTCCGTTGCGGTGCAGCAGGAGCGCAAAACCTTTTGGTGGTTAAAAAAAGACTTTGTGACTTAGGAGTTAAATACTCTATGCTCTTTCCCGCAAAACTAAGGATCGAACACTCCAACCAAACATACTTTTTCACCATCCCTGAGGAGGCTTCAAAATGTATAGATGAAAACATCCCTGGTTGACTCATTCATCGTTACCACTAGATCCATGTCTACCATGTTATTGTTGCACCTAAGCCACGTAGGGGGCCGCTGTTGGCGAGTTCCCCTATGGTGGCCACAGAGTAAATGAAGTTCATTGGTTATTGTTTTGTTAACGTTGGTCCACCAATCCTTAGCAAATGTGGTCCTGTTCGTCACTACGGTCTTATTGTGTTCAGAGACATGCAGCTTTCCGATGGGTCCCCAGTTTGGCGACTATCTTATCACCACAGCCGGGCCCCCCGGTGGTTGACCCCAGGGGCCTGACCTGTCCACAGCCAACTCGGATCTACATTCCCGATGTAACCCGCACCCACTCTAATCGCCCTGCTTTATCCTACTACGTAGCATAACTCTCCTTACGCTCTTCCCAGTCCGGCGCACCATCGCCCGGCTGCTAACAGACCCCAGGCGTTGATGCCTAAAAGTTTATGGTTGTTTTGGTTTTGTTCGGGTTTCGTCCCTCTGATTGGGGGAGGGATGTGGGTGAGGGGTTGGAAGGGAACATTATGGTTTAAAAATGTCTTGACAGCCTCCAGGGGTGCCGCAGGCACCGCGCCCAATCAATTCATATATGTAGTCAGGCGACCACATACACCTAGGGTACACACCTTTCATTTCACTGGAATCCACCTTTACTTATTCCACCATCACCCCTTCAAATATGGCTGACGCTACTCTGACCTTTATGAGCTGGAACCTCAGGGGATTAGGTAATTATAAAAAGATGCGACAGATTCAGCTCCACGCTGAACGCCACGGAGGAAAGATCCTATGTTTACAGGAAACCCACGCTTGCTCGGAGCAATGTGAACGATTCGCCAAGCAATGGGGCCCCCAGAGGTATTACACTAATTATTCCACTCAGAGCCGAGGCACCCTCACCCTAATACATAGAAGTCTGAAGTTCACGTGTCAGCACTCCCACATAGATCCACTTGGAAGGTTTGTGCTCATCACTGGTATATTACAGCATCAGGAGATAGTCATCCTGAACATATATGGTCCCAACGTCGACGACCCTGACTTCTACCTTCACCTGGCCACTCTACTTGAGAGCTACCCCCTGATTCCTATTTTATGGGGCGGGGACTTCAATATGATACTAGATGTCACCCTGGATAGTAGGTATGACCTTTCACTCAGCTCTGCACCCACCCGTTTAAACTGTTGCAGCGGGTTTTTCCTAAACACCGTTCCCAGACGGACTCTGTGGTAGCTAGAGGCACGCAACAACATAATGCGTGTTGTGATAAACTATGGAGCAACTCACCCGCAGGATCAAATGACCCAGTCCCGCAGTCTCCTGCTTCTGTTGATTCCCAGACGGACTCTATGATAAATAGATGGCGCGCAGCACCAGATAACGTGTTGTGAAAAATGTGGAGCAACTCACCTGCAGGATCAAAGGACCAAGTCCCGCAGTCTCCTGCTTCTGGTGGCCCACTAGCACCACACAATTAGAAGGTCTCTGTCGGAGTATGCCAAGAGTTGATGTCAGATAGTATCAGTATAGGAGTGGTGTAAAGTCTTGAACCAACTCACAAGCAGGATCAAAGGACACCGTCCCGCAGTCTCCTGTTTCTGATGGACCACTCCCACACCTACAGTTCCTCCACTAAATTTTGTCAGCAAAACACTGGTACAATTAGGAGATCCTCTCCCACAATCTCTTTCTTACTTGCCTAAAAAAAAAAAAAATTAAAAAAAACAAGTGTTTCCAGTGTTTCCCCAACTGGAGAAATTCTAGTCACTGGTCAGTATCAGCCCGTTTATCCACCCGCCCACTCTCACGCCCCCCGAAAACACAGAGCTGCAGACACGGCGACACTTACTACCCGTGCCTTCTCAGCTCCTGCCCAGCGGTTCCCGTGGCACGTCCCAGCCAAGGGAGCTTAGATACTCCCCGCCTCGCCATGGCAGCCGCTCTTCAGGACTGGACTTCAGGACTTGACTGGACTTCAGGACTGGACTGGACCCAGCCGCAATCACTGTCAGGGTGTCGGGGGTGATGGGCAGGGAGCCGGGGGACACGACGCTGCACAGAGCCGCATGGAGCGGAAAGCGGAAAGCACAACAACTCACCCGGAGTGCCCGAGACTCCCACAGGCAGTTAGAGGAAAGAACCCCGGTATCTGCCTCGAGACAGTCAAAAGAGCTAATAGAAAAAATGGCACATATGTCACTGGTAGACGGTTGGAGGGGAAAGCGTGGGAACGTGAGAAGGGACACATTTTATTCACACGTGCACAGAACCTTCTCAAGGATTGATCATGCATGGGTTTCAAGGGCCTTCCTGGGAGAGGTAAAGGAAATTGGAGTGGGTGACATTTCCTTATCCGACCATGTTCCCGTTACATTATCTATACGTATGGGGGAAAGGACAACTGGGCTGTGGCGATGGCATTATCCATCGCATATTCTTAAAGACGAGATCTTGAGGGCAGAAGTAAAAGATAGCATACTCGATTACTTTAGCAGCAACAGCTCAAGTGAGATCAGTCTACAAATGTTGTGGGATGCTTTTAAAGCTACCTTGGAGGGGGGGTGCTTATAGCCGTGAAATTGCAGAGTAATAGACAATTGAGACAGTTGGAAATGGAGCTAGAGGGAAAACTGAAACAAATAATGATCCGCATGGCAGAGGGTGCCGGAGGGGCTATAAGAAGGGAGTATCGGCTGATAAAGGGTCAACTAGAGGTCTTACAAACAAAAGCGGCCGAACGTTCCCTGATCTACCTTAAACAGAATTATTATATTAAAGCTAACAAGGCGGATCGCCTATTGGCAAGGGCACTGAGGAAGAAGGAGACGGCAAGAACAATACTAAAAATCAAAACAGAGGGGGGCGGGGAAAGTTCAGCCCTTCCAGACATTATGAGAGCAGTCACAAAATTCTACTCTATTCTGTACAAGACGGATTCTCCGTCAGAACAGGCGCAAAATGAATACATCAAAATATGCCCACTAAAAAAGGTTGCCATTCGGATCGGTAGGAACTGGAGGATGATATTACTCCAGAAGAAGTAAGGGCGGCCATAATAAGCTTACGAATGGGGAAGGCGCCAGGTCTGGATAGATACTCAGCAGACTTCTATAAAACCTATAGGAAAATCCTTATTCCGCTTCTGGTCCCGCTCTAACTCTTTTGGGTGCACAGGGGAAATTACAGCTTAGATTTAAAAAGCCAAGGTTGTGCTATTGCCGAAACCAAGGAAGGATAGCACCCAATGCGGATGATATAGACCGATTGCACTTATTAACATCGAAGCACAGATCTATACAAAAGTTCTGGAGAATCGAATTGATTTGCTCCTTCCAGAGCTCGTCGACTCAGACCAGTCTGGAATCATTAGAGGTAGACAGACAGGCAATATGAAAACACTCGAAGGGTCAGTCGCCTTATCGTCCCTTAGACGCTGAGAAACCGTTTGATATGGTTGAATGGCACTTTCTCTGCACCATGGAAAAAAATATGATTTGGGGCCAAATTCCTAGCAATAATAAAGGCAAATGACCATTGTCCCAGATGAGGACTGACAATTAACGGCCAGCTCTCTGAGAGCATCCCAGTCTCAAGAGAGACAATGCATGTGTGCTCTCTTTCCCCTCTGCTTCACTCTGCTTCACACAATCCATCTGGCACCCCTTCTGGCAACCATTCATAACACGGATGAAATAAAGGAGATTCCATTCTGGGGAAAGATCACAAAGTCGAAGCATTTGCGGACGACTTGCTGCTAATGATTACGAAACCGGACGGGACTTTCAGAGCAGTACTGCGTCAGTTTGGAGAGGTAGCAGGCTTAAAAATAAATGTGCAAAAGTCGGAGGTGTTGAACCTCTCTGTTAAATCACATAAAGCCCAGGAACTGCAAGAAACCCTCTCACATAGGTGGGTGGACAAAGGCATAAAGTACTTAGGAATAGTAATCACCAAATCAATAGACACTTCATTTGGTTCAAATTAGCCGCCTCTACTGGGGAAAATTAGGAAGATGCTAACTGACTGGGGACCCCTATCACTATAATTGTTAGGGAGGATCAATGTGCTAAAGATGGTGATCCTACCAAAGCTGCTTTACCATTTTATGGCATGGCCAGTACAGGTTACCAAAACTTACTTCCGGGCTCTACAAAAACATACGTGTGCATTTATATTGAATCATAAAAAAACTAGTGTGTCGGGACAAGTTATGAGAACCCTGAAGAATTAGGGAGGTCTGGGAGAACCGTATTTCAGAGCTTACTATCTAGCATCCCAGATCAAAGTGATTAGGGACTGGTTTAGGGACGACAGGGGGAATGTGTGGAGGCCCATGGACAGGACAGTAGTGGGGGCCCCACTGGAGGAGGTTTTATGGTGACAAAAGGGAGATAGACCAACAAAAATGTACTGTAGTGACATAGAGGTGCTGGTGGGAGAGGCGTGGAATGAGTCGGTACAACAGTCAGGGCTGACCACCTTCCCCTCCCAGTTGACGCCTCTGTTTAGAAACCTGCAATTTACACCTCGTATGGGAGGCAAAGAATTTGTTTGGTGGCAAGAGAGGGGTTGCACAAAACTGAGGAACATGTTTAATGGACAGGAGTTGAAAACCTTCAATTAGTGTAAGGAGGACTTTGGGCTAGCAGAAAGGGAGCAATACCATTATTTCCAATTACAACATTGGTTGCAACATCCCATGATTAAGAGAACTGCTACCAGGGAACTCCCCCCTTCGAAAAATATGTCTTAACAGAAACAGGGGACAAACACTTAGTGGGGACAATTTATGTGGGGAACCTGGAAAAAGGGCATACATGAAAAGCTGGGAGTTGATAGCAGGACATCCAATGGAAGAGGATCAATGGTCCGCTTTGTGAAACTGCTGGGGGTGATCTGAATGCAGAAGAAGTGAAGAGGACAAAAGGGACAAGGGCTGTTGATGCCTTGGTCAGGAGGCAACACAGAGACTCAGGTCTCAATTGAGGGTTGGACAGACAATAGGGCGGGAGGATGAAGGTGGTCAAAGAGGGTCAGGGCCCGGTGTGGGAATGGAATGGGTCACGGTTGGGACAGGGGAAGGCAGAGGGGCATGAGGTGGGTGGGCGTTGAGAAAATAGAATCAACAATGTTGTGTTCTTTGGAAAATGCCAATAAATACTTATTTTAAAGAACAAAGACAAAATGCTTGAACTCCTCACTGGCACAGCAAGAAGGAGGAAGATGGTTGGTCTACCAAGAACCAAACATTTTCCCAGCCAATTCCTTGAACAAGCTCACGAAGTTAAATTCCTATCAGCTGACAGTTGCCTGATCTTATCTAGAGTCCTCATTTTATCAAAACTTGATTATTGTAATGCCTTATACATAGGGACGAATAAACACATTATCAATAAAATTGTCATGGGTATCCGGCAGGTAGTTGGGGCAAGCTGGGTTGAGGCTTGGTAGGCCTGGCATAGGCACACAAAGAACCCATAACAAATCCCTCCTTTCATTCCTTCCTAGTGTTTGTAGTAACTTCCTGGTTACCACTTCCTGTTGCCAAACAGGAAGTGCATGATAACTCATGAGCTCTCTAGCGTTTGGGTGTGGCTGGCTATATAAGCCACACCCAAGATTCTTCCAGTGCTTCGTGTTGCCTACTGTGAGCTGTATCAGCAACACACTTGCCGTGCGCTGGATCAGCCAGCATCTGCTTACCTGCTACGGATCATCCTGCTTCTGCTTACCTGCTCCGGATCATCCTGCTTCTGCTTACTTTCTCCGGATCATCCTACTTCTGCTTACCCGCTCTGGATCATTCAGCTTCAGCTTACCTGGTTCTTACTCCACGCCGCAGCTATCTCCAGTCAAGAGGGGACTTCTACACTGGCACCTGTAAGAACAAAGAAGAACAGCGTTAACATGCGCACATCAGTAACGCTGCGCATACTCACCGAATCTTCCCGCGGCGCTGGAATCCAGGTTAGGTGCACGAGTGCACAAACCCCTGTAAGAAAGAAGAGACATTATTCATTGCGCTCGCTCCAATAACGCGGACACTTATTTCACTAAGATCTCTCTAACTACGCGGTGCATACTTACCAAAAGCCTCCGTGCAAACTTACCTAACCACCAAGTCTCCAGTAGCGCTGAACCCGGACTCGAGGCGCTAATACCACATAATTTCTCCTGCAAGGGAAAGAGAGAGAGATTACCAGGCCCCCTCAAATTGAAGGCGCTGCGCAAACCTACCAGCAGCTAGCTTCTACACGCAGCGCTACTCACCCACAAAAATACTGGCAAACAAAGACAATACGGACAATTTTGGACACTCAACATTCTCCGCGCAACGTTCACTTGTGGTAAGGACTTTCTAGCCAGTGACGAAATTGGCGCCTTGAACTCTCAGCCTTGCTGTGAATGCATAAAACAGCGTTTGGCATCTGAACTCAGCATACAGACATTGGCACCAATCACATGAGTGAATCGCGCCTCTGCAAATGCAGGATGGAGTGCACACCCTATTAAAGATCAAGGTAAGCCCATAGGGGGACATCACAGCACACAGTAAAGAGAAGGGAAGGGCCCAGGGGAATCAGGTGAATTCAGGTCTGAGTGTACACCTTATTTATTTATTTATTTATTTATATTTATAAAGCGCTCACACAGCCCGCAGGCATCGAGGCGCTGTTACAGGAATTGTTTGTTTTTCTTAGTTGCGTAATTGTGTTTTTTTTTTGTCTTAGTTACGTATTTATAACGCGCTTAAACACCCGGAGGTTTCTAAGCGCGGACCCGGGATCGAACCTGTTGCTGCTTCGTGTCGTCTTGCTTCCAAGACGCGCACGCTGCCGCTGAGCTATCCTCCCGGTATTTGACAGGTATTCCTCCGGGTGAAACAGGGGAAGTGAAGACTCAGGGTCAAGGGAGGCTCGTCCATCGCACCTGCAGAGACACAGGTGAGTGCGACAGAACACAAAGCCACCCTCAATACCTCTGCCTGAGCGATGGAAACCTCTGAGGTAGACCAGCTTTCCCTATTGTTAGGTGAACTACGGGCCGAGGTGCATGGAGCCCGCTCAGAGACAAATGCCATAAGGCATGAACTGGTAGTCAACAGGGACAAAACAGATGATTTGGCAAGACAGCTCCTACAGACACAAGCTGGTCTAGCACCCCTACCAGGTGGAGTTCCACAGGGGCAGCCTACCGTGGCACCTGTAGCCACACCCGTTCAGGTATTGCTTCCTGGCAACATCCCTTTAGCACCCCCAGAACGCTTCTCTGGGGATCCCAAGAAATTTGGAGCGTTCATGAATCAATGCTGGCTACATTTCATATGCAAACCAGACACCTTTCTTAACGACCAAGCTAAAGTAGCTTTTGTCCTCCCCTATTTAGGAGGGCACACGGTGGACTGGTCTGTCCCGCTAGTGCTTAGGGATGACCCTTTACTGAGAAATTACCCAGGTTTTCAGCGTGAACTGGAAAAACAATTTGCCCATCGGACTAGAGGTCAGGCCCTTGATGGTGAGCTACTCTCTCTGTGACAGGGCGGTCAGGATCTAATCTCATATGTCACCACATTCAATCGCTTAATAGCCGAATCAGGTTGGCCAGAGGAGAAATGAATAACGTTATTTTATCGAGGACTGAGAGGAGATTTAAAAGTTATCTTGGCGCAAGTAGTTAATCCTCCCGAAGAATACATCGGCCTAACTATGCAACTAGACCACCGGTTGCAGGATCGCAAGGCCGACCGAACCAGATCAGAGCACAGACGAGTGTATGTCCGACCAATGGAAGCGTCCCATCGACAGGTCTCAGAAATACACTTAGAGCCCATGCAATTGGGTGTTCTCAGGGGACCACTCACCAAGACGGAGAAAGAACGGAGGCGTCAGGAAAAACTTTGCTTATATTGCGGCCAATCTGGTCACTTCCTCCAGAACTGCACGATTAAACCCCCACGGAAGACAATGGGGGTACTAGATAACATAGGGGAAGAAACAGGTGCGGTAGCGGAAAACTCCAATGCCCGGCAGTTGTAGAGGTCTGTCTGTCGAGCCAGGAACGGAGCACTCAGATCTCAAATTTCAATATTCCTGTGGTTTTGGTAGACCCTTCACATCCCACCCGAATGCATGCCCTCAAGGCTTTCATAGACAGTGGGGCAATTGGGAACTACCTGGACATAAACACTGCAAAGACCTTGGGATTAGCATTCCACTGTAAGGACACCGCAGAAAGCGTAACAGCTGTAGATGGCACACAACTCCTTTCGGGACCAGTAACACAGTGTACTTCCACCATCACCTTGATCTGCCTAGATGGCCACAGAGAAAGTATTAGATTCAACCTTATCGCTGCACCCCAATTTCAGCTGATTCTTGGGATACCGTGGCTAGAGACGCGCAACCCAAAGATAGATTGGCGAGCTTCAACCTTACTCTTTTCCACGGAATGCACCTCTTGTTACGACATCAAAGGGATCAAAGGAAGGCCATTGTTAGCTTCACAGGAAAAGATAGCAGGTTTAGGCTTGGTGGGCACTTTACCAGAGGAATACCAGGAGTTCCAGGATGTGTTTGCGAAGGAGCAAGCTAATACACTACCACCACATCGAGTTTACGACTGCCAGATCGACCTGCAACCAGGGGCACAAGTACCGTGCAGCCGCATTTATGCATTAACTGAGGAAGAAAACACTCATCTACGGACCTACTTGGATCAATACCTTGCCAATGGCTTCATTAGACCATCTAAGTCACCAGCCGCCTCCCCACTCTTCTTCATACCAAAGAAAGAGGGGGACTTAAGAATGTGTATTGATTACTGGGCCCTAAATCAAGTCACAATAAAAAATAAGTACCCGTTACCTCTGATACCAGTACTCATAGACAAGGTGAGACAAGCGAAGATTTTCACCAAGTTAGAATTACCCGGCGCATATCACCTGGTACGCATTAAGAAATGGGACGAGTGGAAGACTGCATATCGTACCCGCTATGGCTTGTATGAATACCAGGTCATGCCCTTTGGGCTTTGCAATGCCCCGGCTGCGTTCCAGCATTTTATGAATGATGTGTTACGGGAACTCCTCGATGTCTGCGCAGTCGTCTACATCGATGACATTCTGATCTACTCCACCACTCCCCAAGAGCATGTAACCCATGTGCAAGCTGTACTCCGCAAACTGTGTGATAACCAACTGTACACAAAGCTAGAAAAATGCTCCTTCCATGTCACTGAGGTGGAGTTTTTGCAATATGTACTGACACCGCAGGGGATCAAGATGGACAATAGAAAAGTGGAGGCAATCCTCACTTGGTCCTCACCCACGTCTGTAAAGGGAGTTCAGAGTTTCCTACGGTTTGCAAACTTTTACAGACGCTTCATACCAGGATTATCACATATTGTACATTCAATAACGTCCTTGCTGCGCAAACAGCAAAAGTTCGAATGGACACCAGCGGCGGAAGAAGCTTTCCGAGCTCTCAAGGAAAAATTCACCTCAGCCCCAATTCTGCAACTCCCACAGCCAGATTTACCGTACATCATGGAAACGGACGCTTCAAGAATTGCCATGGGGGCCGTATTGTCTTAACAAAATCCTGAAACCGGATAACTTCACCCCATTGCCTTTTGGTCAAGGAAATTTTCCCCAGCAGAATTAAATTATGCAATTTCTGAGAAAGAACTCCTAGCAATCAAAAGTGCACTGTGTGAATGGCGACATTACTTACTAGGAGCAAAACACACCATCACAATAATAACAGATCATCGGAACTTGCAATACTTACGCTCAGCAAAAGCTCAGTCTTCTAGGCAGCTCCATTGGGCCCTATCCTTAATGGAATACGAATTTGTAATCACCTACCGCCTCAGAGTTAAGAACGGCAAAGCGGATGCGTTATCCCGCATTGGCACAGGAGAGGAAGTCTACAATTCCCCTAACCCGGTGGAGATCATACCCAGCCATAAAATTCTCGGCCTCTGCATCGGCCCATCTCTGTTAAATACTCTGCAGGAAAAAATAAAAGAAAATATCTCTGAAAAAGACCTACTGGCTTGGGACACGAAGGGAGAACAGTTCACCATTGAAGACAAACTACCATACTACCAAAAACGCCTCTACGTTCCAACTAAGGATCTGCAACAAGCAATCATATCAGACTTCCACGACTCGCTGTTAGAAGCCCATCCGGGTATAGCCAAAACCATGAAGAAAGTAAGCAAATCTTATTGGTGCACAACTTGGCGAGAAGATATTGCCACCTACATAGGCACCTGTGAGGTGTGTGCAAAATACAAAACATCCAGGCAAAAACTAGCTAGCCCCCTTCAGCCAATCACCATTCCGCCAGTGCCCTGGCACACAGTACCAGTGGACTTTGTCACTGATCTACCCCCTAATTCAGGTTATAATACCATCCTCGTAGTAGTAGACCTCTACTCCAAAATGGCCTATTTTATATCTCTACAGGGTATTCCCTCATCTCAGACCCTGGCGCAGGTTTTTTTCGACCGAATCGTCAAGTTACATGGATTCCCTACCATAATTGTTTCTGACAGTGGCAGCCAATTTGTATCTCGTTTTTGGAAAAAATGTTGTGCCCTGGCAAGAGTAGAAGTCTGTCTGTCTTCTAGTCACCACCCTCAAACGGACGGGCAAACCGAGCGCATGAACCAGACCATGGAACAGTATTTGCACTGTCTATTACATCAAACAAGCCAAAGCTGGACAGAAATTCTATGGTTGGCAGAGTATGCCTACAACAACTCAACACATTCATCAACCCAAGTAACGCCCTTCTTTACTATATATGGTTGAAACCCCAGAACGTCGGTCTACGATCCGCCAGAAAAGATTGAAATGCCCACAGTAAAGAATCTACATGCCAGAATCATGAAAGCAGCCAGAGAAGCCAGCAGGAACCTACAACTAGCCAAAGAAACACAGAAAAGAAACACTGATCGCCATCGATGAAAAGCCCCAGATTATCAAGTAGGAGACTCGGTCTGGCTGGCAACTAGACACATTGCTTTAAAGGGTCCCAAGAAATTTCAGCCTAGATACATCGGGCCATTTACAATAGAAAAGGTAATTAATCCAGCAGCCATGAGACTGGCGTTACCTCTACCTCAACATATGCGTATACATTCCGTATTTCAAGTGTCACTATTAAAACCAGCACAACCAGGAACCCGAACTTCCACACCTCCCGCACCCATACAAGTGGGTGAAGAAGCACCAGAATATGAAGTAAAGAACATATTAGATTTCAAACAAGTACGAAAGATTCTGTATTATTTGATTGACTGGAAGGGGTATGGACCCCAGGAAAGATCATGGGAACCCAGCACGCATGTGCATGCCCCCCGATTGGTGCGGACATTCCATTGGGACCATCCTGAGAAAACAAAGCCCTCATACACACCATTGGGAGGGCTCTTGAGGGGGAAGACTGTCATGGGTATACGGCAGGTAGTTGGGGCAAGCTGGGTGGAGGCTTGGCAGGCCTGGCATAGGCACACAAAGAACCCATAACAAATCCCTCCTTTCATTCCTTCCTAGTGTTTGTAGTAACTTCCTGGTTACCACTTCCTGTCGCCAAACAGGAAGCGCATGATAACTCATGAGCTCTCTAGTGTTTGGGTGTGGCTGGCTATATAAGCCACACCCAAGATTCTTCCAGTTCTTCGTGTTGCTTACTGTGAGCTGTATCAGCAACACACTTGCCGTGCTCTGGATCAGCCAGCATCTGCTTACCTGCTCCGGATCATCCTGCTTCTGCTTTCCTGCTCCGGATCATCCTGCTTCTGCTTACCTGCTCCGGATCATCCTACTTCTGCTTACCCGCTCTGGATCATTCAGCTTCAACTTACCTGGTTCTTACTCCACGACGCAGCTATCTCCAGTCAAGAGGGGACTTCCACACCGGCACCCGTAAGAACAAAGAAGAACAGCGTTAACATCAGTAACGCTGTGCATACTCACCGAATCTTCCTGCGACACTGGAATCCAGGTTAGTTGCATGAGCGCACAAACCCCTGTAAGAAAGAAGAGACATTATTCATTGCGCGTGCTCCAATAACACAGACACTTATTTCACTGCGCTCTCTCTCTCTCTACGCGGTGCGTACTTACCAAAAGCCTCCGTGCAAACTTACCTAACCACCAAGTCTGCAGTAGCACTGAACCCGGACTCATCGCTAATACCACATAATTCTGGTTTTACCAGACGTGTAGAGCGGGTCCCGCGAAGGGAGGAGGGAGCAAACAACAGGCCGCTCATAATCGGTCCGTTGTTAGCTCCCTCCCCCATTCCCTTTCAGCCCTATGGGGGCTGAAATGGGAATGGGGAAGGTCCGGGCCCGGGTCCCTGGAGGGAGAAATTACTGGGCCCTCCGAACTCGGAATGGCCCGGTAATTCCCCATTCTGGGAACCCGGACCCGATTTTGGCGGCAGCCATGCCGCCAATAGCGGCATGGCTACCGCCAAAATCGTAATGAGGCCCTCACATGCCGCATGCTAAAGAAATAAAAAATGAGATGCCGGCGACTTCCTTGTGGAATGTTACATTGCGCGTTGTTTACAAATATCTTGCCCTAACATTTGGGTGCACAATATTGATGTGAGGTTATGTACACAGGGGCAGTATAATCTATACAGACTGCTCTGTATTCAAAAACACTTGTGATTACTTTCACAACACACGCATTGAGCGCTTATTCTAAATCATATTACGTTCATCCAGTGCTTTAGAACCTGGATATTTGAAAAATGAAACAGTCAGCCATATGCTGATGGGACACAGCTGACCCCAGTACTTGAAGCCCAGGCATCCCCGAGCAACATTATACTTATACTCTTGTCATTTACCCCCACCAGAGGAAATGGCACTTCAGCGGCTGGACTGAATACATGCTGCCCACTCGATCCTGGGTAGTTATTTATTGACCGGTGACATTTCATACAGTTTCTCCTAATATCGTATAGTGACATTAATTTCTTTTTAAACAGGCAGGTCTCCATTATATCATCTGGTCCCATTTGTAGGTGTTAGTACCTCCATAATCTTAATGATTGAATAGTTTTGCATTGAGTCACTTATGAATGATGATACTAAGTGAGCTTACCTGTTATTTCTCAGGTGAACACGAATATAGAAAGGTCACATCAGAGAATATTATGGAACAATGAGCTCCCAAGCTCTGAAGATGGATTAATTCTAATCCGAAATGCAATTGTAGCTTTAGAAGGAGTACACTGGACATTCTTAGCTATTAGCTATATGTCATAAAACAAAATTATGTGATTGTTATGTTATTATTATATAATTGTTGCAACCTGAGCCAAAGTTGTGTGATGAATGGAACACAAACCTCAGCTGATGAATTCCCGCTGACGTATTCTGATGTTTAATGATTACATTTTTCTGATATATTTCATTTTTTCAGATGTATTCTGATTTATATTGATTGATTTTTTGTATATTCTACATATATGAACATAAAAACTTTGATGATTTTTGTCAAATAACAATTAGTTTTTGTCTTAAGTTTCACATTTGAAACATTAGTGATTAACTCTGTACACAAGAATTGTCTCTTATCTTGATATGTTTTTGAACTATGAACTTTTGTATCATTTACTGAACTGGCCTACCAGAGTTTACCCCTTGGGGGGTCTCTTAAACCTTTGGACCTTAAGGTTTTTGGGACTATAAGTCTCCCTAGGAGTACATATTAGGGTTACCATTTGGCAACAACCGGCTGTGTTTTGTTTAGTTTACCTTTGTCTCGAGACACACCCCCATTGCACCTGAAGCAAACTTTAACCTTCATAAACTACATTTAAAAGTTGCATAACAATGTCCAAACCTTTAACTTAACCTTACCTACATTGTTGTGCCTCCTTAACCCACCTCTTTTCTCTCATTTTTCTTTGTGGCCACAATCCAGGGGGTGCACACACATTTTTTTATCAGGTGAATGTAACTCATTTTAGGATGTCTTTTACAATGATAGATCAAATTACCAATAACAGCGCCGAGACATTAGGTTTCAGCGAAGAGGAAAAGGATACTGAGTCTTGTCAAATCTATGGGAGAAGAACTGAGTACCTCTGACAAACCTGAGTCCCTGATCAAACAACTTGAGTCGAAGATACGTTGTAAGATTAACCTTAAACTACATGCTACAACTCTTCATTTTTTCAGATGTATTCTGATTTATATGAATTGATTTTGTGTATATTCTACATATATGAACATAAAAACTTTGATGATTTTTGTCAAAGAAAAATTACTTTTTGTCTTACTTTTCACTGTTGAAACTTTAGTGATGAACTATGTATACAAGAATTGTCTCTTATCTTGATATTGCTTTTGAAATATGAACTTTTGAATCATCTGCTGGACCAGCCCACTAGAGGAAACCCCTTGGGAGGTCTCTTAAACCTTTAAACCTTAAGGTGTTTGGCACTATAAGTCTCCCTAGGAGTGCATATTAGGGTTACCGATTGGCAACAAACGACTGTGTTTTGTGAAGTCTCTTGGGTTCCGCATACCTCTCCTTCAAACAGCACATAGCAAGAAAGACACAAATAGTTTGATATCAACTTTGTCTCCTGATGAAAATGAAGCCCATTCATCCCAGAATACAACTTCAGATTTGTTTTCCATGCCTTGGTCCTCTACCACCTGGATGGTGGCAATACCCTTTTGGAAGGCCTTCTGGCGACTACCCTGGCACCCCTGAGATGTGCCCTGCATGCTGCAGCATGTATCATCAAAGGACTCTGCAAATCTGATCACATTACCCGACCCTCATCGAATGGTTACATGTCATTTTGCCGAAGGTAATTACTTTGCTTATATGGTTCCGGAAGGAGCTCAAGACCCGCCTCTTCAATGAATGGCTCCTCCCTAACACCTCGGTCCACACACCTTCAACATCCCACCCTACCAGAGACTGGGTGATCTGCTCCCTGCTGTTTCCTCCCCGGATTGCTGGTAGATCCCTTGCTACCAAACTGCCCGCCCACCCCTCCTGTTAGCTCCCTACTTCCTTGTTTCTCTGCTTCCCTCACCATGTTCTTCCACCTATGATTGAACAGTGCTCGGTTACTTCCTGAAGCCACGCCCACGCTCAATAAATAGACCAATAATAATAATAGTCAAAGGTGTGGGATCATGGGAGTCATAGTACAAAACATCTAGACTGCCACTAGTTGCAGACCCCTGGGGTACACCATTATGACACAGGGTAGTTTTACCCCATTGATGATATTATGTTGCAAAGATAATCCTGTTTAGTAGGATAGAAACTGTAGGTTTAAACAGCTGGTACATATGCTTGGCTGAGGAGACAGTGGGGCCAAACTACCATCCATCATTAACATTGATTGTACACCTCTCAATCAGAATAACCCTGCAGCATTGTAAAGCCGTGGTTGGCCTTGAATAGCTGGCATATAAACTGTTGCGTAGTGCCACTTGCCTTCGAACCTGAGTAGTGATAGAAAGGGACCACCTTACTCTCCAATTGTCCACCACATTTTCATAGGGAAAGTGTGTGAGAAACCTGAGGGTATACTCACACCTATTCCCCTTGAATCCTCTTTTTAGGTGGCCAGAGAAAGTCCATCGCTTTTGGATCCTGACCCTGGGGGTGGAGAAGCGAGGGAGGATCACCTGGATGGAGGGTCCTTGGGGATTGGGGAGAGGACGTCACTGGGGGAGACGCAGCACTCCCCCTTCCCATTATATGATAGCCGGTCCGATAGCACAGTGAGTAAAGTGCTCGCTTTGACATCTATGCAGACCCTGCTGATGCAGGTTTGAACTCCGGCAGGGCCAAACTCAGCCTTTCATCCTTCCGAGGTCGGTAAATGAGCACTAAACACTGTGGGTAATAATAAGCAGCACTCCGATGCCTGAGGGTTTGTAACGCTATATAAATGCTAAATTATTATTATTATTATTATTATTATTATTATTATTATTATTATTATTATTATTATTATGATGAACCCATAATCCCAGTCACATTATGGGCTATTGTTACCCCTTTGCCTCTAGCCAAAATAATGTCAGAAGATACTATCAATCTAGGAGCTACAGAAAGAGGGTGGAAAAAAGAGGGTATCCACAGGTGAGACATTGTATCCCCCTTTCCCTTGTGAGAACCAACCTAACCCTCCCCCGGCCTTTATGGGCTATTGCAAAACATCTCCCATCATTTCCCCTCATTCAACCCACTCTAGTACTGAGACGAGGAGGAGGCCTGCAGAGTGTTGTATAGGTCAGGCATGTCCAAAGTGCTCCACTAATTGGGACCAGGCAATTACAATTTGGAACCCACACCGGCAACCTGCCAAGTGGTTGCAGGTGTATAAAAAGGGAGGAGACCAGCACCATTAAGACCAGCAGGGAATCCTGTATGCGAGGAGGCCGCTGAGGTGGGTCCTGCAGGAGAGCCAGGACGTCGGCAGACAACCCCAAGGAACTGTGGAGCCCAGGGACAGGCTGGCCACGAGAAGGCCACAAGTGTGGGAGCCTCAATGGTCGGACGTTTGCAGACAGAGCTGCGAATGCAGAAGAAAGAAGCAAGGTGACTGACAGCATCCGTGGTGAGAATGCAGAGCTGCCGGCGTTAGAAGGAGAGAAACTGAAGTGCGAGCGGGGCTCGCGGTTGAAGGAAAATGTGCAGGCCAAGCTGAAACAGAAAGCATAGCTGCCCAGAGGAGACACCAGTGGCTGGTGAGTGAAGAGGGAAAGTGACTCGAGCCAGGGCACTCCTGGGGGCTGTGGGGAAATGGAAATGAATGCTGAATAAACGAAAAAGCATATGCATGATGAAACAAACCCAAACCCGTGGGTTGAGAGAAAATTAAAGACAATATATAAAAGATCAGATATTGAATACCGAACAGATGGAAAGATTCTGGCAAAGTTATGACCTGATGACAAGTGTATGTGAAACTCAGATACTACCTTTTGGAAAGCAAAGTACGAGCCATTTAAAACACAGAAGAAAGCAAGTATAGAAGATTGCGAGAGAGCATGAAAGCAAGATGTTGAAGTCAACAAAACCACTGCAAAGCAAACTTTGCATAAAAACAGTGTGGCAAGGGCAAAGACTGGCAAAGGATATGTGGCACATTGTGACAAAGCCAAGAGGCTGACAAGGAGAAGCCAAATGAGTGTGAACCTTCACACAGGTACAGGTACAGAAGAACCTGTGTGGGCTAGAGAGCCTCGTGTTCCTGGTTGCGGAACCTGTAATGGGTGTACTGGGTGGTCTGACAACTGCGCCTAGACCAAAGAACTCCAATTGTGAAAGCCAAATAAATTGTTGAATTGAAATTAGACATCATTTCTGTCACTTTAAGGGAATATTCGTGTATTTCATCTGTTAATATATCAACTGTTTATGCATTTCTGTACTTTTTATATGTATTTGCTTTCTCTTTTTTAAAGGTTTAATAAAACCATATATAAATAAAAACAAAAAAATCTGATTGAACTGTTAAAAGAAACAGGAGTGTAAAGTTGATTTGGAGGTGTTTTTTTTAACATTGCAAGATTCGAGTATAAGTATAAGTTGACTGTCTTGAACTTGGGGAAGGGAACACTTAGGTTTTGCAGAACTATCTTTGTGGAACTGTCGTGAACTTGGGGAAGGGAACCCCAAGGATTTGTGGAACTATCCTGAACTTGGGAAAGCAATCCCGAGACCTTTGTGACCTTTCTTGAACTAGGAGAAGGGGAGTTGAAAAGTAAGCTAGGAGCTGGATGAAGGTCAGAACTTTATTTTGAACACTATTTCTTTGATTGTTGACATCCCTACACATTGTTTCGCTTTAGTTGTGAGGGCAAGTACAGGTTTTGGACACAGACAGACTTTTAAGTTGAACTTTCTGACTCATATTTTCCTTAATTTCTTTAGGTATGGAAATACCAACTCAGTTTAGGGCAATTTAGGCCTTCATCCATCCTGACATTTAAGTTAATAAAACAATTCTGTTTGAACTTTGCATCTGTTGTTTGTGTCTTGCTTCATGATGCCTTCACAATTTTTACTAAATTATCCACAGCACAACTGATTGCAAGTCGGATTTTTATATACAGCACACCAGTTGCCTCATTGCAGCCTATTGATAGTCATCCCCTTTTAGGGAGAATTCTCAGAAATGTGCTAATTCCCTTCTACCTTAGAGACCCCCTGCACTTTTGCTGGACTTTAGGACTTTTAATTTCTAATTTGAAGAGTGAGACCTTTTTCCCACTCTCTCGTGTATTTTTTTCATTGATTTGAACTCTGTGTTTCTTTAGACTTTGTAGCTTGACACACTCCATAGGCATCATCTTTTTAAGTTGTGTCACACAGCACCTTCAGTGCAGTGACACAGGGAAGTCTTCCTGATTTCCCAAAAGTTTAAATACCTTCTTTTGGTTAAACTACTGTTTCCAAGAGCATTGAAGTGAAATTGACTTTACTTATATTGCAACTTTCTAAACCCAGCACACACTATCTTAAAATAGGGTGATGGAAGGGTTACTTAGTATCCCCTTTGTCTAGTGTCTCATGTAACATTTTTATGTTACCCTTTCTACAATGAATGGCTGGTGGCAGTGGTTTACGTTTTCCTACCATTGTGTGTTTATACCGCGGGCTGCAATTGCAGCTGCAGTAAAGCACCCATGGGTGCTCATTTTGTCAAAATGGCCATGGTCTTCTTTTTTCGCCATTTATTGTTGGAAAGGCCCTTCTTAAGATTTACCAGGATTGGTGCCTTTCTTCATTTTGTCTTTGGCGGGTTTCACTGCTGAAGCCTGCCTCTGGCTCCAGTGTGTCTGGCAGGACAGGATGTGAGGGAGGTGCCCGAAACTCCCTGTGCTTAATCACCTTGGTTAAAGGAATGCACCCAACGGTGATTGGCCAGCTGGCTGTCCTTGCTGGACAGCCACCCTGCTGTGTGAGTGACAGCTAGGCTTGCAGATGAATGGGAGAAACCTGCATAAAAGGCTAGGATTTTGGCTTGGAAGGCAGAGTCGACCACTGGACAAAGGAATCTGAAGAAGAACTTGGAAGAGATGCGTGATGCAACTCCGGGACCGTTGGTTTGCCTGGTGAAGCCCTGCTGCATTGCTGAAGCTTTAATTTGCCTCGATTAGAGAAGCCCTGCAACGGACGACTTCTCCCCTTGGGTTGGTGGGACTAATGAACTCCAAAGCGAACTCATCTGGACATCCTCTCAGAGCTGGCTGTACTTACATTGCTGCTGCAGGAAATGATTGCCAGGGAGAGCAACACTGGATTGAGTGCATCATGTTTAAGTCGGACCTGAGCTCAGGGAAGATCCCCCGGACTCCCATGAAGCAGGACTGACCAAGCCTGAGCCACCTCAACAGAGTGCTGGACCCCAGATGCGAGGAAAGTCCATAAAGGTATCCGAGTACTGCAGTGGTGCTGTTTGCAAGACTTTTTACCTACCTGCAAGAAGTGATTCAGCTCACCTAGACTTTTACTCTATTGACTTTAGCTGTCCTGGCACACTGAAAGACTCTTCTTACCTCTGACTTTGTGCTTTAACTATCCCTCAACAAACGTCATACATTAGATAACTTGTGTAGCTGGTAAAGGGTTAATTTACTCTGCACTGGAGGGTTCAAAAAGTACTTACCTGCTGAAAAATATTTGTTAACCATTGTTTTATTCCCTCATCTTTTCCTTTTGACACTAATCTCAGTATTGCTCTAAATGTGCCAGTGATATATCAATGCCCACAGTGATCTAGTTATTTGAGTCACCTCAGGGTGTAGGAAGTGTCTGTGTGCCATCCCAAATGGGTATCTACTGATTTATTGAAACTGAGAGTGTATAGTTGTTAAGTATATTATTTTGCTCCACTCTAAAGAAGGCTTATTCAACTGACTGTTAAATTTATAAATAATTGTTTAATCAATAAACCTTGAGAGTAAGTGCTTATTTGTCACTGTGAATCTCTGTGTAATAACCCTACAGCTCACATTGACCCCTCTTGAGATAAGACCGGCTGCTCATTCACTCTACCAACTTGTGTAGTACATGATTATACCAAAGGTTGGGTTAACTATTGCCAAGACGACAAGGCTGGTGCAGTCTCCCACAGGGTACTGCATACAATCTTGCCTAACACTGGTGGCAGGTGGTGAGGATTTATTGTAGAGTTGTTACATTGAGTATTTGCTTTGCTTTTGTTCAACTAAAATCTTCACAAGGCTAAGCTCCATCATAAAAGCAATGGATAACTTCAGTCAGGAAGCCCTGGTCATTTTAACAGTAGATCAACTGAAAGAAATGTGTAAAGTCAGGAATCTCCCTGTTAAAGGAAAGAAAAATGTGTTGATTACAAGGTTGTTGAATCACCAAAGTTTGGGTAGTAGGCCTGTCACACCTATTGACCAAGGGAATGTGGAAATTGATAATGAGGAGGATAATTCAGAGTGTACATTTAGAAGAGTCAGAGGAAGGAGAGGAGTCCTAGGGCCTCATTACACGGATGGCGGTAAGGATTTACCGGTACTGGTAAAATACCGGTACCGGTAAATCCTTACCGCCTTACTATGAGGTCCCTTTGCGGGTTGGGGGATTTAACGCCTGCTTTTTGCAGGCGTTAAAATCCAACCCGCAAAGGGACCTCGGAGCTAATTACGGCACCGCAAAATTGCGGTGCCGTAATTAGCGCCTTCCCCATTCCCATAGAGCCCTATGGGGCAGAAATGGGAATGGGGAAGGGCAATGGTGGAAGGGGGATTTACCGCCCCTCCAACCTTGGAATGGGGCGGTAAATCCCCTTTCCACCAAGGCGGTGCCGGTATTTTACCGGCATGAGCCATGGCGCTAATAGCGCCATGGCTCACCGCCTACCGTGTAATGAGGCCCCTAGAATAGGAGCACCTCTTTTCCTCAGCAGGCCCTTCTGCCTCGACCTATCTACACTGGGACCCCACAAGCTCCATAACTGATTCCAGAATATGTGTCTCTTGGGAAAATGAGACTTGAAGTGGAATTTAAAGGGCTGCAAGCTCACTCTGAAGCCAAACATCAACACATCAAACTCAGGGAATTGGAAATTCAAAATGCTCTTGAAATGAATAAACTGTCCCTTGAATCTTTTTCCCTCCCAGATTCCTCTAGGTTTCCAGTCCCAAGAGGCCTCGCCTGCCTAAAGAAGCAGTGAGTATGTATGATGTGAAACTTGATATTATGAATTGGTTGGGTCTCACAGGGAATCAGTTGATTCCTTGGCTTTTGTCTTGGCTACCCCAGGTTGCAACTGATGCTGTAATGGAGGTGGGTGAACTTGAAAGATAGGAGTATGAGAATGTGAAGCTGGGTTTGATAGCCAGATTTGGGAAAACTCCTTCCCAGTACCTTAAGATGTTTAGGACCCTCAAAAAGACTGAGGGTACCCCTTGGGCTACCTGGGCGTGTGAATGTTTGAAAAACTTAGATGGTTGGGCTAAGGGTTACAGAGTGAACTCCTTTGATGGATTGAGAAATCTATTTTTGTTAGAGTCTATTTTTGATGCCTGCTCTCCTGAGCTGAGACAGCACTTGGCTGACTCAAAAGAGATTGATGCCAAGAGGTTGGCTAACGCTGCTGGCTTGTGGTTTGCCAACAGTGCCACTCACAAGGATTCTGGGGCCACTCACAAAAAGGATGAGGGGAAGCAACACAAGAAAGATGGCAAAGAGAATTTAAATTCCAACCACCCAAAAGAGAGCCACAAACAGAAAAAGGGTAAACACCATGGGATACCAAGTCAGTCTAGTGAAACCTCTGGTGCTAAACCAGAGGGAGGTCAGCAGAAGCCCCCATTCCAGAAAACATTTGATAAATGTTATGCTTGTGGGTCAACTGACCATGTGAAAGGGGAGCCAAAATGTAAGGGTAAACCTTCAGGGTTCCACACTGCCTCCTTAGCCTTCACCCCTGAGGAAGACGTTCATGTGGAGAGTGGTAACTCTCAACTATTGGCTGAAGACCACATTGGAATCTCAGCCAGTGTTTTTTTAGTGTCCCTGGGACCAGCAGAATGTAGATGTGTATAGCTATATTCTAGACAACACCAAAGAATATTACAAGGACAGAGTACTGGTGAATTGACATGAGACCCCTGCCATTAGAGACACTGGGGCCAGCATTACTGTAGTGGATGACACGTTTTTCAAACCTGAGGATGTTGCTAAGGCCACTCGGGGTACAAACAGAGGCACAAACAAAAAACAACCAATAGGTTGCAAGGTTATTCTGAATAAGACTTGTTCATTAAGTTAAAGATTAATTCAACACAAAGTGGCATTAAGTAAAAAAAGTTTGTTACTAGAAATAAATTGTTACAAAAAATAAACAAATTAATCACAATTTCACTGTTGAGAACAAGATAACGTATTCTTGAAGGTAATTACACATTTTTTCCATATATTTACATCAAACGATATTCATCAGGGAAAATGTAAAAATAACACCAATTCAAACAGTCATTTCATTAATGATCACAATTTCAATATTTATACATCCCCAATTTCTTGTGTATAGTGATATCTTAGACAGGGAGTTGTTACTTTTATGCCTCCTGTCACGTACTATGTGTTTCGGGCTATTTGAACCCTTCTTCAGGTATTTGATATGAGCAAGGTTAATTCTTTCTGAAAAGTTAACACAAAGGGAACTTAATTATTTAATTTTTAATCTTTAGTGTTTTTTGTAACTGAGAAGGAACTAAAAAGGAAACTATTCCAATTGGTACATCTCTTCACTAACCTGTTCAGTTAACCAGTCTTTTGGCCAATGATCGCTTTGGACTTGAAAATTGGTATTCTTAAATCCTATAATTAAAAAACCAAATATAAAGTCATTCACAAAATGCCATGAGGTTCTTATTGTGCCATTCCTTCAGCAGCGATCCGTGACGGGACCCATAGTGTAATTACACGCTGGGTCCCGCTCTAAGATCGCGGCTCTTGGTAGCAAATGGTACTTGATTGTAACTAGGCTTCCGTTTACAACTCACCTACACGTATAGGTCACTAAGTTCTTTAGGTTCACAGGCTTATTTCCCTTTCATCACCATCTTTGTCACGTCTTATGGAATACGTTGACAGCTAGAGTAAAGATAATAAATCGGGAATATAATGTGTGTCTACTCTAGATTGTTAGTATTGGCAAATCATACGTTGGATAGTAAATGGGTACCTTCACTAAAGTTCAAGCAGTGTCTCCAATTTGTAGGTAGGAATTCCTCATTTACGTATTCGTACCTATAGAAAGTATGACTTCGGTAACTAATAGGAATATTGATGATTAGCGTAAAAATCGAGGAAGAAGCAAATCGCATCCTTAAGCTCATTAAAATCATTCCTCTAATAAATCTGAACAACTTATCTATCAGATGGAGAGGTTGATACGTTGCGAAATTAACCAGAGATTGCATGCAACCACTCTGTCCCAATATTATAGATCCCAACGAATACCAAGAGGCTTAAGGATTGATCTTGAATCAGCTCTGTATAAAGAAAACCCCGAATTCATTAAAAGTTGGAGACAAATCCTAAACAAGTGTTCATTAGACTTGATCATTCTGACGATAGAAGAACTTTCTAAATCTCTTACGACTTTGGAACCTGATATTGAGAACACAAATAAATCACTTTCTACTTTTATCAATAAAGAGGAAGTAACATTACTACTAGAGGAAGTCAATAATAAATTGGAGGATTACAAGTCGGGAATCGAGACTAAAAAAGACTGTAAATTTAGGAGAGATAGGGCCTCATTACACGGACGGCGGTGGACCAAGGTGCTATTAGCACCTTGGTCCATGTCGGTAAAATACTGGCACTGCCTTGGAGGAAAGGGGAATTACCGCCCTATTCCAAGGTTGGTGGGGCGGTAATTCCCCCTTACCCCATTGCCAATCTCCATTCCCATTTTTGCCCCGTAGGGCATAATGGGAATGGGGAAGGTGCTAATTACGGCACCGCAAATTGCGGTACCGTAATTAGCTCCCTGGTCCCTTTGCGGGTTGGTTTTTAACGCCTGCAAAAAGCAGGCGTTAAAGTCTCCAACCCGCAAAGGGACCTCGTAGTAAGGCGGTAAGTTTTAACGGTCACCGGTACCATTAACAGTGACCGTTAACCCTTAGCGCCATCCGTGTAATGAGGCCCATACTCTAGATTATAAATT
Source organism: Ambystoma mexicanum (assembly GCF_040938575.1). Taxonomy (NCBI): domain Eukaryota; kingdom Metazoa; phylum Chordata; class Amphibia; order Caudata; family Ambystomatidae; genus Ambystoma; species Ambystoma mexicanum. The sequence goes on along the minus strand of NC_090921.1, from coordinate 1,013,528,784 downwards.
GGATATTATTTATTCATGGAAAGAATATTATCAACAACAAGATAACACAAGAAACAAAAGACCACCAGTTAATAAGAACAGACCAATAACGAATACTTCCGCCACAACTTCAGAGACCTCGAGTGGAGAATCAGAAAATACTCGAGAAAAGGCTGACAGAATACAACAGCCATAAGATGTAGAGAGAGAACAACGGGGTACGAGTCAAACACTGAGCACCTCCAAGACATCCACAATTGAAACACCATCCTCCTCATATTCTTTTTTAGACCGATTAAGGTCATACGAGGCAAAAAAAAGAAATCCGCCAAAGAAAACGCTTCCTCAGTCCAAGAAGACTTAGGGCCTCATTACACGGATGGCGGTAGGGATTTAACGTTACCCTTAATGGAATACCGGTAACGTTAAATGCCCATGCGGATTACGACCTGGCTCACCGCCATTAGCGGCACCGCTAAGTACGGTGCCACTAATAGCGGTCAGTCCGCGTGCGCGCGACCCGCCATCCCGTAAATAACGACATGCCGCTAATAGCACACCATCACAAGGCAAGTGCACATGGCAATAGCGGCATGGTAAATCCCCCAAAACCCCTTACCGGCATGGCGCTAATACCGCCATTGCGAACCACCCGTTAAAAGAACTAAGCAGTGTTAACACCTGCCACAGGTGGCCAAAATCAGCACAGGTGGAGGCAATGGAGACTGTGGCTGCTCAAAAGAAGCACACCACACCCCTTCCCACACCCCTTCCCACACCAAGATGGTTCCAATACTGGCAGCATTACATGGCCTGGAGGACCTGATTGCAGCGCTGCTGCTACAACAACAGGCAGCACAGAGGAGAGGCAGGAGGAGGAGGAGGGCTAGACAGGCACATCAAGCACCACCACACTACCAAATCATACCACAGAGGCACCCACCAATTCCCCGGATCAGAGCCAGTCCATTTAACCTAACACCTGAGCAGATACACACCCTGTACCGTCTGGACCGGGACACCATCACCAGCATCGTGGACATGATACACAATGACATTGTGAGCCTCATAGACATCAGAACTGCCATCCCCCTCTACTCAAGGTGGTGACAGTGCTCCACTTCCTGGCCACAGGAACCTACCAGCATACAGTGGGGCAGATGCATGGCATCTCCCAACCAGTATTCTCATGCATACTGAACCAGGTACTCGATGCCCTCCTGAAGCATGCACCCGAACACATATCCATGCCACTGACTGCCCAGGAGATTGCAAACACCAAAGTTGGTTTCTATTCACTTGCAGGCATCCCAAGTTGCATTGGGGCCATCGACTGTACACATGTGGAATTGGTCGTCCCACATCACAATGAAGTAGTGTACCGAAACAGGAAGCAATTCCACTCCATCAATGTCCAAATGGTATGCGGCGCCAACAGGATAATCACAGATTGCTGTGCCCGATTTCCAGGATCTACCAATGATTCCATGGTTTTGCGGAACTCAACTACCCCCCGCTACATGGAGCGACAAATGGGATAACGTTTGTGGCTACATGGTGAGTAGCAGGCCAAGCACATGGGAGTGTGAGGGAATAGATAGATACTCCAACTGGGGGTGCATTGGGGGGGATAGATAGATACTCCAACTGGGGGTGCATTGGGGGGGTAGATAGATACTCCAACTGGGTGTAGCTTGTAGTCCGTCGCCCAAATGCACATACAGATGTACGCAAATGTCCAACTGGGAGGGCAGCAACGTACTTGAGATGAACGGACATGCAAGTATATGCTACACAACACAGCTGACAATCCAATTCTAGTAACATCAAACATCAATCCTCATCCACATTGCACGACACTCCACGCCACGAAATACACAAATGTCATTCATGCCGTCAACATAGTCATTCAGCATTCCTACAGCACAACATCAACAATGCATTGTGCCCTTCGATGCATGCGAAGGGATACCCCCTAGCCATGGCAATACACCACGAACCCATGGCACCACTGAAGTGATGCCTCTCAGCATGGCAACAGCAATGTTGGAAGGACAGTACACCACCAGTGTGGTACCAAATGTGCCTGGCCACAGGGACACCTATGACCTGACCTCACCCAGAACATGTCAATTACTGTTGGAGGCATCAATGGGGCATGTCTACTTGCAGGCTTGCGCTCACCTTTGCACAAAGCAGTTACACAGACCATTTTCATTTATGTAGTTGATTGTGTACATGAATCCCAATGATAGGTCAAAGTATGTGATATGAACAGGCCACATTTGTGTTGAAAAGTAACAGGACCTCATTCCTTCCCCCATATAGGTGATGCCGGCTATCCCCTGAAGAGGTGGCTCCTCACACCTGTACGGAACCCACAGAACAGGCACGAAGAAGAATACAATCGTGCACATACCCGTACCCGCCTCGTGATCGAGCAGACTTTTGGACTTTTGAAGTCACGATTTAGGTGCATTAGCAGATCTGGTGGCGCTCTCCTGTATGGCCATGATAAGGTGGCAAAGATCACCATGGCATGTGTCATGCTGCACAATATGTGTATCAGACGGAATGTGCCACTGCCCCCTGACTTTGAAAAGGAGGCACCTGATGAGGATGATGATGAGGATGAGGATGGAGGTGAAGGGGATGCAGGTCATGCAAGAGGGGATGGCCAGGAGGGACGTGCTGTGAGACAGCATTTGATCAACCAAATCTTCTGAGTACCATGTACTCGTACTGTCACCTGTATATGGCTGGTGATGCACTGGTGTCTGTTTGCTAGCTCACAATGGACCTTGGCATCAATAAATTGCACATACACAATGAAGGAGTCCAGGCCTGTGTTTTGCTCAAACAACAGTGTATTTATGAACTGAAACAGAAAAATGTGCAAGTCCCCAATCATCCCACCACACTTCCCCCCACGCCCCACAACTGTCCCATCACACCCTTCCCCCAACCCCCCACAACTGTCCCATCACACCCTTCCCCCCACCCCCCACAACTGTCCCATCACACCCTTCCCCCCACCCCCACAACTGTCCCATCACACCCTTCCCCCCACCACCCACAACTGTCCCTCATGAGTCTCCAACAATGTTTGCGTCCAGGCATGCACACAGGGGAATGGACATTCACACCCTATTGGTCATTGGCAGGACCAGCATTTGGGGGCTGGCTGGAGGTGCGCCTGGTGGTGCGTGCAGAGCGTCTGAGAAGGCTTGTCTGCCGCAAACTGGTGGACGAAGAGGTGGCAGACTATACTGGTTGGTGGTGGGAATTGGTGGTCCATTGCATCCGCAATGCGTGTGAGCACCTCCCGGACGCGTATGAGCTCCCCACACAGCCTGTCTGTGCACGACTCCATCCCCTCCCTGGAGTGCCTGGATGTCTCCCCGAGCTCCGCCCTGAGATGGGCAGCCTCCTCGACATGCTGACCAACCAGCACAGTGACATAGCTCCCAACCTTTTGTGTCTTTTTGGCGGGTGAGAGGCCCATAGAAGTGAATGGGCGTAGGAGGGGTTTGGCGGGTGATTCATCAGCTTTCAAGGCGGGTGACACCCGCCAAAAGCGGGTGAGTTGAGAGCTATGCAGTGAGAGCCTGTTGCCGCTGGATGATGCTGGCCAGGTCAAGGGCAGTGTCGGGCTGTGGGGGTGTGGCTGCTGCGCATTCTGATGCTGGCCGGTGTACAGATGTAGGCTCCAGGGGGCTACTGAAGGCCTCCATGGTCTCGTCACCAGTGACGTTGGAGACAGTTGTGTGTTGGGGTGATGGCTCTGGGGTTCCAGCAGGGCTTGGGGTGTGCATGGCCAGGTCGAGATCTGTAGGCTCATCCACATCAGACAATGGGGCAATGGCTGCCGCCTCTCCTGCCGAACTGGCTCCAGCTGAGGGTGGACCCTTGGTGGCTGTGATTGGGTGGGGGGAGTGAACCTCCAGAGGCGGGGCAGTAGGGTTTGGCGTGGCACTGACAGTGGCGCTCAAACGATGTTTTGAACGCTGCAAATGGAGCCTTGAGCCTTTTCCCCTTGATGTCGTTGGGGCGTCCCCGCTGGGCTGTGGCCTTTTTTTCTTCTGCACAGGGGGTGCCTGGGATGCTTCCTCGCTGTCTGTATGTGACCCTGTCGGGGACAAGAAGGGGGATGTCATTGGTTATGGTTCAATGTACTCAATGCAGGCTACATCATGAATTCAGTTGGGGCCGTTTGGACTTCATTGTGAAGGATGCAGGTGATGTGTCATTTCAGTGGCTCATCCATGCAGTGTTGTGTGTGGCACTTGGCTCTGTTGATGTGTGCCTGTGTGTGTGTTTGGGTCTGGCACTGACATGGGCAGGGTGGGATGCATGTGTGGATGTTTGGCCATCCATGAGGTGATCCAGGGCTGACATTTGTGGGGACCTGTACATTCACATTGCATGCTTGCATCAGTGCACTTACCTCCATCAGAAGTGTCTGCCACGCCATGCTCCATCCTCCCAACTCCCTCAATACATTAGACTCTGATGAGGTTGGCGCATGTCTCCTCCCACTCCTTTAACTTGATTGGCGACCCAGATCCGCCAGCGGTGGCAGTCTTATGATTCTCTGCCAGGATCATTCTGACCCGGAGTCTCAGGTCATCCCATCTTTTCCTGCACTCACGTACAGTGCGCATGCTGCTGCCCACAGCACTCACTTTCATTGCCACTTCGGCCTAGATAGCCTTTTTCTTAAGGAGGGTCTCCCGCCGCATGTCATTTGCGAAGACCACTGCAGCATTGTCCGATAAGGTCTGAGTCAGCATGAGTAACTCCTCAGTAGGGAACTTTTCCTTCCGCTGGCGGTCTGTGGTTTTTTTAAGTGCATTGGGAATGGTAACGGTGTTGCAATGGATCTCAGACAGCAAGGTAACACAAACAGGTCCAGGGGGCAGAGGATGGCAATGGATTGTGTTTTTAAAGATGGCCGCCGTGCTCTTTCCCGTTCCTTTGCAAAGACGCTTTTTCCGGTTCCGGTATTTAACGGTCACCGCTATTAGCGGTGACCGCTATTTGCATGCTGCGTCAAGGCGGAGTTGCTATCTGCACTGTTGAGGAAGACGGTAAGTGACTTTTGGGGGAGTTTAGCGGCAAGGCAGCAGGGGCATTACCGGCATGGCGCAATGCTCGTGTCCGCGTACTCGTAATGGTATGCTATTAGCGCCCTCCTGCGAGGGTGGGCAAGTTAAGGGCGCCATGCCGGTAATTTGCGGATTTTACCGCACAACGTGTAATGAGGCCCTTAGTGGTGAACATTTCTCAATACAAATTGAGTACATTTGAGCAACAGACACTTCAGAAAGGTCTTTCATTTGTACCTCACTACACCAGTACTCTATTGAAAGAAAAGATTAACTTCTTTAAGCTAATGCGCAAAATGAAACTGAAAGTCTTCTTTGAGTCGTTGGAGATACCTGATACTGAAGAACAATCGGAATTTCTTGAGATGAAATCGAAGAGCACTTTTGTACCACCAGTTCAGAATTGCATTTTAGAAGCTTTTCAGAAGTCAGTTTTAAACATCTTCAAAAAAATTAACTTCAAAAGAAAACAACAAACTAACCTCACCGCAAGGGAGCAACATGTCCTTGAAAAACTCTGGCTAAATCCGGACATCATTATCAAGCCGGCAGACAAAGGGGGTGCTTTAGTGATCCTCAATACAGCAAAGTATAAAGCTGAGGTTCAAAGACAACTAGCTGATACAGAAACATATATAGAGGTTTTTACAGATCCAACAGAACAGGTGATAGGAATAATAAAGAAAATCCTAGACGAAGCAGAAATTGAGGAGATTATCTCACACAAGACCAAAGCCTTTTTAACAAACTCACACCCCATTATGGCAGTAATGTACATCTTACCCAAAATTCATAAACATCTACAAAACCCACCAGGGCGTCCGATAATAGCTGCAACCAATAGTTTACTGGAGCCGCTTGCTCAGTACATTGACAAGATTATTCAACCTTTTGCCAAATAGGCCACATTATATAACAAATAAACTAATCATTTTTTATTCAAGATTAACAATGATCCCCTTTGAGCCAACAACAGATATTATGTTCACCATGGATGTAACTAGCCTTTATACAAACATCACCCATCAGGCATGTCTTGAAGCGGTAGAGTGGGCACTCTTAAAAACAACAGACAACATTAAGAGTGACAGATTATTCATTATACAATTATTAACAATTGTTCTGAACAACAATTTCTTTATGTTTCAAGACAAATACTACATCCAAATCTCAGGAACTTCCATGGGAGCCGCGATGGCTCCTGGTTATGCGAACATCTTTTTTTTTTAAAATAACTTTATTGGTTTTTAACAATATAAACAAGACACAGCAATAATCAATAAGACATTCTCAGCTGTAGATTCGGTGTCTATCCCCTACCTCCCTCCCTCCCTTCCCTCCCTCCCTTCCCCAAGACCACGGGCAGTCCATCAGTGACCTTTGTATCAGCTTATGAGCCAGGGCTGTTGCTTCTGTCTGAGGCGCTGTCCGGCGCTTTGGGATGAAGCAACTGTACCGTTAGCGCTACCCAACGCTGTAGTTCTTCGCTAGAGTCTATTCTCTGTTCCTGTATTGCAGTTTCCCATGCTCCTGTCTCAGCAGTTATCCACTTGCTAAGATCTCCCCACCATTGTACCTCACAAGGGCATTTTGGGCTTTTCTATCCCATGGCTATGCGTCTTTTTGCTGTGATGTATATTAGATCTTTGAGGTTATTGAGAGGTTTGTTTTTCCTGCTGCGTCTGTAATTGCCTAATGTACAAGCCGCAGGCCTATGGACTTCCACCTCAATGTCCACATCAGCATCCCTTTCTTTTATTTGTGTCCAGAGCCCTAGTATTACTGGGCAGCCCCATGAGTCATTCCAGCCTTGGGCTCATCGCATTTGGGGCACGCCTGGGTTCCAGCACCCTTGAACCTCAATATGGCTTCTGGCGTGAGGTAGGCCCTGTTGGTAATGTACAGTTGGATGAGTTGTAAGCGTGTATTCCTGGAGATTTTCTTGTGGTAGTGGGTTATCTCTTCCCATTCATTATCTTCAAATTCAAGGCCCAGTTCACTTTCCCATTTAACCTTGCATTTGAGCTCATTTCTAGTCGTACCTTGCATCAAGGCCTCGTAGAGTCGTGAAGTTGTGTGGCCTCGCTCAGCAGCATATAACATAGTTTCTATGGTCTCATGTTCCGTTGCAGGGGTTGGCAGCTTCAGGCCATCTGCTCTTAATGGCTTGCATCACTGCTCTATGGAGCAAGAACTGTCCTGTAGGTAGCCCTGTGGCCTCACTGAGTTCGGTGAACGTTAGGGTCTCTTGTTCTTGAACCAAGTCTCCCAACGTGGCCACCCCGTAGGGTTCCCATTGGATACGCATTTCCAGATGTCCCCATGCACGTTTTGCCATAATTGCTGCTATGGGGATTTGCAATGAGTATGGGTCTGTTGTTCCGACCGTTTTGCAGGCCCGTTTCCAGAGCTGGATCCCCAGCTTGACCATGTATGGGCAGTGTCGTGTAGTACTCTCCTCGACCCATACTAGGTCTCTGAGTAATAGGTGGGGTAGAGCAGGTTGGAGGAGTCGGGTGTCCACTGTACTCTCGTCGGCCATCCATCGCATCACATGCCTCAGCTGACTAGCAAGGTAGTACAATTCGAAGTTGGGGACTTTCATTCCGCCTCTCTCGTAGTGTCTTTGGAGTGTTTCTAACGCTACTCTGTGCCTGCAACTCTGCCAGAGGAATCTCCTGCAAAGTTTATTTATGTTTCTGAAGAATGAGGGGGGGGTGTTGAAGGGGACGTTAGTGAAGTTGTGCAGAAGGTGGGGGAGTGCCACCATCTTGAGGAGGCCTGCTCTTCCAGCTACTGAGAGTGGGAGTCTACTCCACAATTCCATAGATTTCTCGAGGGAGTCTTTAGCCCTAACCGTGTTGAGAATGTGTTCAGTGTGTGGGTTCCGGTGTATAGTGATTCCCAGGTATCTGAAGGATGTCATTTGCCATTGGAGGTCCAGGGGGGGCAGGGACCTGCATTCTTCGTTATATAGTGCGGCAAGGGGGTAGAGACAAGACATGTCTCTGTTAATCTGGATTCCCGTGCATTTGTGGAATCCGTCTAGGGTCTCAAGGATATAAGGCAGGAGGTGTTTGGGATTGTGTAGGTACAGTAGTGTGTCGTCAGCATACATGGAGACGAGGTGGGTCACACCGTCTATTTTGATACCTCCATCTGCGTATTCCTGTCTGAGGTAGGCAGCCACGGGTTTGGTGGCGATGATGTATAACATGGGGGTTAGTGGGCATCCCTGTCGGGTGCCTCTTTGGAGGGACCATTTGCTGGACTATGTCTTATTCGTGCGAACCCTGGCAGGTGGATTAGTGTAGACTAGTTGGGTCCATTTAAAAAAGACTGGTCCTATCCCCATCTTTACCATGGTGGCATACAGCCACTTCCACCGCACTGAATCAAAAGCTTTGGTAGCGTCTAATGATGCGACGGCGTATTTTTGAGGTGTTAGTTTTGTGCTATATATGGCATGGTGTAACCTGAGCAGATTCTCGGTGATAGAGAGTCCTGGGACGTAACCTGTTTGGTCTTGATGAATTAATTGGGGAATCACTCTAGGCAGTCTATTCGCTAATAGGGCGGTTAAGATTTTACTGTCTACGTTTAACATGGAGAGAGGCCTATATGAGCCACAGTCGGCTCCGTCCTTACCGAGTTTGAGAAGGGGGATGACCACGGCCTCACTCATGGATTCAGGGAGGGTACCACGCTCGTAGGACTCGTTAAACACCTGGGTCAGCAGGAGGGCCAGGGTCTCCTCGTATGACTTGTAAAACTCGCCAGCGAGGCCATCCATGCCTGGGGTTTTCCCGGATGGTAGGGATCTGATAACAACTTTTACTTCATCCGAGGTAATGGGCTCATCTAGGGCCTCGGCTGACTGTGGGTCTAGTTTGGGTAGCTCGATGACATCAAGGACGTCTTCGATTTTAGTGTCAGTGGGGAGCGAGGTTTCAGAATAAAGGTTGCGGTAAAACTCGGAGAAAACTGAGTTAATTTCCTCTTGGGTATGGGCTGTGGTGCCGTCATGCTTGAGTATGTGGCAAATAGGAGTTCGGGGGTCTCCCTCTTATAAAGCCAGGCTAAGAGTTTCCCGGGTTTATCACCTAAGGCATGGGTCCTTTCGATGTGCTTGGTGTAACTCAATTTCCCCAGGGATTCCAAGTGTGTTAGACAGGTTTGCTTCAGCTCAGTTATTTTCCGCAGGTGGCCTGAGGTTAAGTCGGTTTTGTTCTCTAGTTCCCCGAGCTCCCTTTCAGAGCATTCCAATGAGGTTACGATGGATTTTTGGGCCCCTCCTATAGCTGCAATCATCTCACCCCTTATAACCACCTTGTACGCTTCCCATGCAGTGCTCACGTGTTCCACACTATTCAAGTTTCTCTGCCACTATTCCTCGGTGCAGTCTTTTATATGCTCCCGAAAGGCTGTATCTAGCAGGGCTTCGGCTCTAAGCCTCCAGGTAGGCACTGGCGGTCTGGGTGGGGACACTTCCCAGGTGACCATCAGTGGTGAGTGGTCAGACAGCACTCTCGGCAAGTACTGTGCATCGCTAAACATGGCTTGTTGCTCTTGGCTTGCAATGAGATAATCTAGCCTAGTGTGAACGGAGTGGGGTGGAGAGTAGAAGGAATATTCACGTTGTTCAGGGTGCAATTCCCTCCATAAATTCAGAAGCAGTAGCTGGCGGGTTAGTTTAGATAGTATTTTGGTGGGAGGGGATGGACGGGTGTGTTTATTATCTGATCTGTCATTTAGGGGGTCTAGGGTGCAGTTGTGGTCACCCCCCCCAAATCATAATGTTATCTCTATAAGGAGTGAGTCGTGGGTACAGGGAATGGAAGAAAGCTGTTGCGTCGTGGTTAGGTGCATAGGTGCTAATCAGGCATAACTCCCTGTTTTCAACGGTGCCGTGTATGAGCGCCATCCTACCCTCATCATCTGTTTTGGTGCTTATCAGCCTGAAGGGGATAGTCGGGTCGATCCATATCAGGACCCCCCCTGGCATAGGAGGAGTAAGAGGATCCAATCAGCGTACCCCGCCATGTCTTAGCTAATGTTTCCAGTTTATTCCAGGTTAGATGTGTCTCTTGGAGCATAGCGATCCCAACATTCCACCGTCTCAGGTATGTATGGATGCGACGTTGTTTAACAAAGCTGTTCATACCCCTGACGTTTCCACGTCATTACCTTAACCTTGTCAGCCTTTGAGGTCTAGCTGATGGCTCGCTGTATGTGAAATTTCTCCGTGGTCTTGGTGTTTCCCGTTTCAAAATCCCAACTTTGGTACCAACACCCCATTTCCCTCCCCCCGATAACTGTAAACTCCCCCAACTTTGAACAAGTCCAGCGGGGTTTCCCCCGCTATGACAGTCCCGTTTCCACTCCGTTTGACCACTCATTGATCTTCGGGTGCCCTACGGGTGGGTTAATGTACCCTAAAGGAACTTCCTGGGGGTAGAGGGACAATTGTGTCCGGTGTCTCGCTGAGAAGGATCATTCCAGCTGTGCCTAGGCTTCATCATTCTGCAGTTGGGCTACTGTAGATAGAAGAATTTTCCTGAGCGTGATAGATATGGACTTAGCGCGGCCTCCGTTTTTTGTCTTCGATGTCTGGAAGTTGCTGTCCATCCATCCAGTCTCGGGCCTGTGCCAGTGTGTCAAACAGGTGGGCTTTGTTATTGTGTATAACTTTCAATCTTGAAGGGTATAACAGCATGTAACGCAATCCTGCTGCCTTCAGTCTGGCCTTTGTGTATATGAATTGCGCTCTTTTCATTTGGACCTGGAAGGTATAGTCTGGGTAGATGGCAATGTTTGCGGAGTTTCTTTGGATCTGACCCCCTGATCGCGAAAAAGCCAAGATGACCTCTCGATCCCTGTAATTGAGTACCTTCGCTATCATTGGCCTGGGCGGGGTGCCCGGTGGCGGTCTTTTTGCAAGGGATCTATTGTCACGACTCGCTCCCTTCGCTCCCGTTCCCACCACTTGGGGGCATGATTTGGGGTTTATTCCCTACTGGACCTTTCCTCCGAACCTTATGCTACAGTGCTGTGATGATTTGGGAGCGCTAAATCCCTATTTTCCCAGCTACTTCCCTTCCGGATCCATTCCAGGTTTTTGGCAGCCACCATGCTTCTTTAACCAAATGACTATGCTTCCCAGAATGCCTGGCCCACTGCTCCACCTCCACCCTTGCAACACAAGGTTGGGTGGAGGATAGGTAACAGCTGTGGCGGCAGGTGCAGCAATCAGCACACCCGAGGCGTGTGCTCGTTAAGCAGCTTTAAAAGCCTCAGTCTTACTTCAGTCCAGCGCTGGTCATCGATTGCAGTGTTCCTGTTTTTGACTAGTCCCTGGTTCCTGGTTCCTTGCCTTTGTACCTACTTCCTTGTTCCTGTTTTCTTGTTTCCTCCGCCCTGAATTTCGGATTCATGCGCTAATTGATTTCTGCTCCCTTGATTTCCCTTTTTGTCTTCCTCTGTCTGCAGGCAGCAATTTTCAGTGCTTTCCCCTTTTAGATGCAGCCCAGTTTGTCTGTGTTCTATATTTCTTTGACTCTGTCCTTTGCTGCTGTTACCCATTTGCCTTAGCCTTCCTCTTAGTTTAGTTTCCTGTCTTTTCCTTGGAGGGGTAGGGAGAAGTTTGCATAGGTTATTTCGTTTTTCCCTGCTCCTGATCCTTACTTCCTAGAGGATCCATTCCATGTTTTCCACTGCACTTCTGCATTTATTTTCCCTTTGATTATTAGGTGTGGTGTGCGGTAGTAGCTAGCTCCTGTGTGAATGCTTATGTTTTCCTCACTATTTTGCAAACACTATTCCCATTTAGGTATTTAGTTTTCCTTCCATTGCTGTTCTAGCCTTTCGGGGTCCCAGTTTCTTCAACAGGATTCGTGGGCTAGCTGACATTCAAGAGGTTTATCTCGTCCTCGTGAGTACAGTTCTTAAGTTCCCTTATGTAATACCATCAAGTGTGTTAGTACACAGATCCTGTCATTGCTTGCCCTCCATGTGGGTTTAGCGCTGTCAGTACCTGTAACAGCAATTGGGGGTAAGGCGCTTGCCGACTTTCCTCGCGGTCAGGTGCTTACCCCACATCCCTTTTCATATATTGGTTTTGATGTCACACTCTATTTGCACTCCTGGGTTCTAGCATACCTGAGTCGTAGTTCCTGGGTGCACATTTCCCTTGCCATATTCGCTGCCTTTGTAGTCGCCTGACTAATCCTGACATCTATGGGCTCTTTCGATAGTGAAGCCTTGGGAGAGCTTTTCCGCACCTATTTCCTGCAGTAGGAGGATCTCAACATAATTCGTGGGATCAGGGCCTTCAATACCCTCTGGTAATCCCAGGAGGCGAATGTTGTTCCGGCGAGCCCGCCCTTGTGTCTCCTCGGCTCAATCCTCCAGATTCTTGACTCTTTGTTGAAGTTCATCCACATCATGTAGGAGTTGGGTTTTGGCTTCTGCATTTTCTCAGACCTGGGTTTCCAATGTTTCAGTCTACTGGCTAAAGAGCGGACATCTTGGCGGAGGAAGTTCAGGTCAGTGGCGACAGCATCTATTTAATTTTCCATTGTAGCTTGGAACAATTTGATCTCGGTATTGCTGGGTTCTGTTGTCGCTTCAGTGGGGCCAGATTGTATGGTTTCCGCAGTGGGGCGTTTGGTGGCTTGCGGGGCCACTAGCCGTGAAGTTGTCGATGGTGATATGGCGCTGCTTGGACCGTGCACCCTTCCCAGACATCTCACCAGGTGTGGGCGTCCCACCACCCAGGGTACTGGTAGCGTAGTCCAGGGGTCGTAGGCGAGCCAGTTGGCGCAGTGTAGCATATCAGCTATTACAGTTCAGGTTGTAGTGGCACTTATGCTGGGCGAGGTTGGTGTACGGGACCCAGCAAGTGGCTGCAGAGTGCATGCACAGGGGGCGCAAGGGTCTCAGCTGCCTCTCATTCTATTGCATACTCCGGCGTCAGGTAGTAAGGTAGGTTAGTTTATGATTGCTTATACGTGTCCTCGGCAATCAGTCCCACCTGCCACCTGGGGAACTAGCTTATGCCCTCTTTCCTTTCATGTGTCGCTTTGGTGTGCAGGAGTGGAGTATCTTGCGGACTGGGTCGCAGGCCTGCTGTTGTAAGCATACAGTGTTTCCTGTGCTGGTTATATCTGATGTAGTTAGGAAGGTCAACCAGGCGAGTCCGTCCCTCGGACCTCGGATGTAGGGCACTGGGGAGGCACCAGCAGGCTGCCTCTGTTGAACGTTTGTGCCCCTTACACAGGGGTGAGAAACACAAGGGTCTTGCACCAGGTTCTGCGGGCTCTCCTCATGTAGCAGCTCGCTATTTAGCTTGGTTGTGCCGTCCTCTGCTTCCCCCCACTCGTCCGGGTGATGATGGAGACCCAGGGGGGGGGTGGCCTGTGGCCACGCCGTGGCCCACCAGGCACTTTTTGCTGGTGCAGTGCGTATTGCGCGTAATTCACCCCAGGGGTGGTGGGGTTAACAAGGTTGGCCAGGGTGGCCCGCTCGCCCGAGCCGACGGTCTGCTGTGGTGTCTGGGGGGGGAGGAGGTGGCACTCAATTACGGGCCGTTGGTGCCCGGCGCAGTCCACAGGCTTCTCATCTGGCCTCCCCCTCCCACTCACCTCTCTGGCACCGATCCGCGCCGGGCACTCCTTGCAGCTGTTCCAGTGCCCACGGGCAGGACCGCTGCACCCCTCACATAGCCTTCGGGCTCGGGTGCGCCCGTGCGGCTTGTCTGTAGCAGGCCGGGGGCGCAGCGCCACCATCACTCCTCCGCTCGGCAGCACGCCCAGTCTGCCAGGGCCCTCACAGGACAGGACTTCGGGGCTCTCCACCCCAGTTCCTGCGGAGGCGGATCCACTCTCTGTTCCAGCGCCGATGCGCCTCCGCTGCAGTAAGTCTGCGACCAGCGTCAGGCGAAGGCTTTTGCAGTGTCTGAATGCCTCAGCCTAACGAGGCGATCAGCGCGCCCGAGCCGCCATCTTGTTCCCACTCTGATGGTCCGCGGCGGACAGCGTTGCGGGGCCAGCAGGCACTCCCGTTACAAAAAAAAGGGTCGTGGAGCATCAAGTTAGTGTCCGGAGCCGGTGCTGAGAATCATGAAGTTTGAAGTTTCGTTAAAGCCTTAGGAGGACAGCTTATGGTGGACACATCAGGCGGAGCACACCAGAGGCACGTCTTCCTCACATGACAGTTAGCCACGCCCCGAGTTATGCGAACATCTTCATGTCATATCTGGAAGAGACGAGAGTACTTAACAACCCTATGTGGAAAGAAAAATTCAAAAATGTTGTCAGATTTATAGATGACCTCTTCGGAATCTGGAGAGGTTCTGAAGAGGAATTAGAAGACTTCTTTGCCTTTATGAACACATTGACACAGATGATCAAATTCACCCACAAGACCAGTAGAACAGCACTTGAATTTCTAAATGTGCAAATCTATGTACTCGAGAATAAATTATCTACCACTGTATTCACCAAACAGACAGATAGAAACAGCCTTCTCTTAGCCTCAAGTTTCCATCCACGAACTACAATTGAGAGCATCCCTCTAAGTCAATTACTACGATACAGAAGGATAGTATCTGAGGAAGACGAATTTGATAAACAAGCAAATGAACTTACCAAAAGATTCCTCATGAGAGGTTATGACCCGACAAAATTACAGCAAGACACAGAGAAAGTAAAAATCATTAGTAGACAACAAGCCTTAAAACCGAGTGTCAAAAGTAACGCTACTAACCTGGTGTATGTCACGACGTACTCACAACAAAGCAGACAGATTAAGAAAATCGTGGAAAAAAAACTGGGAGAAGTTATCCCTGGATCCGAGTATGGAGAGTCTGTTTCCAACGCCTCTACTCTTTGCTTACAATAAAAGCAAGTCAATTCGAGATTATCTTATTAAATCTGACTTTAGTTCTAAGAAAAGTCAAATTAACAACTTCAGAGGAAACCTTGCGTGTCATAATTGCAATTGTTGTCATAATGTGATAAAAGGAAATTATATTTATCATCCATATAAAGACAACAAGATTTTGCTTAACCATACTTCAACATGTGATACACAAAATGTCATCTATGGCATCAAATGTCCATGTGGACTCTACCACGTAGGACTCACTGGAAAGAAGGCAAAACAACGGTGTGAACATAAATCAAATTTAAGACTAAAATTGGTCAAATCTCCAGTTGCACAGCATTTTATTGATCATAAACATACAATTGCCCAAATGCAGTTTGTTATCTTGGAACATGTACAATTACCAAGACGTGGAGGAAATTTACAGAAATGTTGCAACAGAGGGAAACCTTTTGGATCGATAGATTGGACTCAATGTCCCCACATGGTATGAATCTGGAGTGGGAACTGTATTGTTATTTGTGACAGAGTTGTTTGTATATAACCTGTGACTTCTTTAGGGCAATCTTATTCAAACAACAACAACCGATACTGCTTTTTTGCCCATGAACATCTATAAAAGATGCGGTTACTCAAATGAGATTATTCTTGATAGTAGAATAACATCTTGGTTTACTCGTTACAAACTATCATAATAATATAGTAAACCATCCCATTTACCTAACTACTCTACTAAATTATTCATCCCTACAATTACATAACAGCCCTTGGCTTATTTGAATAACAACACACTTCAGTGTTTCTCTTTCTTAAAACATGCAGAGTATATTCGGATGGAAATGTACATATCCGCCATTTTTCCATCTAAGATGGCGGCTTACATCGTATCCCAACAATAGAGGGACGATCTAGTTTATATTAGGCAACTCTGAACAGCGCACGTTGCATAGCAACGGTTGGGGAAACAGGAACTAGTCCTTTGGATCGGAGACGGCTTGAAGATACAGAGCTGCGTTTACTTGCAGTCAATCGATCAATTTGTTTATACGAAGGCGAAATACGTAAAAGACTTCTCGCGCATATGTTACCACTGATAAGGTGTAAAGAACAGTAACTTAGATTTGTTTCATCTTTGTCCTTCGTAGTCGACGAACGCTGTGGGCATGGAGAAAGCATGCGTGGAATTCCACAAAAATGTGGACAGCCTTTTGCACGAAGTCTACCAACGTAAACATGAGTGACACTCTTTATATATATCATTTCCCATTTTTTTACTCTAATCATCAATATTCCTATTAGTTACCAAAGTCATACGTTCTATAGGTACGAATACGTAGACGAGGAATTCCTACCTACAAATTGGAGACGCGGCTCGAACTCTAGTGAAGGTACCCATTTACTATCCAACGTATGATTTGCCAATACTAACAATCTAGAGTAGACACACATTACATTCCCGATTTATTATCTTTACTCTAGCTGTCAACATATTCCATAAGGTGTGACAAAGATGGTGATGAAAGGGAAATAAGCCTGTGAACCTAAAGAACGTATTGACCTATACGTGTAGGTGAGTTGTAAACGGAAGCCTAGTTAATATCAAGTGCTTTATACTGACTTTTTCGAACGTCACATTTTCAAAATGCCATTTTTTCGACACCAAAATGCCAAAAAAAAAAGATTTCGAATGTTTTTTTTTGTTTTATTTTTTAAATGGGGGGTTCCCCCTTAACCCCCTGTTTTTTTTATTTTTGACATTTTTTTTACCAACGAAACCAAAATAAAACATATAAAATAAAAAAAAACATTCTGATTTTTTTTAGGCATTTTTTTCAACAAAATGGCATTTCGAAAATGTGTTTTCGAATATTTGACTGGGTACCATTTGCTACCAAAAGCCACGATCTTAGTGCGGGACCCAGCGTGTAATTACACTATGGGTCCCGTCACAGATCGCTGCTGAAGGAATGGCACAATAAGAACCACATAGCATTTTGTGAATGACTGTATATTTGTTTTTTTCATTATAGGATTTAAGAATACCAATTTTCAAGTCCAAAGCGATCATTGGCCAAAAGACTGGTTAACTGAACAGGTTAGTGAAGAGATATACCAATTGGAATGGTTTCCTTTTAAGTTCCTTCTCAGTTACAAAAACCACTAACGATTCAAAATTAAGTAATTAAGTTTCCTTTGTGTTAACTTTTCATAAAGAATTAACCTTGCTAATATCAAATACCTGAAGAAGGGTTCAAATAGCCCGAAACGAGTAGTATGTGACAGGAGGCATAAAAGCAACAACTGCCTGTCTAAGATATCAGAATACACAAGAAATTGTGGATGTATAAATATTGAAATTATGATCATTAATGAAATGACTGTTTGAATTGGTGTTATTTTTACATTTTTCCTGATGAATATCGTTTAATGTAAATATATGGGAAAAATGTGTATTACCTTCAAGAATACATTATCTTGTTGTTCTCAGCAGTGAAATTGTGATTAATTTGTTTGTTTTTGTAACAATTTATTTCTAATAACAAACTCTTTTTACTTAATGTCACTTTGTGTTGAATTAATCTTTAACTTAATGAACAAGTCTTATTCGGAATAACCTTGCAACCTTATGGTTGTTTTTTTGTTTGTGCCTCTGTTTATACTCTGAGTTACCTCGAGGTACCTTTCCCTCTTTTCATTATATCTAATAGCATAGATCTCAACAGGGAGCACCTATACGTTTATTGATACTCACCTTAACTTAGCTTAAACCAAGTATTTACAAGTACCTAGTCGAGTGCACCTCTACAACTAACTTTTTTTGATGTTGCTAAGGCACCCAAAGGTCCCACTAAGCTTGCTGGTAGCCCACTCCAGATGGTTCATATACTACCAGCTCTCATCCAGTGCAACAATATGACTGTAAGAATACCTGTCAGTGTACAAAGTGAGGTGCCTGGTAGAGTCCTGTTGGGGGATTACTTAGAGACTCTTGGATTTGTATCAAGCACCCCCAGGCCTCCCAGTAAAAGGAAGCAGGAGCAAACTAGATTGGCCAGAGAGGCAACTTTGGATAACTCTCAATGGAAAGTTACATGGGTACCTATAACTCCCAGTCCACAGGAAGACCACCCTTCTACTTCTAGGACAAAGAAGGAGACACAGGGGAAACCCTAGGTCTCAGGAAAAAAGAAAGAGGCAACCCCTGTGCACAAAACCAGGACATCCCAGAGAGGAAAATACAAGGTCACACCTTTGACCCTCCACCAGCTGAGGGTGAGGAACAACCAGAGACTGGTGAATCAGTTACTAGTGAAACAGAATTGGAAGAAGCCCTTCCCTATGTTGGAAATCTCGATCCTAAAGACCATCCTGAGCTGAAAACTTTGCTTGCAGAAGGTGGACCCTCTAGGGCAGACTTCAGCAGAGGTCAAAGAGAGTGTCCTGCTCTTGATGGACTTCACCAACAGCCAACTTCCCAGCGGATGGGCAGGAGCCAGGGAAGCACAGGCTGTACTGGGAGGATGGCCTCCTTTACAGTGAGCCTATTGCGTTTACCTCAGTGGACTGCAGAAGACTTGTAGTGCCTCAGGTAGTAAGACCCCAGTTTCTACAGTTAGCCCATGAGATTCCTCTAGCTGGCCATTTAAGTTTTAAGAAGACCAAGGAAAGGATTCTGTAGAAGCGGTCACACTTGTCAGACTTCTTGCAAGAGTGGAGCCAAGAACGTGGCACCCTTGGTGCCGCTCCCAGTGGTGGGAGTTCCTTTTGAGAGGGTAGGGATTGACATTGTTGGTCCCCTAGACCCTCCCACATCTTCAGGCAACTGATTTATATTGGTTGCGGTAGACAATGCTACCAGTGATCCTGAAGCCATACCTATGAGGACTGTTACTGCTCAGGCAGTGGCTAAGGCCCCTCCTTGGTATCTTTACCAGGGTAGATTTTCCCAAGGAGGTTATCTCAGACAGGGGGACCAATTTTATGTCCCACTACATGCAAGCCATGTGGAAAAACTGTGGAGTGACCTACACGTTATAAACAGCCTACTATCTCCAAACCAATGGGTTGTTGTAGAGGTTTAACAGACCTATGAAGAGCATGATTGGTGCTTTAGAGGAACCCCTTAAAAGAAAGTGGGACCTTCTACTGCTATACCTTCTCTTTGCTTATAGGGATGTTCCTCAGGAAGGGGTTGGTTTCAGCCCCTTTGAGCTCTTCTATGGTCATCCGGTTAGAGATCCATTGGCGCTAATAAAGGAAGGGTTGGACAGTGCTCCTTCCCTCAAGCCAGTGAGAGTCACTAACTATGTGTTAGGTCTCCGAAAGGAGAATGACATAAATTATGACAGAAGCTTCTGATAACTTAAGCAGGTAAGGCTCTGGTTAAACATTGGCAAGACCAGAAGGCCAACATGGTTGAGTTTACTCAAGATCAGCTAGTTCAAGTAATGGTACCAACAATGCAGAGGGCCTTACAGGACAAATGGATTGGACTCTTCAAAGTTGTGGGCAAACTTGGTGAGGTCAATTATTTAGTGGACTTGGACAATCCCAAGGAGTCCCCTAGGGTCTTGCACACTAATCGCCTAAAGGCCAGGGACGTCATTGGGGGTTGAGGTCTCCCTTGCTATCCCTGTGGTCTCCCTTGCTACCCCTGTGGTCTCCCTTGCTACCCCTAAAATAAAACAGAAAAATAATAATTACTATTATTTTTTTTTAAATGGAAGCTCCAGGGCTGAAGCCAAAGCCATGTGGCTCTTTGTTTCTGCAGTGGCTTTCTTTCTTGTTCAGGCCTCTTAAAAAAAACAGGAGGTTCCACAAGTGTAACACTTTGAGCAGTGACCCTAAATAAGAAAGAATAGGTATAACAAATAGTCTTTCTGGAATTATATATAATAATTGCTAGATTCATTAAAGGTTTATTTTAGGCATACTTCAGGGGGTGAGTCATTGATTTAGTCTGATTTAGTCTGTTCTTAAACACCTCAAATTCACAATGCAGATAAAAACTATATGTATTATGGTTTTTGCAGGTTGCAGTTATAGCATGTTTTTTTTGCCGTTGGCTCTGTTACAAACATCTCAAGACATTCCATCCTGGTGTCCCCGGTCACTTGACAAAATCCTTGTGCCTAACAGTTTATGTACAGTGTAGAAATGTTTGACCATAGCACATAAAGTGGCCCTTGATTTCATTTTGCCACAATTAATGCTTTGTGCCTTGTGCCTATCTTTCCTATCTCCCTAGCATGCTGTCCAGGATGTTTGTTTGCATGTATGTATGTTTGTTAACATGTGCCCCAAGTACGGGATGCCATGTGAGTGCACTGCTTTCTCTGCGCTACTCTAAATTTTTTAATACCCAGTTTTGAACCCTCACAGTGGTATGCATTTTGCCATTTTCTGACGCCTGAAAAGTAGATCCGCACAGGCTTGGCATGTGGCCAACTTTGCACCCGACCTGCAGATGAACTGGCCTGCTGTTGAATCTCAGTTACCAGTTTATTGGTATCCACTACAGATTGTAATTTGGTTTCTGACTTTGAGAACATTCAGACATATAATTGCTCATTTTACTATAGCCGGTAAGATAGCTATAGCTGGTAAAATAGCTCAGTGGGTTGAGCACTCGCTGCTACAATATGGATGTGATCGGCAGGTTGCAGGTTCGAAATCCCGGCAAGGACAACTCAGCCTTTTATCCTTCTGAAGTCTATAAATGAGTACCAACACAGGTTGGGTGATATTGTATGTATATTTGTTCTACACAAAGCACTTAAGTGTAAGTGCTATATAATACCACATCATTATCATTTGGCCTTGGACACCTGCTTACATTCACAGTAATTTGGTAACATCGGCCTTTACACACTGATATTAAAGATACATATGGTGATTCATGCTTTTATGAAATGTACATCACATTACAGTGCTATTGTAACCACATTTATCGTAGTGTACTTAGGAACAATGCTATGTGATGCCACTTCCTGTTTTGTTAAGGGGTGAAAGGTTGTGTTCTATCACTTCCCGTGATGCCACTTTGGGGTGGGGTCAAATGACATCACTCCCTGTGATGTCATCAGAGGTCAAGGGTCGTTTGATGTCACTTCCGCTACCACTGGCATTTTGGTGAAATGACGTCCCTGCTAAAGGCATATGTATCCAGACCAGAACTGGGAACTTTGCTCTTAGCATCTGATCAAGAGGAGGAGGAGAGTGAACCTCTACCTGACCTTTTTAGGGGACAGCCTTTAGATGGAAATATAGAAGGAGTTAATCTCTCTTCTGATCTGACTCTGGAACAGCAGGAGGAGTGCAAAATTCTGTTAAATCCGTTTGAACTGAAACCAGGCTTGACCCCTTGGGGCCAGCATGGTATCCTCACTGGTGACTATCTCCCTGTCAAAGGCAGGGGTTACAGAAATACAGACCATATAAGAACCCACATAAAGGAAGAGGTCAATAAGATACTTTATCTTAGGGTAATAGAGCCATCTACAAGTCCGTGGACTAGTTCAGTTGTAATAGTACCAAAGGCAGGATCCAAGGAGTTGAGATTCTGTGTGGACTATAGAGCTCTTAATGCCGTCACCATGACTGATGCCCATCCTTTACCTAGGACAGATGAACTGGTGGACTAACTTGGTTCAGCCAAGTTTCTCAGTACATTTGACCTAACATCAGGCTATTGGCAAATAGCTCCGACAGGCCATGCCACGGAAAACCTGCATTTTCCACCCCAGGAGGCCTCTACCAGTTTAAGGCTATGCCTTTTGGACAAAAAAATGCACCTGATACATTCCAAAGGATGGTAAATCATGTTCTGAATGGGATGGGGGACATCTGCATGGCATACTTGGATGACATTGCAGTGTTCAGCCCCACTTGGGAAGAGCATCTTAACCACCTTGGATATGTATTGCAGACTCTTCAGAAGGCCCATCTGACCATAAAGGCAAGCAAATGTCAAATTGGTCAGAGCAAAGTAGTCTACCTACAGGCTGTACAAGACTGGGCCACACCTAATACTAGAACCCAAGTGAGAGCCTTTCTAGGTCTCACAGGTTACTATAGGAACTTCATTGAGAACTATGGTACCATACCATAGCTTCTCCCTTGAATGTGATCTCCTCACCCAAATTCCCCAAGAAGGTCAGGTGGAATGAGGAGTGAACCAAGGCATTTGAAGGACTTAAGAAAGCCCTTTGTCAAATTCCAGTCTTGAGAGCTCCTGAATACAACCAATTCTTTATTGTACAAACTGATGCTTCAAATACAGGACCAGGTGCAGTTCTGAGTCAGCTGGATGAGAAAGGCAGGGAACACCCTATCTGCTTTGTCAGTAGGAAACTGAAGGACCGTGAAACAAGGTGGGCAACAAATGAACGTGAATGTTTTGCCATTGTGTGGTCTTTGAAGAAGTTTAGACCATACTTGTATGGATCTACTTTTGTAATTCAAACAGACCACCAACCCTTGAGATGGTTAATGCAGATGAAGGGGGAGAATCCTAAATTATTACGGTGGTCAATCAGCCTTCAGGGGCCTGATTTCACCATAGAACACAGGTCCGGGTGTAAACACCAACATGCTGATGATCTCTCCAGAAAGTATGACCGACTGGAGTAAGGAGATTCATCCAGGAGTGGATTAAATCCTCCTGTCCTGTAGTCTGGGGGGAAGAGCGTTAGGAAGAATTCTCAGAAATGTGCTAATTCCCTTCTACCTTAGACACCCCCAGCACTTGTGCTGGACTTTAGGACTTTTCATTTCTAACCTGGAGAGAGTGAGACCTTTTTCCCACTCTCTCATGTATTTTTTTCATTGATTTGAACACTGTTTCTTTTGACTTTGGGGTCTGACAAACTTCATAGGCATCATCTTTTTACATTGTGTCGCACAGCACCTTCAGTGCAGTGACACAAGAAAGTCTTGCAGATTTCCCAAAGGTTTAAATACCTTCTCTTGGTTCAACTACTGTTTCCAAGAGCAGTGAAATCAAATTGACTTTACTTACATTGCAACTTTCTAGACCCAGCACACACTTTCTTACAAGAGGGTGCTGGATGTGTTACTTAGTATCCCCTTTGTCTAGTTTATCATGTAACATTTTGATGTTACCCTTACTACAATTAATGGCTGGTGGTAGTGGTTTACTTTATCCTACCATTGTGTGTTTCTACCACGGGCTGCAATTGCAGCTGCAGTAAAGCACCCATAGGTGCCCATTTTGTCAAAATGGCCCTGGTCTTCTTTTTCTGCATTTCTTGTTGGAAAGGTCCTTCTTGAGATTTACTCTGCGTGCCAAACCAGGTTTGGTCCCTCTGTTCTCTTTGTCTTTCGTGGGTTTTACTGCTGAAGCCCGCCTCTGGCTCCAGCGTGTCTGGCAGGGCGGGAAGTGAGGGAGGTGCCCGAAACTCCCTGTGCTTAATCCCCTTTGTTACAGGAATGCCCCCAAAAGATGATTGGCCGACTGGCTGTCCTTTGAGGACAGCCACCCTGCTGTGTGAGTGTTAGGAAACGGGGTGCTGATTCTAATAAGGCTCCGCGTTCACAGTTCCCACATCGCAATGGTACTGTTTGTACCAAGTCATTCCATGCTACTTCTTCTCGACAACGCTCTGTGCAATTAACTCAGCGAGTGCTTGTTACCGCCCGAACCCGTTTCACAGAGCGTGTTCGGTTGCCCTGGAAACGGGGCCGGCCCCCGTCCCGTTGTGGTCACGTGCAACGTGGGATACGGTCACGTGACGCCCGACTCATAAGCATTTACAGGAAGAAGCTTGGCGCTTCTAGTTGATTCGCATTACTTCTTGTGTTAAGTGTTTCATGCTACGTCCTCTCGGGTTCCTGATTCTTGCTTTGCTATACGGATTGCCTCTGTCTTTTCCCTTCTGCTTATTTTGCCCGCACATTGGGCCTGATCACGACTTTGGCGGTAACCCTTAAATCCGGCGGTAGCGCTAATACCGCCGGATTTAAGGGTCCGCCAAATCAGGACTTCGGCGGATTTCGCCCCAGCTCTTAGCTGGGGGGGAAATCCGCCGAAAATTTGCGCTATTACCGCCGGCGGGAAATCCGCCGGCAGTAAGAGTGCAAATTTTCCCCATTGAGCCCAATGGGGAATGGGGCATTCCCGAATGGGCTCAATGGGAAATGGGGAATTACTTTACCGCCGAACTCGTGATCCACCGCTATTAGCGCCGGAGAGTTCAGCGGTAGGGCTATTACCGGTAACGCCCAAGTCGTGATCAGGCCCATTGTCTGACTACGAGCTATGTTCTGTTTGGATTGCTGGAATTACGCTTGTCTGCTTTTTGGAATCGCCCATCAGTTGCCGAACCAGCGTGCCTCACTGATCTTCTTTGAAATTAAGTTTGTCTGCTTTTTGGAATCGCCCATCAGTTGCCAAACCCAGCCTGCTTCACAGATCTTCTTTGGAATTTCGTTTTACGTTGCTTCCGGCTACCTTTTCATGAACTGCCTCGAGGTCTGTTTGAATTGACTCTGTTCAGGAATTTGCATTCTACATTATCACATTGGCTATAAAACAAACTGTGTGTACTGTGTTATTGCCACGTTAATCTGATGGCCAGTAAAACACCTGCTCGTATCAGTTCCCAGAGACATTTTTCTACATTTCTGGACCACTTATCTGGTGTTTTCCAACAATTACTGCAAGGATACAAGAATAACTCTTCCACCCTCTGGTCTGGGGACTCCTCCATTTAGGCGTCCTCGTGCCGTCGGGTCTGGTGGCCTCCTGGGACTAGAGACTCGCCACTTTATTAGCATAAGGCGTTGTCGTGCCGTCGGGTTTGGTGGCTCTTTGTGGACTAGAGACTGGCCATTTTAGGGCTTAGGCGTCCGCGTGCGGTCGGTTTGAGCCTCAACATTTCCCTGAACAGAGAAGATTCCTTGCATCCATTCACTGTAGTAAGCATTGGGTTTCTGTTTGGTTTCATAGTCTTTTGTTATTCCGATTCTTCTGGTTTCTTATGACTCTTATTTGCTGTTTCAGGGGAAGGTCTTTTCTGTTTTTACCTATACCTTTTTGAGCTACAATCCTGTTAATAGTACAGGTCAGTCCTTCTTGTTCTATATACAATCATTGTTTTGTTCTGGTGCAGCTAGTTGGTGACCTGTGAAATTCGTCCCGTAGGTACCACGTTGTCCAGAGTATTGTTGGAATTCGTCACCACACGAGCCAAGACGTCCGCTGATCTCCTTCTTCTGGTCAATTTCCTTCTTGGTGTGTTTGGTTTTCACCTATACCCAAGAGGAACATTGCCTTGAGGAATTATATGGCTACACAACGGAGTCAAGGCCACTAGAATCCTAACAGTGAGTGACAGCTAGGCTGCGGATGAATGGAAGAAACCTGCATAAATAGCGAGGCTTTTGGCTTGGAAGGCAGAGTCGACCACTGGACGAAGGAATCCAAAGAATAACTTTGAAGAGACGCTTGCTGCAACTCCTGGACCGTTGGTTTGCCCAGTGAAGCCCTGCTGCATTGCTGAAGCTCTGAATTTGCCTCGACTAGAGAAACCCTGCAACGGATTACTTCTCCCCTTGGGTTGGTGGGACCAATCAAACCCAAAGCGAACTCGCCTGGACATCCTCTCAGAGCTGGCTGTACTTCCATTTCTGTTGCAGCAATCAATTGCCAGGGAGAGGAACACCAGATTGAGTGCATCATTTTTAAGTTGGCTCCGAGCTCTGGGAAGATCCTCTGGACCCCCATGAAGCAGGACTGACCAAGCCTGAGCCACCTCAACAGTGTGCTGGACCACAGATGCGAGGAAAGTCCATAAAGGTATCCAAGAACCGTGGTGCTAGTTTTTGTGAGAGCTGCGAGAGCTGCGAGAAGCTGAAACCGCAAAGTGCCACTGATCTGAATTTTTCCCATTGCTGCCGCTGACATTCAATTCATAGTGCGGGAGTCTCCAGACGTCCTCCCTATTGTCCCCATGACTGAGGCTCAGGAACACAGGATCTGCAGACCTACAACTGGAACAGAAGCCAGCTGGAAGCAAATTCTTCAAACCAAAGGTACTGTAAAACTAAGGAGTTGCTTACCTCTTGTTGTGTAGCCTTGCTAGCTCTTAGTTGAGACTGGTCTTGGTTGCTTTCGCAGAGTTGCTGGCAGCTTTGCCCCTCACAAGCCTCCCAGCTTGGGGCCCTACAGTGATTTCATTTTCTACAAAGATTTCTATAACATTGTGCTAAACTTTTTACCTACCTGCAAGAAGTGCTTCAGCTCACCTAGACTTTTGCTCAATTGACTTTGGCTGTCCTGGCTCCCTGAAAAACTCTTCTTACCTCTGACTTTGTGCTTGCTTTAACTACCCCTCAACAAAAGCCACCCATTAGATAACTTGTGTAGCTGGGAAAGGGTTAATTTACTTTGCATTGGAGGGTACAAAAAGTACTTACCTGCTGAAGAATATTTGTTAACCATTGTTTTATTCCCTCATCTTTTCCTTTTGACACTAATCTCAGTATTGCTCTAAAAGTGCCAGTGATATATCAATGTCCACGGTGTAGGAAGTGTCTGTGTGCCATCCAAAATGGGTATCTACTGATTTATTGAAACTAAAGAAGGCTTATTCAACTGACCGTTAAATTAATGAATAGTTTAATCAAGAAACCCTAAGAGTGTTTATTTGGATACTTGTCCCTGTGAATCTCTGTGTAATAACCCTACAGCTCACATTGACCCCTCTTTAGATAAGCCTGGCTGTTCAGTCTCTCTACCAACTTGTGTAGTACAAGCTTATACCAAAGGTTGGGTTAACTATTGCCAAGAGGACAAGGCTGGTGCAGTCTCTCACAGGGCACTGCATGCAATCTTTCCTAACATCCCCCAACCCACGCTTTTCGGTATCCTGATGCTGTGAGCTGGGGGTGGTGTGCTTGTGGGTGTGTTAGACAACCAAAGGGCACTGTGGTGCAGGGTTCTCTGTCTTCCTGCTGTGCTGCAGGACACAAAGGCACATCCCAACCACACGTCTGCACTGTGCAGTGCCCACGTGGGTGAGGCGTGCTCCACTTCCTTTTCATTTAACCTGGTATTCAGATGCCTGGCCAGCCAGCGATGATGGCCTGGGTCAGAGGTGGAAGAATCTGCAGGATCCAGACGGAGAACCCCTTCCAGCCAAGGGTGCTAGGATGCCGGGTCACTCAATGGGGGACACCTGGAAGCATGCTGTAACCCACTAGAATCATACAAAGGCTGCCAGCTATGTGTGGAGCCACACTGCTTGCCGTGCGAGTAGAGTTGCACTAGGAAACAAGGTGTTTTGGGCTACATTAGACCAGAGTAACTTAGGGTTTCCAATGCCGCAATTAGTATTGGGTAAACTAGGCAGGGGAAATGAAAACTACTCGTACCAGAGAGATAGGATGGAGTTTTAGGTCAAACAGGCCATGTTGGCCTGCAGTTGACACCCAGGCTTGTCTGGGCCAGCAGGGTGACAGCAGGCTAGGTGGTAGCACCAAATGTCTTAAAAGGAGCTCTGGGTGTGTGCCCCATACCATCAAGAGGGCACAAAGCCGTCTGGGGAAGGCCCATGCGTTTTGACAACAGTTTAAATAAGAGAACTGGAAGAAGTGCATGGTGAGTGCCTGGTCAGTGCAGCCATTAGAATAGGGTGATGAACACCTGAGCTGGAGGGTTGTGATACCAGTAATGGCCCACAAGCTCAGGGTTGATGGCCTTGACATCTGGGCGCTAAGGTACAAGCATTGAGGGATTCAACAGCCATCTAATGATCGGTACCTCCCAGGCCAACATTAAAACTTTGCAGATAATACAAAATAATGCAGCACGCGCTGTAATGGGCCTTAAGCGCAACGTGCACGTCTCTGATGCCAGGCGCAGCCTTCATTGGCTTCCAGTGAAACAGCGCTTACACCACAAAGGCCTTACTACTGTGTTTAAATGCCTTCATGGTCAAGCTCCATCTTACCTCGCTACTAGGATTAAAAAGAATCCTGTCACCCGTTCCTTGCGCTCAAGTAGCAATACCGTCTTGGTTCAGCCCCCATCTATCCTGAAAAGATTTGGGGGTATTAGCTTTGACTCTTGGGCCCGGCTCTCTGGAATGTACTCCCTAAATACCTTACTAATAGTGAGTCTCTGCCTATCTTCAAAAAGCAATTGAAGACCTTCCTGTTTGACAAAGAATAGGTCTCTTCTGTCTCTTTAGCATAGCTCTCTCGGTATTGAAATCACTTTTCCGCTATTTTTCCTCATTCTGCTGGTCTTTGTGAGGTTTGGGTTCACCAAGTCTCCATGTCTCTTTGTTTTCCCTGTCTGACATTGTTTTTTGTTGTCTGTCTCCTTCTTCCTTTTGTGTGCGCCCTGAGGCCTATGGGTTAGTGGCGCAGTACAAGAATACAGATAGATAGATAGATAGATAGATAGATAGATAGATAGATAGATAGATAGATAGATAGATAGATAGATAGACCCAAAAACAAAAACACTACATTTCAGATGGCTACCGTGGAAATGGAGGCTGGACTTCATTTCCATGGTTGCAGAGAACAGATTAAAGTGATCTGATGGGGCATAGGGAGGCGGGAAAGGTGGCAATGCAGGTGACCATGTATATTTTGTTTATTTTTACATGTGATTAGTGGGGCTACGGGAGGCTGGGATAGTAGAGAGATGTAAGAACAACGTGAAATAAAAGCAGAAAAGGGTACTGTTGGGGTAAAGCTATGGGCAGACACGGGTTGGATATAAGGCAGCAGAAACCACACAAGCCTAAGCCTAAAGGATACAATAGCCACACTCCTCTGCTTGATCTTGCTTTCTTCAGAAATATTCTACCCAACCCAACTTCTTTCTAACCAGAAACTGTGGCAGTGGTGGCTGGTCCACAATTGGCTGTAGACTCACTGCGCATGCCAATTGGGCCATGTGTAGTATGTCGCAAAGCTTGCCAACCACAGATGGTGCTGGCAGGCAGATTCCCTTGCAGAAGCAGGGTTGTGGTGCACAATTCAGCAGATAGAAAGCCTTTAGGACCCCACCGTTTCGCAGTTCTAGGAATGTGTGGTGTCCAGGCCTGTCTGGGACTGTGGTGCTGGCACTCACGAGTCCAGCTTTGATGCACAGATTGAGGCAGGTCATAAACAGAAGGGTGATAGATACCTCTTTTTCTGCACCCCGTTTACTGCACATTCCACCTGGAGTCTATGAGGTGAGGCCACAAGAGGAAACAACTGCTTCTAAGGAAATGGACTGACATTATTCCAAGAGTAAGCAAACAAATATTTTCTGTGCGCTGTTTTTTTTTTCACACACACACGCTACTTGGCATGATGGGTGAGATGGGATACAGGACTCCAGGGTATCCCCACCACCCACCACGCAGCAGGTGGTGTGTATGTGTGTGGTTCAATGTCATAAAACTGCCCTCTGGAGGCCACTCCTTCAAACGATCAGCCTTTTAGACTGTTCCAGAACATCCTTCAAAGCGTGGGATTATTTTCCCCCTGAAACTCCCCCCCCCCACCTTTGCCACTGCTTGCTCAACCCAACTGCACTCCCCACCCGCCACGTTTGATGAAAACATTTCCCATACCTTGGTCCCCCCCACACTTACCAGCTCCCGCGCAGGTGATATTTAGCGCCCACACCCCGCCTTGGCGCTGTTCCCCTCCCTTCCCTTTCCCCCACTCCCTGCAGCGAAAACACAGACACTCTGACCTGATCCTCTTCGGCTTCCCTCTTCCATGCGTCCGAATGCTTCCTGTCAGCAATCAACCATTCAGCCGACGTTTCTTGGGTGGTCTTTTATGCTGTCTAAAGACTGAATACCCTGTGTGTTGGGGGAAAGAAGCGACAACATGGAAAACAGCACGATCGAGTATCTGCGGTAACTGCTAAGGTACTGATTGCCGTTGACACTTGCACAACAATTTCCATGTGGTAATGTGGCCCAAGGAAGGATTTATTGTTTAATGGGGCAACACGGGTATGCCATTTTTGAAACTGCATCACCATTTCTGGGTTAATGAGACTGGCAGCACAATGCCATGGGTGCAATGTAGCCAACAGGTGTTGTTTAAGACAGTGAGACTGTTTTATGAGTGTCTATAGTCTTCAACTCAATAGTATACAAAGAATGTGTTCATTTTCAACACCATAGAAAAACCCTAAGATCCACTACAAGGGGACTGCTGGTTGTATATAAATTTAACCAGCCCCCTTTATGTTGTAGATCTTTGTCAGGACTTGGAATCGAAATGTGGCATGGTCTGCACCAAGACCACAACATGTTCCAAGTGAAAAACCTTCACAATCAACTAGCAAACTCAACTATAGCCCTACACGAATGCCTGCACAAACGTGCAAATATCTGCTAGCCTCAGGTCCCAACGAATGCAGGCATGTTCCCCAGAAGGCTCACGGTACAGCTACTAAGAATGTTCAAGGGCTGAATCAGAAAGTTGGGATTTCCCACACAGAGTTGGGTAACAGCATCTTGAACTCTTGTCAGGTTTACCTGCCTCCACTCTTGCTCTTCAAAAACACTGTAACGCCCTTGTAGATCGCCATCTTGGATGTGGCTACGTTTGGCCTAGAACGTCTTCCACAGACCGTAGCCGCCGGGAGGTTTGAGCATGTGACTCGTCTGTTAAAACAGCGCCAATGGCTTCCCCTGGAACGGCCCATCTTGTTCAAGCACATGTATGTCTTTAACTACTGCCCCATACGTTCATCAGGGCTGTCCCTCGAGTCCTGTCTGAAAAGTGCATGTTTAAATGGGGAGACGGAGGGTGGGAATTTCAAAACAGAGAGGTGCGTTGCTTAGAGGACCCCAGGTGTTGGAAGTATGCAATTAGAAACAAAGACCTCTTTTCTTATTCTGTGGCCCTCGGAAGTGCTACTAAATACAAGCGTTTTAAGAAACAACTAAGGGGTTGGTTCCACTTTCAGCTTTTCGTGTGGTTTGTTGGATTGGTGTTCTGCCAGGCATTACCAGGGCTTGTGAAAGCTTTATTACATTGGGGCTCTTTATGCACGAGACTGCTGGCAGTTTGAATGTTGTATTCTAGCTTTTGCTTCATGCTCTTATCTTTTGCAGCACTCTGTTGCATATTAATGCTTTGTTTGCACTTCTGAAAAACCATAAATATCATTTAAATGTGAGAGTTGCAAGGACATGCAAATATACATATATAAGATCAGGAGAACTGGAGAGAGAGCCAATACACGATTAAGATGGTGCCATACCTTAAGTTTTCAAAAAAGCAGGAAAAGGCTTTCATGAGTGAAGTCATGAAGTTGTTCACACAAAGGACGGTCCAGAAGAAGTAGTGGGCGCAAAAACCATAACAGAGTCAACAACAAATGACTTTGAAAGACTTAGAGGACCAAAAGTAGTTATGGAATCAAAGGCCAAGCAGGAGGTTCAAGGGGACCAATGGTATTGCAGTAGGCAGTGCAGGAGACATAGGGCTGCTATTTGCCCTCCATTTAAAGCGTCAAAATCATGACAATAGCCTTTGCGCCCCACAGTTTGCCTGTTCAAATCGAGTATGTGTCCACACAGTCATATAAAGAAATATTTATTTAGCAGAAAAAAGGACAAACACTGACATGTAACACTGACATACAACACTGATAGGAAGTCTTCTTTCCAGCCCTCTCATGTGTCATTATAAGCGATGATATTGGGAGCCGGCTCTTAAGGATGTGTCGCCTCTGGGATATTTCTTTCACCTTCTCTCAGAAGTCACTTTACGTAAAGAGAATGATAGGTTCCTTGGCGGTTTGCCAAAACCTGTCTGCAGATATTGCTTTCTTGTTACAACTCATTTGCCATTGTGTACAATGTGATTGCCAGGGACGGGTACGCTCGTCCTTTTTGCATAGACTTGCATAATAGCCTGGCAGTTAAGGGGTTAAAAAACACTATATACAAAACAATGTTTACTGTCCATTCTTTTAAGTTCCTGTCACCAATCCGATGTCTTGACTAAGTGCATAGATCTCGAAATGAAATATCTTAATATATGAAGTCTTCAAGCTTTCCCTGCAAATACAAGAAATAAATGTCATTGAACATATTTGCTAAATTATTCAATTGTGGGAAAGTATCACAATCCGAGAAGATCAGTTTCCTGAAACGCAGCCTTGCAAATGTGCCTGTTTCCAGTTAAAAACATGGCAGCTGAGGTCTTGAGCCTTGGGACTGCTGGATCACAGGTGATTTCAATCACTAGTTCAGGAGCCTTCCCCAAACTTTTTTCTGTAGACACAAAAGTAACATGCGATTTGCAGGTATCTTTCGTACCATTTGGCGACTATGTAAAAATCTGAAAGACTGTTCCCCTCTATGTACTATTATAACAGGGCTTCCATACTCGGATGCATCCCTGGTAGCAATATGCCCATTGCAGTGGCCTCTACAGTGTGCAGCGTCTGCTTCTGCTGCTGAGATGGGAGAAAATGAAGATGGCACAAAATGGCCGACTTCTCGAGGGGCCCTTTCACGATCCCTGCCTGCTTATGGTGATGTCCCGGGGTTGTGAAGTACGTAGGGGATGTTGGTCCTGTCAACAAAACTTCATAAAAGAAGTCTATAGAGGAAGTAAACGTATCAAATATAGGCGCGAGATTGAGTAAAATGCCGGCGTTCACTGATTCTCACTCAGCGGCTTCTTCTGCATTGCTAAAGTGCAGTGAACTCCAAGTGCTAATCCATATGTATGCGTTGGGTTTTCCGCAGGACGTTCTGAAATTAATCTTAAAGTATGCACTATCATAAAAAGATATCTGAATAGCCACACATTTAAGGAGGAGTCAAGCTGACAGACATAAAGCAATCCAGAGATCTTAAGTTTCCATATGTGACAGGTGTGAGGATCTGAGTCAATCCTGACACATTCCTTTGGATTCTGGTATTTGTCGAATGGACTCCCCATTCCGAATGCAGGATACTGTGCAGTAAAATTCGACAACGAAGGAGGTCTCCTCACATCTGAAGTGGGACAATTGAGGGGTCTGTAGCTATTACAGGCATTGAAGCCATTCCTGTGGAGAGGGCTGCAGTATAGATCGCGCAGAAAATGTGTGGAGCAGTGAAGCTCAGCCGAGATTTCACAGTCACCTGCTTGCTTCAATCTACATTTCTCTGGGTTTGCAGCAGGTGTGCAGCCCACCTGCCTCAGCCATGCAACGAACTAGGATCCCGCTGGGAAATTGCTAGATTGCCCTTCAGATATATTTCCTTTTTAAACGCGCTTGGTAGTATGAGACAGACATTGTTCCTGGCATGAATCTAACTACACACTTGCTTCAAATGTCGATCTAGCAATCCAATGCATTTATATTTCAACAGGTAGTTTGAGTTGGGTAAATATTATTTATTTTACACTCAATACCTATTTTTTAATCATTTAATGTCTTCATGATTGATACTATTCAAATACATCATATTTTTCTAATATAAAAAAATACAAAAAACACACACACAGCACATTGCTACAAAAATGAATTAAAATATAACCCAGAGAATAAATCCGAAGGATTAATTCACAAAGCTATCAGGTTTGCTTCTAGCCTATAGTGCAAATTTGAAATTTTGAAAAGTGCAAAACAGACATTTTATATAAAACTTTAAACATATACACATTCTCTGTTATCACAGTGGGCCATCTAATCACCCTGCATTCACAAAGTATGGTACGGATTTTCTTCCCATACCACCCCTTTTCTGGCATCTATTGAAAAATGCCTATATAAATACTCTCATATATTGATGTCTACTAGCAAACTTGTATACTCTTTACTGTGTTACATACAGTCTGTGTTACTTTCACTCTACTAAATAGACGTTTCGCCGGTACTTCTATTCCACTACCTTCATCAGGACCCTGTATTGAAATAACAAGTTGGACATTGTTTTACTAAAGTCAACTATTGCTACAACACTGCCCTATTCTTAATGGTGCCTAAATCATGAACCTTATGTGCCCACCCTTCTTTTAGATCGCCTAGTCACTGTGATTACAGGCAGTTATATGTCTAAAGTTTTATATTAGATGTCTGCTTTTCACTTTTCAAAATTTCAAATTTGCACTATGGGCTAGAAGTAAACCTGATAGCTTTGTGAATCAATCCTTCGGATTTATTCTCAGAGTTAGCTTTTAATACATTTTTGTAGCAATGTGGTGCGTGTGTGTGTTTTTGTGTCTGTTGTACATCAGAAGAAATGTAATGTTTTTGAATAGCATCAATTATGAAGAAATGAAATGATTGAAAAATAGGTATTGAAGGTAACATACATAATATATTCCTAACTCAAACTGCCTGTTGAAATATAAAAGCAAGATTTGAAGGAAGTTTGTTTGTTTGTTTGTTTGTTTATTTTATTTGTATGGCGCTCCAAACCCGGAGGTAGAAGGGCGCTTAAGAATATGGTTACAGTGTGCATACTTCGTACAGGTTTATAATATATACATATATATACAGTGGTTAATAAACAGAACATATGCAGTGCGTACAATATACAATTTTCAGAATAAATACAGTGTCTAAACCAGTATCCGCACGGGTCTAGAATTAGTGGTGTTATTCTTTGTTTAGCAGCCATCTGATGACCTGCTTCCTAAAGATCTGGAAGGATTCGACAGTTTTGATGTTAAGCGGTAGGGAGTTCCAGAGTTGGGGGGCCAGCACTGTGAAGCTTACCCCTCCCGCTCTTTTTAGGTGGAACCTGGGCACTAGTAGGCAAAGAGTGTTGGAGGATCTGGTGAGTCTGGTGGCAGGTTTCAGGGTGAGTTTATTAGCTAGATAAGGTGGTGCTAGGTGATTGAGGGCTTTGTACGTGAGGCAGAAGATTTTTAGATCAATTTTTTGGCGTATGGAAAGCCATTTGCAGGCTTTCCTAGTGGCAGAGATATGCTCTTGTCTGGGAATGTTGAGGGCTGCGCGTAAGGCGTTATTTTGTATTACCTGCAATTTATTGAGTACGGATTGATTAGCGCCTAGGTACAGGCTGTTACAGTAATCCAGTTTGGATTGTATTAGGGCCCTGGCAAGGGTGAGGCAGTTGTTGGGTGATTGGAAGGGTCTGCTGGCCCTAATGAGCTTGCCAGTATAGGCAGCGGCTGAGGCGATCATATTGGTGTGTTTGCTGAGGTTGGAGTTGGCATCTAGATAGAAACCCAAAGTTTTTACGCTTTTGGCTATGGGAATGGGATGACCATCGATGGTGATGTTATTATAGCAAGGGTCAAGTTTAGTTAGAGTGTTGGGGGAGCCGACAATTAGGAGCTCTGTTTTCTCATCATTCAGGCAGAGACCATGGGAGGCCATCCATGCCTGAATGATGGAGAATATTTTGTTGATCCGGGCGGAGTCTTCTTGGTAATTACCAGAGATAGTGAGGAGTATCTGGGTGTCATCTGCGTAGTTAGTGTAGGTGACACCCAGATGATCCAGTTGGTCAAATAGAGGCTTTGTAAATATGTTATACAAAGTGGGGGATACACAGGAACCTTGTGGGACCCCGAATGTGATGGGGGTGGGGTCTGCTGCAGCTGTGGTGGAAAAGACTCGTATGGTTCTGTTAGCCAGGAAGGATTGCATCCATGTGATGGCAGGGGAGGAGAAGTGGGCTGCGGTGGCAAGGTGATTACAGAGGACCTCATGGCTGACCAGGTCAAAGGCCGCTGAGAGGTCTAGGAGGAGTAGGATAGCGGCATTGCCTTTGTCTTTAATTTCATCAATCTGGCTTTTGAGATCAACAAGGGCGGTTTCAGTTCCGTGTTGAGGTCTGAAGCCAGATTGACGTATTCCTAGCAGTTGGTTGGATTCTAGGTATTCCTGAATTTGGATGTAGGCGACTCTGTCCAGGATTTTCAGTAGGAAGGGGACTGTGGTGATGGGCCTGTAGTTTGTGGGTGTGGCCGGTCGAGGGATTGTTTTTTCAGGAGGGGGAGAACCCATGATTGTTTTAAGTTGCTGGGGATGGAGCTACTGGTGAAGGATAGGTTGATGAGTTTGGTGATGAAGGGGGAGAGCTCTCTGGCTGCATCTTTTATGATTTGAGCCGGGCAGCTGTCTCCTTTACAGTTAGAGGGTTTCAGGGATGTGATGATTTTTTGAACTTCCGGTATGGTGACTTTTTTGAACGAGAAGCCTGCGCTAGTGTAGTTAGGAGTGGGTAGGCTAAGGTTGGTGACATTGTTGTTGAGTTGTTGCCGTTTGTTTTCGATTTTAGTTTGGAGTCCTAAAATTTTATTGATGAGGGAGTTCTGGATGTTGGTGCACCAGGGTTTGTCTTTCGGGCAGGTTTCCGGGGGCGAAGTAGGGTTTTCTAGTTCCTTCAGAATTTTGAATAATT
The DNA here is from genome assembly GCF_040938575.1 of Ambystoma mexicanum. Lineage (NCBI taxonomy): Eukaryota > Metazoa > Chordata > Amphibia > Caudata > Ambystomatidae > Ambystoma > Ambystoma mexicanum. Next base: position 1,013,492,438 of record NC_090921.1, on the reverse strand, counting down.
CTTTAGTGGAGGATCCTGCCTGAGTGATCCTGGTGTTGTGTGGAGTTAGATTCATGCCAGGAACCATTTTTGTGTCATATTAAATTTTGAGCCCAGTTCCTGACATTAGGGGTTTCCCTTTCATATAGCAGCGTTAAATGCGCTTGTGACATGCAAATAGCCATTTTTTTTTAAAATTGTTTGAAAACCCCTAAAAATAGAAATGTCCCTTCAGCTAGTTAGATTCACTATGTAAAAGTAGACTTAACAGGGAACCATTAAATTAGGGCAAATATGCATTTGTCTGAGCACCTCATGTTTTAAGATAGACGTAAAATAAAACATGTGCCGTCTTTGAAAAGCAAAGCATTTGTGGAATTGTTGCCTCCGGTGAACGTATGACTGTGGTGATAATCAAAGCAGTACATGCACTGACCGGGCCACAGTACACAGCAGTAACGTTTACATCACTGGATGATATGATGATATGATATGTCATGTCTAACGTGCCTGTACACAAGTGTTTCTAGGCGCGACAAGACAAGGGAGGGAAGACAGAGGGAAGACAAGACAAACGATTTTACTAGGCCGTGCGTCATTCAGATCGTGCAAGTGTGAGGGAGGGGAAAGTGCCAGGGAGAGGTAAAGTGGAAGTGCAGACAGGGCAGCATAGCTCTGAGTAAGTGCAGCCAGGGCAGCGCTGCGCTGGGTAAGTGCAAAGAGGCAGGGGACTGTAGGGTTGCAGTTTCAGCTCCTAACTGCGTGGTAGGCGTGGAGGCAGTGCAGGGGGGACTGATCAAGGAGGAGCCTGGTACCCAGTGACACTCATAGGGTAGCCAAGCAACCAGTCAGTGCAGCAGACAGGTAGTTCAGCATGGGAGAGAGATAGAGAGAAAGCAGAGGTGAAAAGGAAGGTCCTGAGCTGATTCCGGAACTTCAGATAGTCCGGCTCAAGTTTGAGAGGGGCACGGAGGCCATTCCAGAGGGAAGCACCTGCAGATGAGAGAGATCTACCCCCTACTCTCTGCATGGAGAAGCATCTGACCATCAGAGAGTTTGAGGTAGCTGACGAAGGGCTCGAGAGGGCCGGTATTTAGGAAGAGAGAGTTGGGTTTAGTGTGGGCCCTGGCCCCAGAAAGCCTTGTGGACTATGCAGAGGGTTTTGAACTTGATTCTTGAAGCCACTGAGAGCCAGTGTAGAGATTTTAGGGCTGGCGAGATACGGTCTCTGGGCTTGTGGCCAAGGACAAGTCTTGCAGTCCTGTTTTTGATTAGATGCAGAGGGTGGAGAGTATAAGAAGGTATGTTGAGAAAGAGGCTGTTGCAGTAGTCCATCCTGGAGAGAACCAGACTCTGGAGACAGTGAGCTTCTGGGGGAAAGTGAGAAAAGGAAGAATACCTCTGAGGAGATGCAGCTGGTAGTTGGCTTTCTTGGCAAGGTCCGTGATGTGAGGAGAGAGTGGAGTCAAAGAAGACACCAAAGTTTTTTGCCTCACAGAAAGGCAAAGGAAGAGGGCACAAGGAGGGCGGCCAGAGTGAGAAAGGGAAAGCGGGAGCAGGAGTCCCAATGAGAAGGATTTCTGTCTTACTGGCATTAAGGCAGAGATAGCTGGAAGAGCACCAATTCTGAATCGCAGATAAACAATCAGGAATGAGCGAGAGAAGAGGAGGATGAGGGGAGCCTGAAAGAGAGCTGGGTGTCATCCACATAACACTGAAAGTTAGAGGAGAAGGTAGAGATCAGGTGGGCCAAAGGGGCCAAGAAGACATTGGAGAGCCAGGGTGAGATGTAAGAGCCTTGGGGAACACCACATTTGGAGAGGGAGGTGGTGGAGAGAAAGGATCCAAGTTGGACCTGGCAAGGTCGGTCCAGGAGGAAGGAGGTCAACCAATCTAGGGCCTGACCCATGATGCCCAGGTTCTCACGGAGTCAATTGGTGAACATGGCATGATTGGCTGTGTCAAAAGCAGAGGAAAGATCAAGGAGGATGAGGTCAGAAGGAAGGCTGGAGTCAAGATTAGCGAGCAGATCCTCATGGGTGTTTAGGCGAGCAGTTTCCGTGCCTCTGGCTGCTCTGAAGCCAGACTAATGGTCATGGAGACAACCAACATATTCAGTGTGAAGAGTTAGCTGGGAGGTGGCCAGCTTTTCCAGGAGTTTGCCCAAGAAATAGTTTGCTGGCCAAGTAGGATAGGCAGAGGTTTTATTAAGGAGGGGGTGCACAAGGGAGTGCTTGAGGAGAGAGGGGAAGATCCAGTAGCGAAAGAGTGATTGCAGAAATCGGCCAAGGCTGGAGCAAGGGCATCAAAGTGGTCCTTGATGGTTCTGGAGGAGCAAGGGAGAACCTGTTTGGACGACACTTTCGTAGATCAGACTTGTCTGGAAACATCATCAGTTGTTGATGGGGAGAAGAGAGGAGGAGAGGGAGAGGCGGCCAGAGGGGGGCTGAGAGAGGTAGAGGGAGATGAAGAGGAGAGAGAGAGGACAGGATGTCCTGAGGTTTAGTGGTGAAGTGAGAAGCCAGAGCTGCACAGAGGGCATGGGAGGGAACAGAAGAGGTTGAGACTGCAGCAGGATTGCCCAGCTCCTTGCAGATTTTAAAGAGTTCAGCCATGTTGTTAGAGGCCACGGAGATGCGGGCTTGGATGTGGGCTCTCTTCTTGGATCGGACAGAGAGTCTGTCTAGCCTTTGGAGCAGGGGGCAGGCCAGTTTGTCAGAGGATGCACCCGAAGCCCTCCACTTGCTCTCAGCCACCCTGCACTTGCGTTTCAGGGCGCCAAGGTTGGAGTCATACCAAGAGTTGCACTTGGAGGTAGGCTTCAGACGGATTCTCATGACTGGGGCAAGGATGTCCAGAGTGTTGGAGATAGAAAGATGCAGGTTAGAGAGGGCTGTGTCATAGTGTGAGTCAGCCACAGGCATAGGAGCAGCAGAGAAAGTAGCGGCAAAGGCATCCACTGACACATGCTTCATGGGACGAATGACCAAAAAGGTAGGTGGCAGTGCTGGGGTAGGCTTAGCCTGAGAGACAGAGAGTTTCAGGTGAGAAGAGAGCAAAAAGTGATCAGTCCAAGAGAGAGGAGTGGTGAGAGGGTTAGAGAAGGGAATGTCTGAGGAGATGAGAACATCCAAGTTGTGTCCGTCAGAGTGTGTCGGACCAGAGGGTATAATGGAAAAAGAGAGAGTGTTGCAGAGGTTGCAGAAGAGCCCAGAGGAAGGAGTAGAAGCATCCAGGTGGATGTTGGGGTCTCAGAGGAGGAGAAGTTGCAAAGTAGCGGCAAGGAGAGAAGAGGAGAGGTCAGCCGACTCTGAGAGGAAGAGGGCAACCTGGCCAGGTGGCCTGTAGATGGTGGCCACAGTCAGAGAGAGACCAGGAGAGATAAAGCAGCTACAGACCAGGCATTCAAAGGAGGAGTAGGAATGACAAAAGCAGGGACCCAGGAAGATCTGAGCTACTTCACCTCTGGGTCGGTTGGTTCTGGGTTTCAGAGAGGATCTTGTAGCCATCAGGGAGGAGAGTGTCAAAACGCATGACAGAGCTGGCCGTGAACCATGTCTCGTTGAGGACATCTAGGTCAAGTTCTTCAAGAAGGTGGCAGATGTCCAAGAGTGTTTGGCAGCAGAGGCAGAGTTGAGAGTAGTGTTGTGGAGCAGGTTGCCACATTTGAAAGACTTCCGGGGTGGGGTACAGGCAAGAGGTATGCCCTGCGGAGGTGGTAGACGGGCCCAACAGTGGGCAGAGGAGGTAACAGGTGGTGGCATAGTAGCCAGGGAGGAGCAGGCAGGTACCAGAGAGGGGGCAGAAGAAGTAGGCGGCAGAGGAGCCAGAGAGGTGCTAGAAGGAGTAGCAGAAGAAGGATGAAAGTTGATAAGATGCGAGAGACGTCGATCGAAAAGGAGGAGATTGGGCTGAGGGCCCTGGACGGAGGCAGTGCCATTCGGATAGACATTAATTGTATTGTATTGTATTTTATTTAATGATGATCTTGGAGGAGTCGAAGGAGGCCAAGAGGGCCTCCTACCAAGTGCCACCATTAATGAGAGAGGAGGAGAAAGGAGAGAGAGCCCAGAACATATGAGGGGTCCATAGGTCTGGTAAGGGAACAACAAAGAGGATGTCGGTGAGAGTCTGTCTGAAGGAAGCATTGATGTAGGTATCAGCAATAGGGAGGCCTGGGTTTGGAGACCTGGGATGTCTCTCTTGAACTTCTTCCTTCCCAACTTAGTGAGAGGGATAGGATAGGAGATAGAGTAGCAGTTTGAGAAGATGTGGGAGACAGAAAGCACCATAGAGGGTGCCAGGAGGAAGTAGGAGGAGGGAGTGAAGAGAGAGGAGGGATGCACAGCCCAGCGCTGCTCAGCACAGGATGCGCGGGGGGGTCACACAGTAGGAAACATGCAAAAGGAGCAGACAGGTACACTCAGCAGTACAAGGTGCTCCCACAGGGTGGGTACTTATAGAGCAGCGTAGCTCTGAGTGGGAGAGAGCATAATGAGACACAAGTATTTGGATTGTGTAGTAATTGGATGCACAGTATCATAGTGGGCCGAGCAACACTCAGAATCATGAAGTGCATGTAATGACCGGGACACAGTTTACAGCAGTTTTGTTTATATCCTGTAGTAACTGGATGCACAGTATCACAGTTGGGTGAGCAACACTCAGAATTATGAAGTGCATGCCCTGACTGGGCTACAGTACACAGCAGTAATGCTTACATCACTGGAGTTATTGGATACACAATATCACATTGGGGTGAGCAACATTCAGAATCATGAAGTGCATGCACTCATCGGGCCACAGTGTACAGCAGTAATGTTTACATCACTGGAGCAATTGGATACACAGTATCAAAGTGGGGCAAGCAACACTCAGAATCATGAAGTGCATGCACTCAACAGGCCACAGTGTACAGCAGTAATGTTTACATCACTGTATTAATTGGATGCACAGTATCGCAGTGGGGCGAGCAACATTCAGAATCATGAAGTGCATGCACTCACCGGGCCACAGTGTACAGCAGTAATTTATACATCACTGTATTAATTGGATGCACAGTACCACAGTGAGGTGAGCAAAATTCAGAATCATGAAGTGCTCAATTTGCTTTTTACACTTTGATGGATCATTCTTGCGAACTACATAATTCACTTGAGGATTTAACTCTCAAGAGGAAAGGGGCTTTTCCTAATCTTAGTTTATGCCTCTAATTCTCAAATGGACAATCGTTCTTGACTTCAAAGCCGTGTCTGAAAGTGGTCAAAAGGGACATGCCCCACAAGGCAGCTGTGGCTATTGTGAGAAACCAAAAGGTGTCTCACCTACTAGTTCGTGTGGATCTCTCTCAGGTGGCCAGGGCACGGCCATCGCCTTTGGATCAGACCCTGGGGGTGGACCAGTGCTGGAGGATCACCTGGGTGAGGGGTCTTCAGGGAGTGGTAGTGGGACACCAGATGGCGAGATGTGATATCCCTCCCGCTGCAACACCTTTACCCCATCCTACCAGGTAGAATACGTGGGAACATTACCCCCCTTTCCCTTGACAAACATTCCCTCATGGACAGCCCGCTCTGGCAGAAAACAGACTCACACCCGAGCAGTGTACCTGACATGTCCTGCTACTATGGTCAGGCAAAGTCAGGCAATTACTGACAACTACTCAAACCTGACTTCCATTAAACTTCCCCACACAGGTAAGGCAGAGACTGAGTGCACACTCTGAGTGAGGCAAAGCACACAAAGGAACAGCAGTTTCGAATTGGCAGCTGAACAAGGGGAGAAAGACGACAAACCAAGAAGGGTTAGCAAGGAGGGAAATACCCTTGACTTTTTCAGCAGGAAACCGCTACTTTCAAGAAACCTTTGAGTCATAAAGCGTAAGGCCAGGAAACCAGACTGAAGTCCTGCATTGTGTGTCAGAGATACCGGAGGCCCTCGTGCGTAACCGACCAACGCGAGGAGGAGCAGCAGCCGCCGTGGTATCGTCCTTGGTTTCCAGAACCAAGAAGCGCCAGAGAGATCAACACAGCCGGCGAGTTGGGGAGACCGATACAAGACAGGTCTGTGTTGAAGTCAAGGTTGCAAGCGGAAACATTGTATAACGAGCGCTGGAATGAACATTGTTAAACACGTGTGATGAAAGACACAAGTAAACAACTGATGAATGTTTGAACTTGAGAAGGAAAGATACAATACAGTTGACAGAGTGGTCCAGCACTGTGAATGTGCTCAATTGAAGTCTCTGTAAGGTATCCCGCCAAGAAGTGGTAGAAACCAAAGTAGAAGATTGATCAGTGAATCGAAGTGGTCCTGCAACGGTTTAAGCAAAACCAATTGCACATTAAAAAGTCTTCAATTTTGATATCAAGAGGAAACTGTAGAAAGTGAGACTAAAAGGTCTGAGCTCGAAAGAGGGAGACCAACTGTGAATATTGTGAACAAGGGATCGACCCCGAACAAGGGATCCGAGCCCGAACGAGCGAGACCAAATGCGAACATTGTGGTAAAAGGGGGTCCAAGTCAGAAGGAGAGAGACCCATGATGAATACTGGAAGCAAGAACCTATGCATATGAAAATCCTGATAAGAGTGGAACTTTGATATTTGTTTGTTACAACAGGCCCTCTGCAGTAAGAGACTGTTATTGGAAAAGAGGCTTTGGCAGAAAGTCTTGATACCTTTGCTTTGAACTGTATCCTCGTGGCACACAAGCCAGAGTGTGTGTGAAGCTCGAATGTGCCGCCTTGTCCCGTGCTGAAAACGTGGAGAAGGGAAGCCAACTGCTCAACCGTCCTGACATATTATTTCTTGAACACTTTTCTTTTTGCATGCACAATTGTCCCACACCCTTTTGTATTTAGAAGTAAGGATTGGCAATAGGTTTATTAGTATAGGCCCTTTTATTTGACAGAGACTTGACTAGGACTGTGTTATTATTATTTGATGGCATAGCTTTCTCCCATCCTTAGATTTAGGCGTTCAATCAACCCATTGAAGTTCATTAAACACCCTTGAACTGTGATCAATTTTGTCTGTCTTCACTGTTTGATACCATGCCTTCCTTACACTATGGAATGGCTGATTTGAGAACAATAATGTAGCTGTTCAGTCGTAGAAGATGTAAACACAATTCAAGCGCAACTCATTTTCTGGATGTGAAACCACCTTATTGTAAAATGTGGCCTGCGCATTTCAGCAAGAGCTGAACTGTAGTACAAAGATGCACTGCCCAGTCCCCTCACGCTCCTGACACATATGTATTTCAGGCTCCCAGCACCCACGTTGGTGCTTGGAGCACATTTCAGAGTGACAGGTCCTTAAAGGGCCTACTACTATGAAATGTGGACAAAAATAAAAATGCATTTCTATACTAGTTTGAAGGATAGAAATGAAAGTGGGGGAGTCGGTGCTAACACTGCTGCTCCCCCACTTCAAAGAACATGCATGATGAGTTCAGAAATCAATCTGTCGTGCATTGGGCCTTCCCCTGTGCCTTGTCCAAACAGGCGCTGGGGAAGGTCTTCCATTTTTGCACATTTCAAAGCATATCCCGTTTGTGGATTTGGAATGCACATTGTAACGTGTGAAAATGTCCGTTGTTTGAGCAAATAAGCAAAGAAAGTAAAAAAAAAAGGCATGTTAATTTGTGAGTAAGATGTACACGTTCAGAGGTGCTTTTGTGCCTTTTATCACTTGCGCCAACAAATGTTTTGAGAATCCGACCACTGTGTGCTTTGCATGATTAATTGATCAGAATAGAATGCACGTGTGTACAAACATCCAGATAGCAGGGTTAGAGCTTCAGCACTGGACCATAAAACATTGCGGCATGTTTTATAAAAAAATGGGCACCGACTTCTTTGAATCCAGCAGCCATGTTGGGAGCCACCCAAGGTTGGGCCCCAGGCACGAGCCCCTTTTGTGCTCCCATAAAGACGACTCTGCCCAAATAGGGAACTTGCTGATTGGCAAATGGTTTGGGGACATGCTTGAACATATGATATGGCATTTATAACACGCCTATACACAAGTGTTTCAAAGCACAAGGAAGCAAGGGAGGGGGAACAGAGGGAAGACAGAGACAACAATCTTACTAGGCCAGGTGACATTGAGATCGTGCAAGTGTAGGGGAGGGGGGTAGGGGGAGGGGGCAGTGCAATACATCGGATCAACAGTAAAAAAATAAATCGAATAGTGCAGGGGTAAGTGCAGACATCAAGTGTCAAGAGCTGGTGGGGACTGAAGGGATACAGAAACAGCCTTCAAGATCAGGGGTTGCCCTGCAGGCCGTCCAGGTGTGCAGCTGGTGGGGAGGGGACCTAGGCCTGAGATCAGAGGGTACCTAGGTGAAGGTGACCAGTGCTGTTTCAGTCAGAAGTTCAGCAGGGGAGAGGAGGAGAGAAAGCAGAAGCAATGAGGAAGGTCTTGAGGTGCTTCAGGAACCGGAGATGGTTCTCCGCAAGTTTCAGGGAGGCAGGGAAGCTGTTCCAGAGGGAGACCCCAGCCGAAGAAAGAGATTTACCACCAGCTCATTGCTTGGAGAAGCGACTGACCCTGAGGGAGTTGGAGGCAGATGAGCAAAGAGCTCCAGAAGAAAGATATTTAGGAAGAGAGAGTTGTAGGTATTGAGGTCCCAGGCACCAGAAGGCCTTGTGGACAATGCAGAGGGTTCTGAATTTACATAGACATGCGCATGCAATCTTAAATGTAGTGTGACATGGAGCGGGGAGGGTGGAGGGAAGGCATTAAACACCTTATACCACGTTGCCACAGGGGTAATTTCAAACCATAAATACAGGTGCCAGTGATATCTCCTTTTTCCATTAATCTCCCTGTTCGCCTGGCTCTTGACTCCAAATATTGGGCGGCCACTTATTTCTTTGACCACTACACTTGCAAGTCGGGGAATAATAAGGGACCCGTGTGCTTTCTGTGCGCATAGTTGCATATCTGTGTATATGCTTCTTGCGCACATGTGGCGCAATCTGCACACACATAACGAAGGCATGTACATGCACATTTTGTAAACAGTTCCTTTTGTGAGTTAATGCACGCTTTCCCTGTTTGCAAATTGGCATTTTGTCTTAGTGCACATGTATTTGCAAGGCCGAAATAGGTGTGTGTCTTTAGCCCCTGCTGCATGAATTTGCCTGTAAAACACTTTATTTTTTTTACTTTTTTCACTTTGCACCATTAGCGCTGACTGCACACGCGTCTTCAGGAAAAAGAAAGGGTACCGGTGACTTCCACGTTAAGATGCTCAGCCTGCCCCTTATGAAACACAGTATTTGACATTTTTTGACGCAGACCCCTCATTTCATGCAGGCTATTGTTAAAAAACAATGTTTCAATAAATATGAAATTGGGACAAATGATAGGTTCGCATTGATCAAACAGGCAGATTTCTTAAATAAGTGTTGATTTATAAAAATATGCTTATGGTTGTCATAAATAAAAATGTAACTTTAGGTTTAGCATGCATGTGAAATCTTTACAGACCGCATAGGTTACTTTTTTCCCAAAAAATGTATACACTGTTCAAGTCACTGTGATATTGGCAGGAGTTAATATATCCTGGATCTGTAAACAATATGCTGACTGGTGAATGTCATGAGATATGTTTCATAGTCTTACATATGAATAAATATGTCACGTACGAGACAGCAGTCTACAGCCTGTGGCTCGCAAGGTGTGTTGGACTACAATCCCCATGATCTCTCACCAATGCCTGTGCTGACTAGGGCTGGTGGGAGCTGTAGTGCAACACGCCAGGAGAGCCAGAGGTTGCAAGCTGCAGGACTAGGGGCTTCAGGACTCACTTGAGCTACACAACACATACTTCGGGCCCCCACCCAATCTGGTGACCAGTGAGTAGAAACCCCATATTGCACTCCTCAAAAATGCATCACTTATTGAATATTATAGTCAAAATAACACTGCAGTTAAAGTAACATCAAGGTTTGAACAGGACATGAGCAGCAGGTTCAAAGCACGTTTCCCTTGCAGCAGCAAGCCTCACACATGGGCAGGGTGGTGTACCACCGGAAGCTGGACTTCCTATGTGACCACTAGTGGACAAACAAGACTTACCATATGCACACTATGGGCCTGACTCACACAGCGTTTTCCAATGGGATTGCCCCATAATAAAACGTTTTCATGAATCAGACCGTATGTGTGCACAACTAGTTGTACCCCTGCTGGGATGTGTCGGTGTTAAGACATGAAGTCTGGTCATATCACATTGATGTTCACTTGATATACTGGCGCCCTTCCACAGGCGACCAGTCAATAACATATCACTTTTAAGGTTTGAAATCTAGGATATTTGCAAATAAGTGACCCTGGCCTGAGCTTATGTAAGCCCCTGAATGACCCACCCTATCCTTGGACAATACAGCCAGGTTTGGATGATCTCGCACCATGAGCAAAGAGTAGGTGCCAGGACTATGAAACAGTCATGAACTAGGAACACGGAAGCTACCGCTGTGACTGAATTTTCCAATTCCCACCGCTTGATAGCAAATCACAAATCATAAAAAAGGCAGGCTTAAGCTTGGCTTCAGAGGAAAGGAACCTTTCCAGCTTGGGCAAACTGGTTATCTGCTCTGTCCCTCCGTTGAGGAATTCTCTCACAAATACTCCCAGATACAACGCTCCCCTCCTCCACACCAAGGAACACATGTGCACCTTCGCCCTTAGGGCGATCCATTAATGCCATTGCAGACACAGCTTTCATGTCGAGGAGATGTGGCCTTTTTTTGTAAGGACAGAGGAAGACTTTTAAAGACCAGAGGAACCAAAAATACAATTTATCATTCCTGCTCACAAGAGGGTCAGAAGTAACTTCCATGGTGACTATAGTGTAATGACATTGCCGTCCTCCCTCATGCTGCTTCCTCGTCGCCGCCTCAAGGGTCCAGGACTCCCATTGTGATTGTTCTGGAAGTGCAGGGAGGCCTGCGAGCTGTGGAGTGAGCAGCTCTGCTGGAAGTTCTTCTCCAGGCCCCCGTTGACACAATGGTTGTGGTTGAGGACAGCAGGGATGAACTGAAGACCCCCATCGCTTTCAATAATGACATCCCCCTCCTCGTCACTGTCCCCATCCATCGTGCTGTAGGCACTGGTGTAATGTGAGGCTGGGCTTGGCGTCTGCTGGCTCGAAGCACTGTCTGTGGACATGCCTGAGCTGCCCGAGGCCTTGCTGCTTCGAATGATATTGTTCCTTTGGTTGGCCGGCTTCACTGTGATGATGAGGTTATGGCTGTTGGCTACCATCATGTCGGTTACTTGATCCAGTGATTTCCCACCCAGGTCAATGCCATTGACCTCCAGGATTTCATCATTGATTGCTAAGAGGCCCGTACTCTCTGCCAGTCCACCCCTAACTAGCCGTGAGATGAAAATACCCGGCACCTTCTCAACTCCATGAGGAGTGACACGGACACTGATGCCATCACGAATGTAGAAGCCTAGTGGTTTGTCAGAGCCATGCTTATGGAGCCGTACACGTCGGTGAGTTTCAGGCAGAATATCCACGTCAATGATGGAAGAAATTTGGCGGAAATCCTGTGGCATGCTGATCTGGAGGTGTGGCTTCGAGCGTTGATTCGCTGGCCTCAGAAGTCCTTTTTTCTTCCGCTGGAGGGAGTTGGTGTTGAACACAAGGGTTTCATTTTCGGCTGCAAAAACACAAACAAATCTCAAATTAGTTGTGGTCTAAAAACGGTAATCCAAACATCTACAAGCCTGATCTAAGAGCAGTGATGCAACTCAACATTCTCAGAATTGTAGTGGTGGGACCTTAACCCTATCAAAGAACCCTGCTCTATATGAGGTGTTGCCTAGCTGTGGATGAATGGCGTGCCCGAGGTGATATGACTCCACACAAGGTGTTGCCTAAGTTAGGAGATATGACATGCCCTAGGTGGTATTTCTTTTCTTTTCATTTTATTGCTATAGCGCGCACCTAGCTCAAGACGTTGAGCGCTTCACAACAGGAGGGTGCCAGAATTGGTCTTGGCATTTTATACAGCAGCAAAGTACTGTTGGTGGGGGGATTGAGAGATTTGTATTTGTTTGGCAGGTATTATTGAAGGAGAGTCGTGGGACTCTAGATGAGGCGCTGCGTAGCAGTGGAAATATGTCATGTCCCGGGTGGTATGACACTACATGAGGGGTTGCCTAACTGAGGAGATATGGCATGGTGGTATGAATTATTATGAGGTATTGCCTAGCCGAGGAGATATGGCATTCCCCAGGTGGTATGAATCATTATGAAGTGTTGCGTATCTAAGGAGTTATGGTTTATAAATTTGCAGTCTCAAATACAATTGATAGCGAATTGGTCTTTGGTTGACAGTGTTTTTATTTTGGTAAAGGTAATTTGGGTGCTGCTTGTTGGTGACTAGTAACACTCAGCCTGCCGAGTGTGTCTCAATTTATGAAGAACAGAATTTTCAAGTCACCTTCTAGCGCACCTGAAGTTAACGCTAACTATAGGTTACATGATGTTCCAAAAATCATGTTTGTTGTATCATGAGGCTTTTTTATTCCAAAAATGATCCTCCAAAAATTGTTCTTAAATATAAACATGCCTTCCCATGCCTTGGTAAAGAGGACGATTTTCAGAAGCTCTCAAGTCTCAATCGAAAGACTTTAAAGGCATGTTTATATCTAAATTAACAAGGGGGGTCCTGGGAGTCCCTCTGCCAGACATTAGTCCTGGTTGCGAGAGACTTACCCAGAGTCTTTAGCTCACTATCTTTCACAGAGAAGAAATATCCCAAACATATCAGTCTTTGTCCTGCCCTGGGGCAGTCCAGCACCGAAATGCTAGGCAATTCTCCTCTGAACAAGAGTACCAACAGCATCCCCAGACACATGTTTCGGTCTGGTTGGACCTCATCAGTAGGGAGGAGCTGTGCCTCTCTAAGAATAGTGAGCAAGGGGTCCACGTCTGGATTCCCCTAGTAACTTAGGGTGAGACCCAAAGTTACTCAAATATGCAAATTAACAAGGGGGGTCCTGGGAGTCCCTCTGCCAGACATTAGTCCTGGTTGCGAGAGACTTACCCAGAGTCTTTAGCTCACTATCTTTCACAGAGAAGAAATATCCCAAACATATCAGTCTTTGTCCTGCCCTGGGGCAGTCCAGCACCGAAATGCTAGGCAATTCTCCTCTGAACAAGAGTACCAACAGCATCCCCACACACGTGTTTCGGTCTAGTTGGACCTCATCAGTAGGGAGGAGCTGTGCCTCTCTAAGAATAGTGAGCAAGGGGTCCACGTCTGGATTCCCCTAGTAACTTAGGGTGAGACCCAAAGTTACTCAAATATGCAAATTAACAAGGGGGGTCCTGGGAGTCCCTTTGCCAAACATTAGTCCTGGTTGCGAGAGACTTACCCAGAGTCTTTAGCTCACTATCTTTCACAGAGAAGAAATATCCCAAACATATCAGTCTTTGTCCTGCCCTGGGGCAGTCCAGCACCGAAATGCTAGGCAATTCTCCTCTGAACAAGAGTACCAACAGCATCCCCAGACACGTGTTTCGGTCTGGTTGGACCTCATCAGTAGGGAGGAGCTGTGCCTCTCTAAGAATAGTGAGCAAGGGGTCCACGTCTGGATTCCCCTAGTAACTTAGGGTGAGACCCAAAGTTACTCAAATATGCAAATTAACAAGGGGGGTCCTGGGAGTCCCTCTGCCAGACAATAGTCCTGGTTGTGAGAGACTTACCCAGAGTCTTTAGCTCACTATCTTTCACAGAGAAGAAATATCCCAAACATATCAGTCTTTGTCCTGCCCTGGGGCAGTCCAGCACCGAAATGCTAGGCAATTCTCCTCTGAACAAGAGTACCAACAGCATCCCCAGAAACATGTTTCGGTCTGGTTGGACCTCATCAGTAGGGAGGAGCTGTGCCTCTCTAAGAATTGTGAGCAAGGGGTCCACGTCTGGATTCCCCTAGTAACTTAGGGTGAGACCCAAATTTATTCAAATATGCAAATTAACAAGGGGGGTCCTGGGAGTCCCTCTGCCAGACATTAGTCCTGGTTGCGAGAGACTTACCCAGAGTCTTGTTAATTTGCATATTTAAGTAACTTTGGGTCTCACCCTAAGTTACTAGGGGAATCCAGACGTGGACCCCTTGCTCACTATTCTTAGAGAGGCACAGATCCACCCTACTGATGAGGTCCAACCAGACCGAAACACGTGTCTGGTGGTACTCTTGTTCAGAGGAGAATTGCCTAGCATTTCGGTGCTGGACTGCCCCAGGGCAGGACAAAGACTGATATGTTTGGGATATTTCTTCTCTGTGAAAGATAGTGAGCTAAAGACTCTGGGTAAATCTCTCGTAACCAGGACTAATGTCTGGCAGAGGGACTCCCAGGACCCCCCTTGTTAATTTGCATATTTAAGTAACTTTGGGTCTCACCCTAAGTTACTAGGGGAATCCAGACGTGGACCCCTTGCTCACTATTCTTAGAGAGGCACAGATCCACCCTACTGGACTGCCCCAGGGCAGGACAAAGACTGATATGTTTGGGATATTTCTTCTCTGTGAAAGATAGTGAGCTAAAGACTCTGGGTAAATCTCTCATAACCAGGACTAATGTCTGGCAGAGGGACTCCCAGGACCCCCCTTGTTAATTTGCATGTTTATATCTAATCAATGAATTTGAATTTAATTTTCTGTTATAAATCCCTCCTGATGAGCCAATAGATTTGGTGAAACACGTGTAGAGGGCACTACTATTTAAGAACAATTTTTGGAGGATCATTTTTGGAATAACAAAGCCTCATGATACAACAAACATGATTTCTGTAACATCATTTAACCTATAGTTAGCGTTAACTTCAGGTGCGCTAGAAGGTGACTTAAAAATTCTGTTTTTCTAAGGAGATATGGCATGCCCCAAGTGGTATGACTCTGAGTTGTTGCCTTGCTGTGGTGATATAATAATAATTGTTCTTTTATAAAGCGCTTAACACCAGAGATTGGTTTCTAAGCACGGGATTTGAACCTTTGTTGCGGTGCGTTGCTTCCAAGACAAACGCGTTGCCCCTGTGCTAACCCCTCCACCCCCCTTTCAAGCACGGGATCGGGATTCAAACCTGTGTTGCACTGCGTTGCTTCTAAGACAAACGTGCTGCACCTTTGCTATCCCCCTTCACCTATGCCATGCCCCAGGTGATATGACTCTATGAGGTGTCGGTTAGCTGTGGTGATGGGCCATGCCTCGGGTGAGGTGAACTAGCCCTGGCGCTTTGCCAAGTAAATCGATGCTGAAATTAAGCACACATAGCCCAGGAGAGCAGAATCAGCCTCGCACTAGAAATGCTGCCTGCAATACTTGCCAATACACTTCTGATTGCATTCATCTGAACCGGCTCTATCACGCAAATGTAATGAAAAAAATCAAATGCCATTCACTGTGAAATGTTTGTCCCAGATTAGCCACCCTCTGGCCCCGAGATCTGCCATTTTGTTTTTTCGAGAATCTCCGAAAAAAAGGGAATCAATGTGCTCACTACTAGGAAAGACAACCAGGGCCAGCGATATACACTGTTTGTATATTTTGATGACACCTGTTAACCCCTTTTTCACCTATTGTAATTCAGCATCCTCTAGAACCTCTAGGCGCTTTGTGGAGCTGTTCTACTCACAAATGAAATGTCACAACATGAAGTGAGTACAGGCACGTGCACATGGACACAGGGAGCGAGCGCGTTCCTTCCAGCAGAAACCACTCTCTTCTTGGCACTGGTACCACGATCTTGGCCTTGCCTAGTCACCATCAGCCTCCCCTAGGCAAACGTACCCTGAACTGCCCCAGAGCACAAAAGAAATCTCAATCCACATAAACACAACCTCTCTCCTCACATTCAAGGGCATCCAGTAGGTACACTCTGATGTTATGTAACTGTCTCTTCCCTCCACAAGTACTCAACATGAGCAGCGTACTCTTGGCTTGGTAAATGTCCTTGATTTCAATGGCCAGGCCCCGAGCCACCCGCTATTATGTCATGCTAGGTAAGTGACTATCTGGGCCCCAGTTTACACAGTTGTGAATGGTTAGTATAAACCATTTACCAAGTAGTAGAACGAGCAGAAACTCTCTGCCACAAAGCAGTGCTTGACCAATGTTCTAAAAATCATCTTACATTGTGCAGCCTTAAACATGTGACGACAATGTTGTTTTTAGAGCAAATTGTATTGTATTGTAGTACTGATTTATATAGCGCCTTTTTACGTTTGTATGGCCTCAGCATGCTTTGTGGTAGGAACGCCCTGGGGGACCGAAGTCCAGGTATGGGAATGTTTGGCCAGAATTACGACATAGGCCGGCTGGCTAAACTCCAGTAATCTGCTCAAGAGGTGAGGCTTGTGAACGGGTGCTAAGGGGGAGAGGGGGTCACAACTGAGCGCTAGTGCAGGATGCTCAATATGTACCCAGCTAGAACGAAATTTGTCATAGGTTGTCGCTGTATTCTACTGGCAGAGCTGTTGAGGCCAGTCTGGTGTGTCAGTGCGAAAGGTTATGTGACCAGCTAGACCGAATATGTCATTGTCATAACTGCATCACATACTCACGCTTCTTCCAGGGACTTCTTATTTGGCAACCATCACTCTCTTCAATAATGTGACGGCACATCTAATTGATGGACCATGTTGAATCCATGTTATCACACTATCACGGTCTAGGGAGAAGTTGTTCTGCTGAACATATTATATATGTGTTCTCAATACATCATATACACATAACAACAAGTCTTTTCTGTATCTCAGCGGACCAGCCCTGACATCAGGTATAGCCCCGCTTATTTACAAGTGGTAGAACAGAGAGACCTTTTTCCCATTCCTACATACACAGTTAAAAAAATCCAGTTTGAGGTTTTTGGTGACAACAAAGTGTGGGCATTTAACATTAGATAATGCCCAGTTATAGATTTTTATAGAGCTGTCTATGCGCTGTAATGTATTATTCTTTTTTTTAAAATTTGTTTATTTATAAATCAACACACAGGAGCTTATACATACACATTACTTATAGCTTCCCAAAACATATAAAGCACAGAATCCCCTCCCCCCACCTCCAATGTTCCACGGTGGGCACCATTCTCGGGTCTCATTCGGCCTGGTCCGGCGGCGGTGACGGATCGTCCATAGAGTGAAGGGTTCTGGCAATCAGGCGTGGTTTAAATGTCAGGGCCGGGAAGTTCTGATCATAATCTAGCACCGGTGCCCAAGTGTCCATAAATCGATGAAGCAGTCCTGCTTTAGCTGCCGTGACCTTCTCAGCTATCAGAATATCCCAGAGCTTGACCCAGCAGAGGGTCATCAAGGGTCCTTCCGCGGATTTCCAAGTGCAGGCCACTGTGATTTTGGCTGCCAGCAAAAACTGGGATATTAGGGCCGCTCTCCTCCCTGATCTCAGGTATATGTCTGGCAGCGGGATCCCCAGGAGAACTTGCTCAGGCGGAATGGTCACCTGAGTGACGTCCTTTATAGTGGTTAGGCAGTGAGACCAGAACTCCTGTACTCTGGGGCAGGTCCCCCACATATGGAAGTATGATCCGGGGAGGCCGCTGAGACGCCAGCATTTAGGATCCAGGGCCTGTTGGAAGTGATGGAGGCATGGGGTGGGGGGGTAATACCATCGCAGGAGCAGTTTATGGGCGCTCTCCCGGTTGGTGATGCAGCGGCATGCTGTGCGCGTTCTGGACCAGATGTCCACCCACGTGTGATCTTCTATGGCATGCCCAAGGACCAGCTCCCATTGGGACATATAGGAGGGCTTGGAACGGAAAGGGTCATCTTGTAGCAGTTTATAAAGGGCTGAGATCTTCCCCCGGGCCGGGAGGTCATTCACTGTTAGCTCCAGTGGAGTAAGGGGTCTCGTGGCCGCTGCTCGAGTCCAGGGGTGGGAGCACCAGTGCCTGAGTTGGGCGTAGGAGTATCTGTCTGTCTCTGCTAGCTGGAATGCCAATTTACATCGTTCAAAGGTTAGGGGGGAGTCCCCATCAAAGAGGTGCCCCAGTCTTTCAAGGCCTCCTGCGACCCAGTTCCTAAAGTTCCTTGGATGGGCTCCGGGGGAGAAAGCTGGGTTGAGGAAGATTGGAGAGAGTGCACTCAGGTCTTCTGGAACGCCATGATGCCTGCAGGCCCACTCCCAAGCCTTTATCGATTGTTTTGTGGCAGTCAGTACTCCCGGCCAGCTCCGGCGTAAAGTGGAAGGGAGAAACGGGAGGAAGCGAAGGAGTAGAGGGAGGCAGGATTGCTCAATCTCCACCCATTTCGGCCGCCCCGTGGCGAACCCCCATGCCTGGAGGTGGACTAGCTGTGCTGCCATTTGATATTTTCGGAGGTCGGGCACCCCCAATCCACCCAGTCTCGTGCTGGTCATCATCGATCTTCGCGGGATACGTGCTTTCTTCCCTTTCCAGATGAAGTCAACCATCTTTCTTTGGAGCCGCTGTAGGGGCGGGGGGAGCGGAATTTGGCCTGGGAGGGAGGCGCAGGCATAGAGGAAGCGAGAGAGTAGGTTCATTTTACATGTCGTGATGCGGCCTAGCAGGGAGATTTCTTGCGATTGCCAGCGGGTCAGTCCTTCTCCAGTTCCTCAAAGAGCGGCGGGAAGTTAGCCTGATAGACCTTCGCTGGATGAGTGGGGATCCGGACCCCCAGGTACGGGATCGAGTGGGTGCTCCATTGGAATGGGCCACGTTCCTCTAAGGCCTCACGTTCGGCTGGGGTCAGACCCACTCCGAGTGCCGCTGACTTTTGGAAATTAATGGCAAATCCCGATACCCTCCCGAAGTCGTGGATTTCAGCCAGGACCATCCTCATGGACCCTTCGATTTTCGTGATGGTTAGCAGAACATCGTCTGCGTAGAGGGCATTTTTATGTTGCTCGGAGCCAATCTTCAGGCCACTGATCCAGGGGTTTTTGCGGATTCGCCAAGCCAGCGGCTCCATGGCCAGAGCAAAGAGCAGCAGGGATAATGGGCATCCCTGCCTTGTCCCGCATGTGAGATGGATTGGGTCCGATAGGCGGCCGTTGACTCTTAGCCTGGTCCTAGGGGCTTGGTAGTTCGCGAAGATCATCTTCTCGAAGGTCGGGCCAAAGCCGAAAGCCTCTAGGGTGAGGCGCAGGTAAGACCAGTCCACCCTATCGAAGGCCTTAGTGGCGTCTAGCGCCAGTAGGGCCAGTTGTTGGAAGTCCCGATTGGTGATCTCTATTAGGTCCAGTGCCCAGCGGATGTTATCTTTTGTCGACCTGTAGTTTATAAACCCTGTTTGATCTGGGTCTATGATGCTCGGAAGAATAGGTGCAAGACGGTTGGCCAGGATCTTAGAGTATATATTGGCGTCCAAATTCAGCAGAGAGATGGGTCTATGCAAGCTGATATCTTAGGGGGTCCTTTCCCGGCTTGAGGATGAAGACAGTGATGGATTCCTGCATCGCTGGGGTGATCGTCCCGGTGGCCACAAATGAGTTGAAGAGACGGGCCACGGGGGCCGCTAGTTGGGGCCGGAAGAGTTTGTAGAAGTGGGTGGAGAATCCGTCCGGCCTGGGGCTCTGGTTTTCAAGCTTTTGATGGCTGCCTCCACTTCCTCGGTTGTAATGGGCACTTCGAGTTCTTCCCTGGCCGCCGGGGTCAGATGTGGGGGGGCCGCCTCTTGGATGTATGCGCGCTGCTCACCCGGGACCCTCAGGGCTGCCGTCATTATTTTTGAGTGGTGGGTGGCTGCCAGGCGTAGCTTCTCGTTGTCCGTGTAGTGGATCGCCACCCGCGGGTCGCAAAGGCCCAGGATGGTATTTCTGCTCTTCTCCTTGGCCAGCTTGTGAACCAGCAGTTTGTTGGCCTTATTGTTATGGACATAATACCATTGCTTGGTTCTAGTTAGTAGGCTCACTGTGGCGTCAGCGTAGTGACCTTCGAGCCTCTTCCTTGCTATTTGCAGGACCCTGTAGGATTTAGGGGCCCAGCCCTTTCTTTTGTGGGTGGCTTCAGCTTCACGGACTTCGGCTTCCAGAGCGGCCCGGGTCACCTGCTTTCTTTTGTGGCATGTGGTGCCTTGGGCGATCAATTCCCCTCTGAGCACTGGTTTCATGGCGTCCCAGGTGTTGGCCGGGGACGTATCCTCGTCACGGTTTTCTGCAAAGAAGTTTTTTATTGCTCTGGCGATTGAGTCTCTCACTATAATGTCCCCCAGAATAGGGTAATTTAGGCTCCACTGCCGGCGAGGAGGGGGTTACCGGGTCATGGGACCGCAGGGTTAGTGTGACTGGAGCGTGATATGAGAGGATCCGGGGGCCAATCGCCACATCGTTCGTGAAGGTCAGGATCTGCGGGGAAGTCAGGAGCAGGTCAATCCTGGAGAAGGTGCGATGCACGTCCGGATAGAAAGTGAAATCTTTCTCATCCGGGGACAATACCCTCCAGGAGTCCACAACGTTCAGTTTGTGGAACAGTTGGAGCAGGCCAGTGGCCAACTTCAGATCTCTGGATGTCGGGGGATGGGATCTGTCCTTGAGGGGATCCGGGACCCCGTTGAAGTCCCCTCCCATGACAACCTGCCCCTCAATGAATGGGAGGAGAGAGTCTTCCAGGTCTTGCTAGAAGCCTTCTTGGTGTTCGTTCGGGGCGTAGGCCGAAATGAGAGTGTAAAGTTGACCAAGGACGATGCATTTTATCGCGATGAAGCGACCATCCTGACATCGTAGCGAGTCTAGGATCTGGGGCCTCAGATCTTTCACGAATAGGATAGCGGTGCCTCCCTTCTTAGTTCCATTGGAAGCGAAGAATTGTAGCGGAAAGAGTCTATTTCGCAAGCGAGAGAAGTCCGATGGGATTAAGTGAGTTTCTTGCAGGAAAGCGATCGAGGTCCCGTCGTTCGGTAGTCTTTGCAAAATGGATTTTCTCTTCGGGGGGAATTCAAGCCCCTAACGTTCAGGGTGGTGAACTTGAGTTTTAGATGTGGCAGCTGGCTCAATGGATCCGCTTGCTGTGGGGGAGGGCTTGGGGGGGATAAAGTCAGCCAAAGCTGTGAGGGCATAGCTATTTCAAGGTCTCCTGTGGTTGAAGGTTTTAAAACTGATCTCCAACGGGAGATATGAGCATTCAACAACTGCCTCCAACGGGAGGTCGAAACTGCGACCACGGGGGCCGATTTTAAACTATCGGCATGGCCCCTGGCCGCTCAGGCTGTCGTTCGACAGAACCACCATGGTTGAAAGTTTCTCCAAGGGTAAGGTGGTAGCATCCACCTTGGAGGAGGGTGTGGACCGCATGGGGTCCGCAGCGAGCTCAAAAAGTTTGGGTGGTTCCAATGCTACGCGTTCTGTGCGGGCGTCCTCGCACGTCACTTGGGTTTGCGGTTTCTCTGCACTCTGGATCATGGGGCCCGATTCGGCTTTGGGGAGGTAGTGTTCGGGGCCGGGCTCGTGCGGCCCAGGAAGGATGGGTCTGTGGTCCCAGGGGAGTCCAGACGGAGAATCGATGCTGCGTCGTCAAGGTGGCTGATGGTGCGGGAGGTGCCTTTATACGAGAATTGCAGCACCGTGGGGAAGAGCCACCGATAGCGGATCTGCTGGTCTCGGAGGAAGAGCGAGAGTGGGTGAAGCATCCTGCGCTTCTGGAGAGTTAGAGGGGAGAAGTCCTTGAAGATCTTTAGAGGGACTCCTTGGAAAGAGAGCTCATCCTTTGATTGGCCCATGTCTGCGATGGCCTCCTTAGTGGTGTAGAAGTGGACTCTTGTAATTACGTCCAGAGGGGGGTCTGTGTTCACTCCCCGGCGGGGGCGCAATCTATGGGTTCGATCAAGTAGAAGTTGGGCTTCATCCAGATCCGGCAATAGGGACTGGAAGAAGGTACTTACATATTCAGGGAGCTCCTTGTCAAGGATAGATGAAGGCACCCCTCAGATGCGCAGGTTGTTGCGGCGGGAGCGGTTTTCCATGTCTTCCTGTTTAAATTCGAGAATTTCGGTTCTTTACATTAACGCCTGGACGGTGCGCTGCATCTCCGTTAGTGAGTTGGAGTGATCTATGGCCAGGTCCTCGGCCTCCCCCATACTCTGCTCAATGTTACTGACCCTTTGGTCAGTTTGTTCCAATTTAGCAGTGAGTTCTGTCATGCAGGTTCTGAATTCTGATTTGATGTCCGACATGAAGGCCTGGAGGTCCTCCTTGGTTGCGAGCGTCCCTTTGTAGTCGGTCTCCTTCTGAGGTGTAAATTTAGGGGGGTCTGTTTTCTTTCCTTTTTCCGAAGCCTGTAGCATGGTGGAAATGTCAGCCGATTTGGAGGACTTCAATGATTTGGACATGGCTGAGTGAGGGGGAAGCCAAGGCAAGCGGGGGTGGAGTGGGCTGGAGCGCCCCAGGAGGTTGAGTAGGTAGGAAGAGCCTCCAGGCCCTCAGGAGGCAGAGTAGGTTGCCGCGGTGGAGTGGCCTCACAGTGGGAGGTGGCCACGGATCTCAAGGCGGCCCTCTGCGGTAGAGACCAGGATGCAGTTGGCGGTAGCAGGCTCTCCCCGGCTGGCGAAGAAGGGAAGTGGGCAGAGGCACCCCAGGAAGGCAAGGGAGGTGTCACGGCCGCACAAGAAGGGGGCAGCGTAGATCCGCATGGGAAGAAGGCCGCTGGGGGGGCATATGTTGCCGGCCCCAGCAGGGGAGACCTTCAAAGAACAGCCGAAGGCAAATGGAGCCAGCGGGGAAAAAAGAGAGTCCCCAAAGCCCTCGATGCAGGAGAAAGCAGGGCCTGTCACGTCTGTTAGAGGGCAACATGGCTCACTTGGGTGGCGCCGTGAGTGGTAGGTGGGGGGGCCCTTCTCCAGGAGGGCGCACAGCAATTTCAGCTCCTCGGCTCAGGCTCCCGGGCGCCCGGTGCGTGGATTACGCTGGTGGCGGGCTCACTGAGGCATCGGGCGAGGTCCAATGGCGGGCAGTAGGCTGGGCCCCGGGCGGGCGGGGGCAAGGGTCGTCAGCACCCCCCTAAAGTGTGCCGGAGAGGCTCCAATTTCCGATGTCTGCTGCGCGCCGGGGAAGAGGAGTTGGCAGGGTGCCGAGGCGTGGGCTCAGGGGAGCGGCTGCCATCTTGGACGCAGTGCCGGCTGCCGGAGGAGCGTTTCTTTTGTCGCGTTTACAGCGATCCTGGGGGCGTTAAGCTCCCAGGTTGCAGGCGATGGTGCTAGGGATATTCCGCTGCAATAGTATATCGGTGTTCATGGCGGGCATAGCAGAAACCAGGAGAAAATATCTTTTAGCCGCAGTCCCATGCGGAGGCCATTAGTGGAGCTGCCTCATTGCTGGTGCTCCAGGCCACGCCCCCGCAATGTATTATTCTTTATTGGCCAATGCAGTGCCAGCTACTAGAAAAATCTAACAATTTGTACTGGTTTAACAAAACACACATATAAGGCTCCTTAGCTATAAGGTCCTATAAAACATAGAAAAAGTTCCACAGAAGAATCTGTAATAGACCCTATACATGGCTCAGGTCTAGCTAACTTGGTGCAGTCTATGCCAGGTTGCTATATACATAGATCATAAATAGCATGAGACCAGCTCATGCTGTAAAAAGGTCGACCGGTTTCATAACCATAGCTGTTCAGGTCATCTTCATTAGGACGTAGAAGTGGTTCATGTCAGAGGGGTCTTGGCTCCCTCATGGGTTGCTACTTTATCCCATTGGTGTTTTTCTTAATCCTACAAGAGGTAACAGAAAAACAAAGAGGGGGGATCACTATTGGGCCCCTTGGTGTACTATGCCTAGTGATCACTACTATGCATATAGTGGTGGTAAGTATATATGTTACTTCATGGAATTTATGAAGATATAACAAGACTACTAGACTAATTGAAACCTTTTGTGTTTCCAATCTGAAGCCTGATGTCACGCAAAACAGAGAAGGGAAAGGGGGAAAGGGGTGGGATGCTTAAGGATGTTCATAGTGTATACTGACCCTCACACTCCATGTGTGTGGGAGTGATGATCCTTATATCCCTCTCATGCATTATGAGTGCAGGGTACTCAGTATGACTTACCGCCGTAGTGTAGCATTGGCGAAGTCATGCAATGCCCGTTGTAGTTAGTGGGCAATTGTTGCCATGTGCTCCTGTTGGATAAAGACAAGCAAACAAAATGCAGCCGGGATGAAACACCTTGCTGTCAGATGGTGCTTCTAAATGTACTGTGAAAAAGTCTTGGAGAGCTTACCGACTGGCAAGTGTCACAAAACACACTTGCTTGTAGGTGTTCTATTCTACGCGAATATATTGAAGGCAGCCCGCCGGTTATTCGCGGGGTCAGCGGCGTGGCTCTGAGGTATTTCCTTCCTGGAGGAAAACATAAAGATTCCATGGTCGTGTTGGTTATGGATCGCCGTTAGAAAAGTAATAAACAAGTCCGTTTTCATTGATCAAAGTGGCCCTAGGGGTCCGTGGGCTTACCGTGATTTCAGGTAGGTGAATGAACCTTTCTGGGATACTGCTAACGATGTATTTGCAGCTCTGGTTGTTGTAGATTGCGTGCGGTCAGCATATTACAATTAAGGAGCGGTTGAAACCGGTTGCTACTCTATGGTCAGGGCGCAATGTTAGCACTGGCCACGTAGGTAGCCATCTTAAGTCAGGCAATTACACGATGTACTATGTGTATGTACGCACACCAACCAGGGAGAAATGGAGATCTACAAATGCAGGGGCATGTCATTTTGCATGAGGATGAAGTAAATAAAATAAAATAAATTAAATTGAATAAAATGGAAATACAACAGCGCAATTTTTTTGTAAGACAATGTGTCAGAAAAACAATAAAAATCGCTGATGGCTCAAGATGCCTGTACATTCTAATTACTACATTATGCCTAAAGATAGTATCAGAGGCAGCCCTCAGAATGGAATTGCGCACATCTACAGGTAAATTACCTCTGTAAAGCCTAACGAACCATGGTATAGGGGTGAAACAATTTTGTGTGTGGTTTTCGAGTGCAAGGAAGCATGCTGTGGCCAGTTAATGTGGGAGAAAAGCTAGCTCATTCCATTGAATTTGCTTATTCAGGCCCACCTTGTGTGTATTCAATCTAAATATCCAGTTTTGTTCTCTCCTCAGTAAAATGTTGTGATAATTCCCATCCCGTTTGGGCATTTGTATTTTTTCAATTACTGTCCATTAAAATTCTTCCGTGCGATGTCCTGCTGTTATAAAGTGATTCACCATAGGGGCTGTACGTTTTTTTGTCTTAAGGCAAGACCGGTGTTCAATCATTCGTTTTTTAATCGGTCTCATCGTCATACCCACCCCTTTCCCCCATTCCCTTCTCTGTTTTGCGTGACATCAGGCTTCAGATTGGAAACACAAAAGGTTTCAATTATCCTAGTAGTCTTGTTATATGTAACGCTCATCTGGTATCCACGGGGACGTCACTCAGCCTGGTCCGACCTGTTACGACCTCAGACCCTTCCCTGGAGTCTACTTGCCTGGAGACTGGGCCTGAAACATAGGATTGGTAGAATTTAACTCCCTATTGTCTCTGTGTGCTTGAACCCGTTCTTCCCGGGGTCCAACCCTTCCCTTTGATCCACAGCTCACCTTGTTTTCTTGGGAAGTGTGCTCTCTGTCCTGCTCTCTGTCCGCAGGGGCGCGTTGATTGATGCGGGCTTGTTGCTGCCTAGTTACTTCACTGGCAAGAGTCCGACAGGTAAGTATAATGAGTCTTTTGAACAGTTCTCTAACTTCATTCCTTTCCTTCCTTAGATGATGGCCGGCGTCCGGGGATGGCGACGTGCTGCTGAGATGAGTAGCGCTGAAGGTGAGTGAGAGCGCGATGCGCGATGTGACCCTTTCGTATTTGTATTGAACTGAGTTCTTTTTCTGTGTCTTTTAGGTGCTGCGATGTTTTCAGCGTGGATGCCGGTTATGAAGAAGAAATGCGGTGAGTAAGCGCGGTATGCGGCACCTCTAGATTTTTTCACGCTAACCTGGAGTGTCTTTTCCTTCTTGCAGATGGATGACAAGTTCCGGAGACAGAGTTCCCCAGAGCGGCTGGATTCAGGTAAGTGTTTGAAGCTCGTACAGTCTTTAAAAATAAGCGAAGATTTGCTGAATGCTTACTAATGCCTTTTTTCTGTTCTTTTCCCTTTTTCTTAGGAAGCGGCGTGCCGGGATGGAAATGTCACCGCCGAAGATGCCCGCAGAACAGAAGGAGCGATGAATGATGGGTAGAAGCGTCGCAAGGTAAGGCTGTTCCTAACGGTGTTCTTGTTCTTACAGGAGTTGAGCGCAGAAGAAAGATGCAGGCCTACTGGAGACCGATCCGAACACGGTGAGTGTCACGCTGCAGGTGCAGAAAACACAAAGCATGTTTCTCAGCCTGGGCGTGGCTTAAATAGTCTCTGGGTATCCCAGGTGTCTCTGGCTGAACCACACCCAAAAGACTAGACTGCACATGCAGTTCTGGGAACCGAAATATGTGGGGGCATCCATCTTGTCCCCATCAATGC
Organism: Ambystoma mexicanum; assembly: GCF_040938575.1. Classification (NCBI taxonomy): domain Eukaryota; kingdom Metazoa; phylum Chordata; class Amphibia; order Caudata; family Ambystomatidae; genus Ambystoma; species Ambystoma mexicanum. The sequence continues at coordinate 1,013,465,948 of NC_090921.1, read as the reverse complement.
ACTACAAGTCCAATTCCCCAATGTTATCCTATGGGAGTGAGTGAGTCTGGTGCCACAAGCGGCAAGTCTGACTCCAATTGGGTCTTTGGAGGGATGGAGAGGCCCTTGAGGGCCATGTAGGTGATCGTGGCCTGGCTCCAGCCTGACATCTTGGAGGGCTGGGGACATGAGGGGCAGGAATCATGACATTATGGGCCTCATTACGACCCAGGCGGTAAGTTACCGCCTGGGTCATACGTTTACGCCATGGTGGTTGGTGGATTTACCGCCCCATTCCAGGGTGAGTGGGGCGGTAAATCCCCATTTCCCATTTACCCTTCCCCATTCCCATTTTTGCCCCATAGGGCATAATGGGAGTGGGGAAGGAGATAATTACGCCACCGTAAATTACGGTGCCGTAATTATCTCCAAGGTCCCTTAGCGCCATGGATTTTAACGCCTGCAAAAAGCAGGCGTTAAACTCACCATGGCGCTAAGGGACCTTGTAATCAGGCGTTAAGGGTCGGCGCCGTTTACGGCGCCGTAAACCCCTTAACGCCTGGGTTGGAATGAGGCCCTATATCTTCATAAATTCCATGAAGTAACATATATACTTACCAGCACTATATGCATAGTAGTGAACACTACACCAAGGGGCCCAATAGTGATCACCCCTCTTTGTTTTTCTGTTACCTCTTGTAGGATTAAGAAACACACCAATGGTATAAAGTAGCAACCCATAAGGGAGCCAAGACCCCTCTGACATGAACCACTTCTACGTCCTGATGAAGATTACCTGAACAGCTATGGTTATGAAACCTGTCGACCTTTTTTACAGCATGAGCTGGTCTCATGCTATTTATGATCTATGTATATAGCAACCTGGCATAGACTTCACCAAGTTAGCTAGACCTGAGCCATGTATCGGGTCTATTACAGATTCTTCTGTGGAACTTTTTCTATGTTTTATAGGACCTTATAGCTAAGGAGCCTTATATGTGTGTTTTGTTAAACCAGTACAAGTTGTTAAGATTTTTCTAGTAGCTGGCACTGCATTGGCCAATAAAGAATAATACATTGCAGTGCATAGACAGCTCTATAGAAATCGAGAACTGGGCATTATATAATGTAAAATGCCCACACTTTGTTGTCACCAAAAACCTGGAACTGGATTTTTTTAACTGTGTATGTAGGAATGGGAAAAAGGTCTCTCTGTTCTACCACTTGTAAATAAGCGGGGCTATACCTGATGTCAGGGCTGGTCCGCTGAGATACAGAAAAGACTTGTTGTTATGTGTATAAGATGTATTGAGAACACATATATAATATGTTCAGCAGAACAACATCTCCCTAGACCGTGATAGTGTGATGACATGTATTCTGATTCACGGTAGGAATGCAAAATTGACCCTAATAGGTCTAAGAATTAATACCCATCGTGTTACACCGTGTTGAATCCACACATTCCTGCTTTTCTCAATATGAGTTAACATGCACATCAGGCTTACATGCCATACAGGAATTACACATTGTGAGGGTATCCAGAAGCAGACACAGACAACAGACTGAAGTTTGGGCTACAAACCTTTATTTGACTAAAAAGAAGGTTGGAAGAAGGCCTAACATGCCCTATGCTAAGGTGGGATTGCCCAACCTAACTGAAATTGAGTATAGCCCATGTCAGGAAATCTAAAGCAAATATTTGTCTGTGTCCAATACCTATACTTGCCCTCACATCTAATTGTATACAATGTGCAGGGATGTCAGCATCAACTGAAAAGTGTTCAAAATAAAAGTTCAGAGGTTCTTCCAGTTCTTAAATGGAAAAGGGTTCTCCCTTCCCCAGGATTCAAACTGTTCAGGTTCCAAAAGATGGTGTTCCTTTCCCCACATTTCAAGTCTTTCAGGATTTCACAAAAACACAATTTCTTGGGATCTTTAATGTTCCAAAACATAAAATTCAGTCCTCAATTGCAGTTCACAAAGATTGTCTTCCTTTATCGTTATTCAGTCACAACAATCACAAAGTGTCTTTTCCTTAGAAGGATGTGTTTGGTCTAGGTGCAGTTGTTAAACCACACGGCCCACCCATTGCAAGTCACGCAACCAACACATCTTACTTCTCTCTGTTTCATAAATATCTTGCAACAGTCTCAGCTTCACATTAAGACTTGATTTAATCTCCTAGATTGAGTTATTACTTGTTTGCTCATCATTCACTTCTGCAGCAGCTTTCACTTGAAAAAACAACTTAGGCTTCCCCGTAAACTCTCCTGCTACGTGTGAAAAACCTGAAGGCATCTTCACACCTACTCCCCTTGGATCCTCTTCTCAGGGGGCCAGGGAAAGGCAATAGCTCTTGGGTCATGACCCTGGAGATGGAGATGTGAGGGAGGATCACCTGGGTGGAGGGTCCTTGAGTAGTAGGGAGAGGATGTCTTTAGGCAAGACATGGTATCCCCCTTTCAGTAAATCCTACTCTCCCCCTACCTTCATAGGTTGTTGCAAATCATTTCCTCTTATTTCCACTCAGTCATACCACTCTAGTACTGGGATGAGGAAGAAGCCTGGAAACGATTGTGAAGGTCAGGCATGTCCAGAGAACACCAGTAATTGTGGTCAGGCAATTGGCCTCCAAGGCTCGCACCTGCAACCTGTGAACAAGTCATAGGTGTATAAAAGATGGAACCGCTAGCAAGAGCAAGGAAGGGGAACCAACAGGAGAGAGGCTGGGCTCAGAGAGACGGGCCCGAGAGGGGAGAATTCCTGCCCAGAAGAGGGGCTGAGGGGCGAGTCCTGCCTGGAGGCCAGGATGCCGGCTATTGCAAAGGAGAGACTCTGAGTGGGTTGAAGCTGTTGGAGTCTCCTTTGCCTTGTGCCCACAGCCAGAGCTGTGGGGCACGGAAGAATCCTGCGCGTTGCAGGCCACCAGTAGCAACCGTGTGTGAAGAGCTGAGCTACCGGAAACCCTCAACAAAGATTTCTGAATGTGAGCACTGCTCGGGTAGCTCCCAAAAATTGTGTGTGGCCCAGAGGAACCGCCATGGACTTGTGAGTAAATTGAAGGGAACACTCATACCGGGGCGCTCCTGGGGCTACAACTGGGTATATGGTAATGCCGGTGAACTGACAAATATGTGTACAAGTAATGGTGAACCCAAGTGAGGGGTTTTGAATATTGGGCAAACACTGAACTATAAGGAAGGGAACTTGAATAAAGTAAAGCAAGCATTATTGAATACCGAACAAAATAAAAGCTTTGACAAGCCTACAGATGAAATGAAATCATGTGTGAAACGAATGTACTGAACTGTTAAAAAACAAAGAATGAATCTTTATGAATAAAGGGAAGCAAGTGATGAGCACTTATGAATAGTGTGAAAGCAAAGTGGTGGAAGAGAGTGAGCACCACAGAGTGAGTTGTTTGGATAAACACCTTTTGGCAAAGCCAAGAGACTGCAAACGAGAATCCAAAGCAAATGTAAAGCAAAGCACAGGTGCAGTGAAAACAAAACATGTGTGGGCAAGAAAACCTAGGGTTATCGGTTGCGTGACCTGTAATGGGTGGATCGTGTGGTCTGACAACTGCGCCTAGACCGAGGATTCCCTGTCTGGAAAAGGCAAGGAAAGTAAAGATAAAGAATCTCCACTTGTGAATAGGATTGCTGAAGTGACTGTGGAAGATAGCAATCTGTATAAGCTATTGAAAAGCCTGAAGAAGTGTAAAGTCAACCTGGAACAGGTTTTGAGCATTAAGAGACTTGAACTGATTGATAGTTGGCAAGCTGTAAGAGCTGACGCCTTGGTGAAAGGAACCCTGAGGCCCTTTTGGAACTGTGTTGGTTTCTTGGGGAAGGGAACAGCAAAGTCTTTTGGAACTGCTTTGAACTTGGGGAAGGAGAGTTGGAAAGTAAACCGAGAGCTGGAAGAAGCACAGAACTTTATTTGGAACACTATTTTTTTTATTGCTGACATCCCTACACATTGGGCCTCATTCCGAGTATGGAGGTAGTCATGGTGCTATTTGCGCCATGACTACCTCCCATACCGGTACCGACTCCGACCTGGTTCAATGGGGACTTACCGGCGTAGTCCGACCTTTGCGGGACCGGTAAGTCCCCATTGAAAAATCCATTCCCAATTCCCATTTGAGCCCCCATAGGGCTCAAAGGGAATGGGGAAGTAGCTAATAACGGTACCGCAATTTGAGGTACCGTTATTAGCTCCAAAGTCCCTTAACGGGTCCCGTCCACAACGCCTGGTCAGACCAGGCGTTAAAGGAGGGACCCGCTAAGGGACCTCGGAATAGGGCGCAAAGGGATTACTGGCACCGATGTCCTTAACGGTGCCCGGTATTCCTTTGCGCTCTACTCGGAATGAGGCCCATTGTTTAGCTTTAGCTGTAAAGGGCAAGTATTGGTTTTGGCCATAGACAGCCTTTTAAGTTGAACTCACCCACTCGGCTATCTTTAGTTTCTTTAGGTAGGTAAATCCCACCTTAGCAAATGGCAAGTTAGGCCTTACACCATCCTGGCATCTAAGTTAATAAAAGTGTTTTGTTTGAACCTTGAATCTGTTGTCTGTGACATGCTTCATGATGCCTTCCATAGGAAACCCAATTATTGTCACAGTTCTTCTGCGCAATTCCTATTAAGTTTCCCAGTACACTCTCCTGCAAGAAAACGTATTCACTGTGTTAGTTCTTAATGATCCCATCTGGGGTCCTTCTCCCAGGTTCCGTTTGCATATACATTTTGTTACAAGTACCTTGGCTTTCGCTTATTCTTGGCTCTTGGCAATGCTTGATTATTCAACTCTTAACATTTAACAATGCTTGTTTATTCCACTCTTAGCAAGGCGTGCTTATTCAGTTCTTAGCAATGCTTGCTTTTTCAACTCTTAACAATGCGCACTTATTCAATTCTTGATTATTCTTTTTTGAATGGTTTCTTAATATACTCATTACGATTTCACATCAGACTTCTTGTCTTCAATTCAGATACAAATTCAAAGTCTTTTCCAGTATGGCCGCCATCCACTGTGACAGTGGCCCCCTTTTCACCCAGGCAGACTCACGGATCTGGTCACGGTCTGCTTTATGCTGCTTTCCAGAGACTCTTCTCTGCTGCCGGTCTGCTTGCTCTGGTTCCCCTCAAGCGTACGGCTTCTTCCCAGGCTTTCCTGCTTCCCCGCTGCCTCTGTTGGAGCTCTGTGAGTCTGCAGTCAGCAACCCTGCACCTGTGAGCTTTTGAGAGTCCTTCTGACATTCCTGGTACCTTCGCTCTGTGCCGCACTGCTTCATCAGCTCTGCCTCAGACTGTGAGTGAGCCCCTCTCGCTCGCTGCACCGGACCACGCTCTCCAAAATTTCCAGCCTTCTTGCCGCCACAACTTCTGCCCTGGAAGTCTTCTTCATGCGTGGCTTTGGGCTTTTCGCCCTGCCTCTCCCCGGGTTTCTCTCAATGCCTCTCCGGGGACTAATCCGCTTTCCTCTCAGCTAAGCAATTTTTAAAGTTCCCCACTCCATAGCAATGAGGCCAACAACTGGACCGCTCATGTTTCTTCGTCCAGTCTGTCTTCTGTGTTAATGGTGGCTTCCTCGTCCCAGTACCTAAGTGGCGTTCATGTGAGTTATAATTTACAAAGAGAGAATGTATGTCTCTGGGGTATCTCTTCCTCTTCCCAGTACCTGCCTGACATTTACTGGGAGATGATTGATGGATAGAATAGGGAAGGGATTGATAGTAATCTATATATGCCTGGGGGATGGTGGGTTCACTACAAAAGGGAAATGGGGAATACCGTGTCTCACAGAAGGGTGCCTCATCCCCACTCCCCAAGTCTCCTCCACCCAGGCGATCCTCCCTTGTATATCCACCCTGTGAAGGCATCATGAGTCAGAGACAGACAGCAGGTTCAAGTTCTTTCAACAAAGTTTTATTTACTAAAAGAGGCAGGGAGGTTTAATGCCTAACTTGCCCTGTTTTAAAGTGGGATTTCCCTACCTAAAGAAAACTAAGGATAGTCTGCGTCAGGAAGTCCAAAGTAAAACATCTGTCTGTGTCCAAAACCCATACTTGCCATCACAACTAACTGCATACAATTTGTTGGGATGTCAGCATCAAAATCAGACTCAGACTTGAGCCGGATCTTCTTAAATTCTGGAAACCTGTCAAGAGTTTCCTTTTCTCCTCTTCCTTCCTTTGCCCCTCCCGTGCTAACTCTCTATCTGCCGTTGAAACAGGAGCCTGGTACCCTCAGTGTCATACAGGGGCCAGACCACCCCTTACCAGTCCCTCAACATCCTCTCTCAGCACTTGCCCTCAGGCCCCCTTTCCCAGACTAGCTCAACTTGGTCCTCCCTGTCCTTCAAACTTGCCCGCCTACACCCTTGGGGGTAACCAACTCCTGCACTTCTACCTCCATCCCCTCCCCCTTGCACTTACCACTGTGTCATGCACTTGCACGTTAGGGTTGTCACAAGGCCAATATAATCGCTTCTGTTATTTTACTTTTTGTTTCCCATGTCTCCCCTGACCCCGCATCTTGGCTTGTGGCGCCTGGAAACACCCGTTTATAGGCGCCATACAAATGTCCAATGAATAAATAAATACATGCATAAATAGTGTTAAAAAATAAAGTTCAGAGCTTCTTCCAGCTCTTGGCTTGAAATCAGCTCCCCTTCCCCAAGTTCAAAGTAGTTCATAAAACACAGGGGCTCCCTTCCCAAAGGGTTAAAATCGTCCAGCTTTTCAACAAAACGCAAAAGGGGGTTTCCGTCCCCAAGAGTTCAAATCTTCCAGCTTTTAAAATGGCACTTGACGTCAAAATCACCGAAAAGGACATTGCATCACACAAGCTTCTTCAAAGGTATTTTCAGTGACTTTTCTATTCAGGGGGCACCTGGTCAAGGCACAGTTGTCAGCCACATGGTCCATGCCACACAACCACTACCCCTCCTTGACTGCTTTTCCAATAACACCAGTCCACTGCGTCTCCTTAGCAGTGAGGCTTGCTTCATACGCATGTGTCACACACTCCTGACACTGTATGGTGGCTTAGTTGGCACCCATGCATATGTTACACTTTCCTGTGTTCCCTTGGCTCTTGCCAATGCTTGTTCCTTAGAACATACAGTTCCTTGACCTCTATTGACTTTGGCCAATGCTGGATTTCTCATGTCACGAATACAAGTTTGTGCTCTCTTGGCTTTGCCTGTACTTGTTTTCAGTTAATGCAGTTAATTGTTTCATTACAGTTCATAAACTTCCTTTCAGTGAGATTCACAATCTTTCTTTCCACCCCTCTCAAGATGCAAGAGTGTTCACAAACTTTCTTTCATTTAATTTGGTATTCAAAATGCATGATATCTGCTTTAATTTGCTTTCATTTAAAAATGCTGTATGTCTGCTTTGAACTTGACAGTTCACATAGCAATACGTGATTTCCCTTTATATCAATGTTCAATACATTGTTTCCATGACGGCTTGTCAGCCCGGTGTTCACTCTCCTGGTTTCACTCACCGGTCTGACTTACAGATCTTTGCAAGGTCCTCCACCACCACGGGTTGCTTTGCACCAGTGCGGTACCTCGCGAAGTTCTCCCAGGGGTCTTCCGTGGCTCGTGCACACCCAGCAGTGCTTCCTCTGCGACAAAGGCTCACACGACCGTTCCCTTTGGTCCCGCCGCCTCCTTCTTATGGCTTGCCACCGGCCTCCAACATCCTGTATCTTCACTTCCCGCTGCATAACCTCTGCACTTTCCCTCGGGTCTCGAGTGCTCCTGCTGCTACACCGCTACACCAGAGAGGTCTGCCGGCACTCAGCAGTTTGTGGGCATTCTCCCACAGCTGACTCAATTTCCTTCGGGAGTCCAGCTTTAAAAGTTCCTGCCTCCATACTTATTCCAAAAAGGACTAGACGGCTCACCATTAAAGTGGTAGTCCTGCTTCACTTGTGTTACCCTCCTCCTCGTCCCAGTACTTGGGTGGGGTTGATATGTGTCTACATTAATAAAATGAGGATGCGTTGATCTAGTTGTCCTCTTCTTCGTCCCAGTGGCACACTGGTGGGTTTTGGGGAATGTTTTAGGGGAAGCATAGGGAAAGGGCTGACAAAAGCCTATAAAGGCTTGTGGGATGGAGGGTTCATTGTGAAAGGGAAATGGGGGATTCCATGACTCACCTAAGGACGTCCTCTCCCCACTCCCCAGGTCTCCTCCACCCAGGTGATCCTCCCTCGCATATCCACCCCTAGGGTCGTGATCCAAAAGCGATGGCCTTTCCCTGGCCACTTGAGAAGAAGCTACATGAGGAAAATAAGTGAGGACGCCCTCAGGTCCTTCACATACCCTTCCCCAAGAATAGGATCTCCCGCACCAGGGACATATGCTAATGGTTTCTTACGGGTGTGGGGGGTTTGCTGTGAGTCTGTCAGGACTGAGGACTAATCCCACACAGAGGTTTTGAGTATAAAGGGTTTCTCTTACCAAGGTTTTTTTTTTTTAATTCAATTTTTATTGGTTTTTCAAGAGCAAGAAAAAGCAAACTTATGCATATGGTATACATTGGGCACATGCCCATAACGACTTCAAAACTTAATAGAGGCACAAGGCGTTAATGCTTTTCACCCCCCTCCTCTGTACCCCCCCCTCTCGGGAACTCAGAGTCTGCGATTCGTGAGTCTTCTCTTTGGGCAGCACCAGCCGGGCCCGGGGCCAACTATGTATACTCGACTCTCCAGATTCCCATGCATAGGGATTCATGCACAAGGTAGCTATGGGCCGGGTGGAGGCGTCCAATTACCCTGGAGACTTGTCCTCTGTGTTGACAAACACCTCCATGAACCGCAGCCAGTCGGTGTCAATCTGCGCACTAGAGCCATGTATTGCGGCCGTTAGTTTGTCCATGAAGTAAATGTCCTTGGCCACTGTCACCCATTCCCTCTTTGTTGGAAGTGTTTGTCTTTTCCAGGTCCTAGCCCGAGCCGCTCTGGCAGCCAGCAATAGGGCGTGTGTCAAGGCTGGTAACTTTTCCCAGTGCTCATATCTATGTTGCAGGCCAAAAATCACCAGTATGGGGTCCAACGGGTAGTCCCCCTCCCCCGCCTCCCTAATCCAACTAAGCACCTCAGACCAATAAGTCTGGACTTTGTGACAGGTCCACCACATGTGCCAGTAATTGGCTTTTTCCCCGCACCCATGCCAGCACACTGGGGCTACATCTGGGAACATCCTGGAAAGAGTAATCGGGTCGTACTGCCACCTGTGGAGGAGCTTGACAGCGTGGGACTTATATTGGCATGAAATCGACGTCTTGAAGGCCCTAGTGCAGAGTATCCCCCAGAGACCATCCCCTATGGTGCAGCCTAGATCTCTTTCCCATTTTCTTCTGAGGCTCCCAGTGGTTCCCTCCCGGGGAGCCAGGATGGCCGTGTACAGGAGCGAGATGAGGCCCCTCATTTCCGTATGGGAGTCCAGTATTTTTTCCACTGGGGTGAGCCCCCTCTGTGAGCATTCCTTCAGTTTTGGGTTCATTAGAATGCCCTTGAGTCTAAGGTATAGGAGTGGCGAAAGTCTGCTGATACCCAGCGCCTCCTCTAGTTCCTGGATCGGTATGAAAGAGTTAACCCTCACCAGTTGGCCAACCCTACAAAGCCCCACTTCGAACCAGGACTGGTAATGTTCGTGTCCCGGAATCTCCTCCAGTACTGGTGTGGATCATATATGACTGAGTGGGGAGGGCCATGTGGTGACTCCATCCTTATGTCCCTTCCCTGCTAATGCCTTCCACATAGTTCCCATAATGGGGTGGTCTTTAATTCTTCTTGGAAGTTTCTTAAGTGGGACCCACAACCATTCACCCACCGTAACTGGGCTCAGGAAGGAGTTTTCAATGTAGACCCACTGCTTGTTGGGGTCTTCTCTAAGGTGAGGGGCCAAAACCCTGAGCTGGGCGGCCCTGTGGTATGTGTTGAGATCTGGGAGGGCAATACCTCCTCTTTCTTTGGGAAGGGTGAGGGTCTCATACCCTATTCTGGGCTTCTGGCCTTGCCATATAAACTTCACTATGCACCTCTTGGCCTCTTCGAGGTATGCCACCGGGGCTTCCAGTGGCAGCATCTGGAAGAGGTAGAGCACTCTGGGGAGCAGGTTCATTTTTATCGCATTTATTCTACCCATCCATGAGATTTGCCCCTTTCCCCAACCCTCCATTTCCCTGAACAGTTTCTCAAACAGAGGGGGGTAGTTTGCCAGGCTCAGGTCCTCATTCGGTCTTACAATGTTGATCCCCAGATATTTTATCCCATTGACGCAGACCTGAAGGCCCAAAGGGGGCAATTCAGGTAAGCACCTATCGGCATCCAAGGCAAATTGGAAGATCATGGACTTGCCGACATTAACTTTGAAACCTGAGAACCTGCCAAACTGGTCGATGATCTGACGGGCCGCCGGGACTGAGCGCGTGGGTTCCCTCAGGTGGAGCAGGATGTCGTCCGCGTACAGGCCGAGTTTAAAGGTACAGTCTCCCACCACTATGCCCCGCACCATGGGAGAACCTCTGAGGCATTCTGTGAGAATCTCCATGGTCATGGCAAAGAGAAGGGGGGAAAGGGGACAGCCCTGCCTCGTCCCCCTCTGGAGGCCAAAAATGCGAGACAGGCGACCATTGACAGTCACTCTGGCCGAAGGTGACACATATAGGGCTTTGACGGCCCGTCTGATCCCCATTCCAAAGCCCAGCTTTTCTAGGACACCATGTAGGAACCCCCAGTCGACCCGATCAAATGCTTTCTCGGCATCTATGGACACCAGGACTGGGTTCTCACCCATCGGAGCCGCGACCCGCATGAGATGCAGAGTTTTACGCAGGGTGTCGGCTCCCTGTCTTCCCTGTATAAACCCCACCTGGTCTGAGTGGATTAGGTTCGGCATATGGCCGTCCAGCCTTGTGGCAATAATTCTCTTGAACAGCTTGGCGTCCACGTTAAGGAGGGAGATAGGTCTATAGGAGCGGCAGTCCGTAGGGTCCTTCCCCTCCTTCGGAATCACCGTGATTAGTGCCTTGCCAAATGACGGTGGTGCCTTCCCTGTCTGCATTATGTTCGAAAATAGACCCGCTAGGAAGGCCGCCAGTAAACCCGAGAAAGCCTTGTAGAAGCCTGCGGTGAATCCATCCTCCCCCGGGGCCCTACCCAGCTTCAGCCCTGAAATAGCCTTCAGCACCTCCTCCTCCGTTATTGGGGCATCAAGGGCCGAGGATTCCAGCATTCCAAGGGTCGGGAGTGAGACCCCATTGAGGTATGCCTCCCGTGCTTCCCTCTCCACTACCCGCTCTCTTCCGTATAGGGTCTCATAGAAACTAGCGAATTTCTCTGCTATGCCTTCCGGATCCCTACATTCCCCCTCTACATCGTCCCCAATTTGTTGGACCCACCTGTCCGCTCTCTGACCTCTGAGTTTGGCCGCCAGCATAGCATCGGCCTTGTCCCCCTTCTCGTAGTACCTCTGACGCAGGTGTTGGAGTCCCGCTACTATTTTGCCCAATTCTAGGTCCCTGAGTTCCTGTCTCTTTTCTCTCGCCAGGCCTAGGTCCCTCTCTTTTTCTCCTTCCCCCTTCAACTCAGATCTTTCTAGGGAGAGTATGGCCCTCATTACAACTCAGGCGTTAATGGTATAAGGGCGCCGTCGGCGCCGTTAACCCTTAACGCCTGATTACAAGTGTCCCTTTGCGGGTTGGTGTTTAACGCCTGCTTTTAGCAGGCGTTAAAAATCCAACCCGCAAAGGGACTTTGGAGCTAATTACGGCACAGTAATTTACGGTGCCGTAATTAGCGCCTTCCCCATTCCCATTAGGCCCTATGGGGGCAAAAATGGGAATGGGGAAGGGCAAATGGTGAATGGGGAATTACCGCCCCACTCACCTTGGAATGGGGTGGTAATTCCGCCATCCACCATGGCGGAATCGTAACCTTAGCGGCATGTACCATGGTGCTAATAGCACCATGGTCCTCCGCCAGGGTTGTAATGAGGGCCTATATCTGACCTCAGCCTGTGAGCTAGAAGGGTCCTTTCTCTTTTCTTGGAGGCTCCTTCACTTATCAGCCTACCCCTCCGAGTTGCCCTCGCCGCCTCCGATACGATATCCCGATCCACTTCGCCCGTGTCATTTAGCTCGAAATATTCTCTGATAGCCGAGGACATTTCTTCTCTAAAGACGGCGTCCCTGAGCAGGAAGTCGTTGCATTTCCACAAAGATTGCCTGGCCTTTAAGCCAGAGATGCTTAGGTCCGACCAGACCATATCATGGTCTGACCAACTGACAGGGTGAATATCACACGTGTCTATTCTACTTATGAACTGGTGACCTGTGAACAGATAATCTATTCTTGTCCTTGTCCCATGGGCTGCTGAGTAAAAGGTGTACGCCTTTGCTCTTGGGTGACGTTCCCTCCAAATGTCCACAAGTCCCCTTTCCCACATCAGGTCTCTGAGCCCCCATTCCGGGCCTCCCCCCCGCCGCCTGGTTGGGCGGCCTCCCCGCTATGGTCTAAATCCCGGTCCGCCCACATGTTGAGGTCCCCACTCAGTACCAGGAGACCTTCCGCCCTGCGCATCACCTCTCCCATGGCCTCGTGGATGAATTCCTTCTGGCCTACATTGGGGCAGTAAATGGATACCAAGGAGACTCTGGAGTTGTGGAGATTACCGGATACCATCAGAACCCTCCCATCCTCCCTCTCCCAATGGGAAACTTCTGTTAGTTTTTGGTGCCTGTGGATCAGGATCCCAACCCCAGCTTTTTTAGTGGCGCTCGAAGCCCAAAATACCTGGCCCACAGGCGATCCGGGGATGGCCCTCTCCTCACCCTTCACCAATCTGGTCTCCTGCATGAAAAGGATGTCTGTCCCCGCGTTCCTCATTTCTCGCCCCAGAAGAGAGCGCTTAGTTGGGGAGTTAAGCCCTTTGACGTTGAGTGAGCCAATTCTAATCATCTCGACCCGGCCCTTTCTCTCATGGTCTGCCATTACTCCTATGCATGGTGTTCATCGGCTTCCCGATTCGGCGGGAGCTGCCCTGTCCCCCGTTATGGCTGGATCCAAGGAGATCCCGAGAGTTCCTTCCTCCCCTAGCCCGTTTTCCACCCTCCCCTCTCCCTCCCCTGTTTGTGACGGCTGCCAACGGGCAAGCCGCCATAGCCAAAACATGATTGTGCACCGCAGTTCTCTTGGTCAAAAAATCCGGTCCCCGGCCGGGGTTGTGCCACTAGGGACCTGATGTATCCCAGGAGTTCATAATCATTTCTTTAGTCTCCTCCAGCCTCCGACGGTGGGGTGTTGGGTTTTTTAAATTTCCTCCTGCCCTTTGTTTTCTTCTTTGTCGACCAGGGGCCCAACGGTCCCCTCTCCATTTCTGGTCTGGGCTGAGTTCCCGCTCCTTCCCACTCCTCCGGAGGGTCTCCCTTGAGCGCCTGTAAAACTTGCGTAGCCTCCTTACCACTGATCACCCTGTAGTCCACCCCCGCCCGTTCGAAGGATAGGGCGAACGGGAAGGACCATCTGTATCTCATGTCCTGGCTTGTCAGCCATTGTGTGAGTGGACGGCACTCTCTCCTACGGGTGAGCGTGAGGGTTGAAAGGTCTTGATAAATCTTAATGGTGTCCCCTTCAAAGATGAAGCTCCCCAGCCTCTTTGCCTTCTCCAGTACTTTCATTTTCTCCCTGTAGCGGAGAAACCTCAAAACGATGGATCTTAGGCCTCCGCCCGCACCACCATACACCCAATCTCCATGGGTTCTTCTCTTTTATTTTGGGACAATTCCTTGCTAGGTGTCCTGACTCTTTGCAGGAAAAATATGCAGGGATCATGGGTTTTATTGGTCTCCCGTCTTCCTTCCTTACTTCTTCTTTGGCTTTGGAATCTGGCTTTCTCTCTATCTTTTCCCTCTCCCCACTATTAAGGTTCCTGGGTAAATTTGGGGATATTCATTCTGTCTCTCTGTTGAAAGTTGGGATGGGTAGGTCCTCTAGTTTCTTTCCTCTCTTCCACTTGATGTGATAATTGAAAATGTTCGGTGGCATCAATGACATTTTGGGCTGTTTCAATATTTAAAGAGAGTGTTTGTTTAATTGTAAGATGGCCCATTAAAGTGAGGGAGGCAAGGTGTTGATAAATTGTTCTATTTTTAGGTCTTCCAACACTTCAGGTAAGGTTTTCTTTCCCAACCATAAGGACATTGGGCCTCATTACAATTGTGGCGGCAAGGAAACAACGGTGCCGGTAGTGCTACCAGCGCCGTTGTTACCGTGCCGCAACATTACGAGTTCTGCTTGCGGGTGCCGCTCTGCTCGCCTGGCCAGATCAGGCGTGCAGAGCGGCACCCGCGCGCAGAACAGGATGGTAGCAATGGTACCGTTATGAACGGTATCGCTGCTACCATCCTGGGAATGGGGACGTACTGGCTCTGGGTCCCGCGCAAGGGGAATTACCGGGCCCAACGAGGTCGGAATGGCCCGGTAATTCCCCTTTCGCAGGACCCGGAGCCGGACCCGAGTTTGTGGGTAGCCATGCCAGTATAAACGGCATGGCTACCTCCAACCTCGTAATGAGGCCCATTGTGTTCTTAACTCACTCTGCCAATTCCACTGGTGTTTCCTTGGGGTTTAATTTAATACTTCTTAACTTTTGACAATAGAAATTACTGGTTTGTCCCACTCTTTGTAAGGGACCTTCTTTGATAACTGTGAAGATAGCTATTCCTAGGAGGTTTATTAATTGGTAGGAAGTTTGTAGTTTGCCCTTCCCTTTAATAAAGCACTTAGATAGCAACATTGTAACTCATCGCCCATCGGAACTGGGTTGCTAACCTTTCAAAGTTTAAGAAAGAAATTCCTAAATCATCTCCCTCTTTGTAGCGTTGAAGACCTCCCTGTGGAATGTTTGTTTTTTCTTGAAAGGCAATAAGCCACTCTAACCCTGTCTGAAACTGTTCCTCTGCTTTTATTTGGTGGGCTGACAACTGGGCCAACACGCCGTCTAAGGATGCCATGGTGTCTGGAGGTGAGATGGTTGTACTTGGGTCTTCTTCAGAATCAGACAGAGAAATATTCTGAGTCCCCTTCTGTTTCCGGGCCTGAGTCCGTTTCGGTTAGGCTGGTTAAACTTTCCCTGTACCCTCTTTTCCCCGTACTACCTCTGGAGAAGGGTGAGGAGAAGTAGAAGGGGTGAATCCTTTTCCAGGACTTAATGAACCTAAGGCCCTGGGTCGAATAAATGCTTGGGGTTTCCGGATGTTCAAAGAAATTCTATCCCGTGTTTCTAGTGATATGTGGTCAGTGGAAGATTGTCAAGAGGGATTTGTGAGCCATTCCCAAGTATTGACACTTAATTTGAATCTGCAGCTGTGTGGATAGTAACCGTTTGATTGTTGAAACTTTCTCCTGAGCCTGAACTCTTACAGTTGTTTCCTTTCCGGAAGATTGCTGTACTACAAGCAACATAAGGGTTCCTCAATTTGTACTAACTGAGAGTATCCTACTCCTGACACCAGTTGTGAAGGAATCATGAGTTAGACACAAACAACATGTTCAAGTTCTTTCAACAAAGTTGTATTCACTCAAAAAGGCAGGGTGGAGTAATGCCTAACTTGCCCTATTCTAAGGTGGGATTTCCCTACCTAAAGAAAACTAAGGATAGTCTGCATCAGGAAGTCCAAAGTAAAACATCTGTCTGCGTCCAAAATGTATACTTTTCCTCACAACTAACTGCATACAATGTGTAGGGGTGTCTGCATCAAAATCAATAGTGTTCAAAATAAAGTTCAGAGCTTCTTCCAGCTCTTGGCTTGCAGTCAGCTCCCCTTCCCCAAGTTCAAAGTCGTTCATAAAGCAAAGGCGTGCCCTTCCGACAGAGTTCAAATAATCCAGCTTTTAAAATGGAACTTGACATCGAAATCACCAAAAAAGCCATTGCACAGCACAACTTTCTTTATAGGTGTTTTCAGTGGCTTTTTAGTTCAGGGGGATCTTGATCTAGGTGCAGTTGTTCGACCACATGCTCCACCCATCACAGGTCACAGAACTGGTACCCCTCCATGACTGATTTTCCATTAACACCTGTCCACTGCATCCCCTTAGCAGTGAGGCTTGCTTCATACATGTGTCACACTTTCCTGACACTGTGTGGTGGCTTGGTTGGCCGCCATGCACTCGTTACTCTTTCCTGTGTTCCCTTGGCTCTTGCCATTGCTTGTGTCCTTAGAAGATACAGTTCCTTGGCCTTTATTGGCTGTGGCCAATGGTGGATTTCTCATGTCACGCATACAACTCTTTGTGCTCTCTTGGCTTTGCTAGTACTTGTTTTCAGTTAATGCTGTTCATTGTTTCATTACACTTCATAAACTTCCTTTCAGTGAGATTCACAATCTTTCTTTCCATTCCTCTCAAGATGCAAGAGTGTTCAAAAACTTGCTTTCATTTAGTTCAGTATTAAAAATGCATTATATATGCTTTAAATTGCTTTAATTTAATTTGGTATTCAAAATGCTGTATGTCTGCTTTGAACTTGACAGTTCACATAGAAATGCTTGTTCGCCCTTAATAACAACGTCCAATACCTTGTTTCCATGATGGTCTGCCAGCCCGGTGTTCTCCTTTCTGGTTTCACTCAGCGGTCGGACTTAGGGCTCCTTGCGAGGTCCTCTGCCACCACAGATTTCTTTCTTCCTGTGCGGTCCCTCGCAGAGTACTCTCATCGCTCTACCGTGGCTCGCGCACACCAAGCAGTGCTGCCTCTGCAACGTAGGACTCACACAACCGTTCCCTTCGGTCCTGCCGGCCTCCTTGTTATGGTTTTCCACCGGCCTCCAGCGTCCTGTACCTTCCCTTCCCGCTGCATAACCTCTGCTCTTTCCCATGGGTCTTGGGTGCTCCTGCTGCCACAGTGCTACACAGGAGAGGTCTGCCGGCACCCAGCAGTACGTGTACATTCTCCCACAGCTGACTACATTTTCTAGGGAGTCCAGCTTTTAAAGTTCCAGCCTCCATACTTATTCCAAAAAGGACTAGATCAATAACCACTAAAGCGGTAGTCCTGCTTCACTTGTGTTGGTTGGGGTCGATATGTGTCTGCTTTAACAAAGTGAGGCTGTGTTGTTCTGGTTGTCCTTTTCTTCATCCCAGTACCCAAATGAGGTTGATATGTGTCTACATTAATAAAATGAGGATGTGTTGTCCTCTTCTTCATCCCAGTGAAACACTAGTGGGTTTTGGGGAATGTTTTAGGGGAAGCATAGGGAAAGGGCTGACAAAAGCCTATAAGGGGTTGAGGGATGGAGGGTTCATTGTGAAAGGGAAATGGGGAATACCATGTCTCACCTAAGGACGTCCTATCGCCACTCCCCAGGTCTCCTCCCCCCAGGTGATCCTCCCTCGCATATCCACCCCCAGGGTTGCGATCCAAAAGCGATGTCCTTTCCCTGGCCACCTGAGAAGAAGCTACATGAGGAAAAGAAGTGAGGAGGCCCTCAAGTTCCTCACAGCCCCCAGGTCAGGATCTTATAGCGACAACCTTTCCCTGGCCCCCTGGGAGGATGATATTTTGGGGAAAGAAGTCAGATTCCTCACAACATGCAACTAATGAACAAAAAGAAACACATCTACAGGAACACACAGCTTTGGATTAGTACACCTTACAGACACCAGGATGAGGAACAACTCACAAAAAAGCAAGAAACAAACAAATTACAGCACTCAGCCATAAAGCAGTTCCATGAGACGACCCCGCACCTGCCCAACTTAGGTCGCACCAGAATGAACAAATGGTGAAAACATTAAACAAGGAACAAACCTTCAGAAAATGCAAACTCTAACAACTCTAACCATCTTGGGACAACATGCTATACAGACACAACTCATCTAGCATTCCAGTCATCAGAAAACACAGCACGCACACAAAGAAATCTCAAAAGAAAAAACACGAGGAACCAACTAACAACTAGGAACAAATCTGTTGGAATGCCTTAATCAACCTTACCCAAAACATAGTTGGACCAGAAAACCACTCACGTACACTCCATTTAAATGAAATTAAATCGACAAATTTTCTTCGAAACATGAACCGAAACCAAAACAAAAGTAAGAACCTGACCTGCTTCCAAAATATTCTCCATCACCAAGGCCAATGAGAAAGATCCAAGCACATCAAACCTTACTTGAGCTGCAAACCATGTGCAAAAAACATATCTCACTAACAATCTCATGTTTCATCCTCCCACACTCACCAAAGTCACCAGCTCAAATGCCCACGCCAAAACAGTCACAACTCTACACCTCTTGAATCAACTGCTAAACCTGTCCACTGGCCAAAACACCCAGATCCTCCCGAGACACTTGAGGTCTCCAATCTGGAAACACAACACTTCTAATGTACAAATCGCTATCCACCTAGAAAACACATCCACCCCTACATCAGTTGCTCCTGTTCTACATGCACAAACACCTTGCCTTTTCCCTATACTCCCCTAACCTCTCTCCCCTCCCCACTATATTAATTTCTGATACACACACAAGGCCATGGAAATGGCAGCATGCACAGTACAAATCCTAATAGCATACATAACATATTGGCATAATGGCCACACTCTCCAATTCACAGCCTGAGACAGACTTAAATCCTCTCCCCATAAGCAATATAATCTCAATTATATTGTGGCTAGTAGCAGGATTAATATCTTAGCCCTAATTGTTTCAGCTATTACAAATTAGATGTGGCTGCCTGTGGGATCATCAAAACTAGAACTAAAGTGTTGCCAGTTCCCCTGGGGAGGACCTGCTGAGTTACAAGTGGGTGGTATGCCTGGCTCAGTAACCTAACAGTCGTGTGGCTGGTGATGTACTCTACAAGGGCCCAAGGCACCAGATGTGGAGGTTGCCATGGGCCCTCATCATCTTCTTCTCCACAAGGAGAATGCAAGGGTAAGTCTGTGTCAAGTGGAGCGCCCAGAGTGCTGCAGATCTTGATGTGGGAAGGCTTAGGCGGACAAGCCACTGGGATAGAAGCCCCGACCCACATGGATGATGGATTCTTATGCTCCCATCAGATAATTCTCCATACTGAAGATTTAGGAAGGACAGGGGTTGTTGGGTTGGGAAGCATTGCTCAAGAGAGGAGGAGTGACGAAGGTGGCCTGCGCATGATTGGTGGCGCTGAATGCCCTGATCTAAAATTAATAGCTGATTGGCTTGTCCCTTCTTCTGCAATGGGTGATAGGCCAGCCGGAGCTGTGTTTTGATTAGCAACCTCAATGTCCATCCTTGTGGATGGATGAGGAAGCCTAGTGGGGTTGGGTCAATCGGCCCCGACCAAAGGGGTGGTGCAGTCTGAGTGGTGGGGCTAGTTAATTTGAGGTGGTTCTGGGTGGAACGAAGTTCTGGGGTCCTTGACCATTCAAGTAAAAGTCATTCAAGGGATCCCACCGGGTGATCTGCCCCACCAACCATTGACTGGGCAACACCAAGCAGCTTAACCAGGAGAGATCATAATCTGCTATGGAATGTGCACAAGTGACAAAATAAAAAGTGAATGAAACTGCCCAACAGCAAAACTGATAAATATATTCAGTGTGCTGGCTCTCGCACTGGAGGGGGTCTGCAAGGGCAGATGTCAACTCAAAGTGATGTGCTGGGCGTTGATGGGTGGTGAATGCAGCATTGTAGCAGAAGTACTTCAAGCGGTCCACTGGAGGGTAAGACAGCAGCAGCAGGATGGATATAACAGTGAAAAGGCCAGATCTGTGCAAGGTGGTGGAGAGCTGACAGACGAAAGACCCTTCCATCTTAAAGATATTGTGGAAGCGGTCAAGACTCAGGTTGAAGACCTCTCAAAGAAAATGTGGACCCTATGATTTAGAGCAGACTGTGCAGAATGGCACACCAGGCACTGTAAAATAAGGATGCTGGGCTTACCAGAGGGGGAAACAGGAACCCCGTTATAAGTGGAAGACTGGATCATGACTGCGCTGAAGCTCATAGAGTTGCCTTTGCAGAGAGGACATTGGGTGATTGCGATCCGACCATCACCTGGAGTCTCTGGAGGACCATTGCTTCCAAACTGCTACATATCAGACACAGGCACACAATCCTGCAAATGGCGTGCAAGAAGCAGGCCACCTGCTGTCGAGAGACAACACTACTCTATTGCAAAAGCTAAGGAGATCCTACATAAGCTGCATGGTGCAATGCAAACTGAGATTGTTGTGTTCAATTGCACTGCTAAGCTATTGCGCTCCAGTGGTGCTGTATAGCACAGAACGATATTGTACATGGTGATATATTGCAAGCACGGTTTATGTCTTGTTTATTTAAATGTATAGAGGACGGGAGCACCCATCATCTACACACAAAAAGGAGCAATTCTCCACCCAATCAGGGACATCATTTGGGGGTCGCCAGAGGTCGCGAGAGCGACCGCTGCTATCTCCCGAGCGACCTCTGAAATATTTTTGCGACCTATGTATTTCCAGTGGTCCTGGACTGGAGGTAGCGCTTTTAACAATAGTTTGTTATTTCAACAAACTATTTCAAAAAGCGTGCAAGCTCCAGATTGCCTGCTGCCATGCCTGGGCTGCAGCAGGAGCGGGAGCGGCGACGGCGTCACAGTGTCTGTGATCATAAATGTACCCTTCTTAATCTTGAGCTGAGCTCATCCGGAGATCGGACAGGGCTGAGGGGCAGAGCTTTGAGAGCAGACAGCGGCAGCAGCTCGGGTGTGTGCAGGGGCTGGAGACTGTTAAATCACAGCAACGAAGGGTTTTCGTTTTGCAAAAAGATTCTGCAACCTTTGGCGCTTACATTGTCTTGTTGACCCTCCTTGGCCAATGAATCGTTTACCTAACAATCTCCTCTCCATTTGGGTGCTGCTTGGCATTCTGCTCAACAGTCTGGCTCTGTGGAGAGCATCTCACAGGAGGGAATAACTTGTTGCTTGACAGCTATGTTCTTAGTGGTGTCCATCGATCCACATGGCACAGAACCATTTCAGTTGGTGCTATGTGCTTGGTTGGCCTTTGCTTCAGAGTACGAAAATCTGAAATGGTGGTGTAGGCTAACGTGTAGAGTGGCATGCTCCTAGGAGGGGCAGGTCCTTCTCAATGTTGATTTTGTGTTTATTTTTTGTGAAGGGCTCTGTCGTCGACATGTACTGTTGTATGCTTGAGATGGTTGTATACGAATTGTTCGTTTTACAACTGTTCGAATTAGAATTGACCTTTTCACAATTGACCGCATTGTAAAGGTCAATTGTAACATATATGTGGGGGGAAACCCCCCACAACCTCCAGCCAACCTCCAACCTCCCCCAAAACCATATATATATATATATATATATATATATATATATATATATATATATATATATATATATATATATATATATATATATATATTACCAAACCGATATATGGGATACATTACTCACCGTAATCGTATTTCTGATGCTTGTATCTGCTTAGATTCACATGCTGTGCATAGGCCGACATCTAGTGGAAGCTGCGGAGTATTACAGTTTGTTTTTCGAAACTCGAAAATGGGCGTCGACACAGGCGTGCCAGTAATACTATCCCTAGTGTGACGTCCACTGTACCCAAGATCCCTCACGCGTCTAGGATCCTCAGATTGTATTTTTTTCTGACATGAGGAAGCATGAGGCGTAGCGTGAGTACAGATAATCCAAGCAGATAGACAGAAAGGTAAGACTACAAGCAATCATGCGCCTTCTCTCGGAGGGGAGGAAGGGTGGGTCACATGTGAATCTAAGCAGATACAAGCGTCAGAAATACGATTACGGTGAGTAATGTATCCCTTCTGAGGCTTGTGGAATCAGCTTAGATCACATGCTGTGCATAGATTAGCGAGCAGTACCAGAAGAAGGAGGTGGGATGTGAGAAGGGTCATGAGCAAACAGGTGTCTTAGAACCGCTTGTCCCACTTGTGTATCTGTCTTGGAATGAGTGTCAATGCAGTAATGCTGAGTAAAAGTGTGAATAGAGCTCCAAGTAGCTGCTTTGCAAATGGTGTCGAGGGGAACATTTGCAATGAAAGCCAGAGTGGCCCCAATGCCTCTAGTAGAGTGGGCTCTTGGCGTAAAAGGCAGAGTTTTTTTCAGAAAGAGAGTAACACAGCTGTATACAGTTGATAATCCACTTTGAGATAGCGCCTTTAGAGACGCGATCTCCCTCTCTGCCTGTAGCTACGGAGACAAACAGTTGATCTGTTTTCCTTAGCGGTCTGGTTTTATTTACATAGTAGAGGACCGCCCTACGCACATCTAGGGTGTGTAGTTTCACCTCAGCCGAGCTTTGCGGGTTCTGGAAGAAAGCCGGAAGCTCGATGGACTGGTTTACATGGAACTTTGATATAAATTTAGGTGAGAACCTAGGGTGTGTGCGTAAAACCAGTTTGTCTTTGTGGATAGTAAAGAAAGGATCCTGCACTGACAGAGCCTGAATTTCACTGACCCTTCTTATAGAGGTAATGGCTACTAAGAAGGCCGTTTTATAAGTCAGGTGTTTGAGACTACTTTTATGCATGGGTTCGAAAGGGGGGCCCATGAGCTTAGCCAGCACCACATTAAGGTCCCATCCTGGCGGTGGGTTCGAAATAGGAGGGTGAAGTCTCTTTACTCCTTCCATGAAGGCTTTAACTACTGGTACTTTCCACCACGACACCCTGTTATGGGATGTGGTGTAAGCCAAGAGGGCTGCCAGGTGTACTTTCAGAGAGTTAAAAACCAAACCTGCATCCAGCAGGTGGAGCATGTATGTCACAATGTTGGAAGGAGTGCAACCAACAGGGTTAATTAGTTTATTCTGGCACCAAATAACAAATCTCTTCCACTTGTCAAAGTAACAGTGCCTTGTGTTCGGTTTCCTGGATTCTTTTAGGATGTCCATACACCTCTGTGGTAAATTGAGATGTCCAAACTCTATGACCTCAGGAGCCATGCTGCCAGGTTCATTGAGTTGGGTTGCTGGTGCACTGTTTGACCTTGTTGCTGGGACAGTAGGTTGTACCGGGCTGGAAGTTTGATGGGCTCGCACACCGCCATCCTGCGTAGGTGTGGAAACCATGGTTGTCTCGTCCACATGGGAGCAACTAGGATGAGCGTCATCGATTCCTTGTTCATCTTGTACACCACCTTCCTGATGAGAGGAGTTGGTGGAAAAGCGTACGCAAACATCCCTGACCAGTTCATCCATAAGTCTATAGTGGGGAAACCCCACTGAAAGAAGAGATCTTCTACGATCTTTCTGTGAAGGACCCATTCGTGTTCTTCTGGGAGGGAGTTTCTGCTTAGAGCATCCGCCAGGGAATTGAGCTCCCCTGGAACATGTTGCGATGACAGGAAGATGTTCCGTCTGAGTGCCCATATCCAGATTTTCTGGGCAAGCTTGGACAGATTTGGCGAACGAGTCCCTCCTTGCTTGTTCAGATAGAACATGGCTGTCGTGCTGTCCGTCCGGATCTGCACCGACAAGTTTAGTAGATGGGGCTCGAACGCCCGAAGCGCTCTGAATACTGCCAGAAGCTCTAGCAGGTTTATGTGGTTCTTGGCTACTGAGTGAGACCAGAGACCCTGAGCTGTGTGGTGGAGATGGTGAGCTCCCCACCCAGTCAGGCATGCATCTGTAGTCACCACTGCCTGTACTTCGGGATCGTAAAAGGGTTTTCCCCTTGCGAGATTCTCTCTTGTCCACCAGTGTAGGCTCTGTACAAGTGTTGGCGAAAAACGACCACTAGATCGTCCCACTGACCACTTGCCTGAGACCACTGTTTCGCCAACCATTCCTGCATGGGACGCATGCGCAGTCGCGCGTGGGGGACCAGGTAAATGCATGACGCCATCATGCCCAGTAACCGCATTGCTTTGCGTACCGTTATTTGTTGACCGGACTGATAATGTGGAATTTGCAGTAGTATATTCCGAATTCTTTCTTCCGAAGGGAAGGTCAACCCTTTCTGAGTATCTAGGATTGCTCCTAGGAACTGTTTTGAGGTGCTTGGCACCAGGCTTGACTTCTTCTCGTTGATTGAGAAGCCTAATTCGTGGAGGAGGTTGATAGTCCTTTGAATGTTTGTCCTGCAAATTCCTGGGGTTTCCCCCGTTATGAGCCAGTCGTCCAGATAAGGGTACACTGGGATTGCCTCCCTGCGTAGGTGTGCAGCTGCCACCGCCAGTACCTTGGTGAATACCCTTGGTGCTGAAGCTATCCCGAAGGGCAGTACCTTGAATTGGTAGTGGCGACTGTCCACCTTGAAGCGCAAGTACTTTCTGTGCGCCGGGAGCATGGAAATATGAAAATAAGCATCTTTCATATCCATGGTTGCCTTTTTTAGGAGGGGGATTACCTCTTGTAGCGTGGTCATACGGAATTTTTGGGGCTTGACATACTTGTTGGCAGGCCGTAAGTCCAATACTGGGCGCATTGTCAAATCTTTCTTTGGCACAAGGAAGTAAGTTGAATAGATACCCTTGTTTACCTGGTGTCCTGGGACGAGTTCTATCGCATCCTTTTCTAGCAGAATGGCGATCTCCTCGAGAAGGATCTCCTGATGTTCTAAGGAGTGTACTCTTTGTCGTGGAGGATGGTTCCGGGGACGCTGCAGTAATTCTATACAATATCCTGTGGACACTGTTGACAGCACCCATCTGTCTGAGGTGATCGCTTCCCAAGCCTGGGTGAAGTTGGAAATGCGTCCCCCTACTGGGGTTGCGTGAGAAGGGACCCTGAACTGATCGTCACTGCTTTGGTGGAGGCGTGCCACCTCCCTTGTTGGGGCTGCCTCTGCCTCTCCCACGACCTCTTTTGTTACCGCTGCCGTAACTTTGGGTAGACTGCTGGCTGTTGTTCCACTGTGCACCCTGTCCCTGGGCATAGTTGCCTCTTTGTGAATTTTGGCCGCGTGGGCGACGAAAATTACTGTTCCCCCTCTGGTTAGGGGGTTTGTTGGTTAGTTGGCCAAGGGATTTCAGTGTTTCGTATTCGTCCTTGGCGTTTTTCAGTGCGTCTTCGACCGCTTTCCCAAACAATAGATCGGGTTCCACCGGCTTGTCTATTAATGAAGCCTGAGTTTCTGTTTTGAACCCCGACTGCCGTAACCACGCATGTCTTTTGATAACAGTACCTTCTGCTATCAATCTCCCTGCGTTGTCCGCGGCGTCGAAAGTTGCTTTCAATATGCAACCCGACACGGCTCTCCCTTCTGCCGAGATCCGAGCCAATTGGCCCTTTAACGGTTCAGGAGCAGAGGCTATGAGTGCCGCGACCTCTTCCCATTGATGGCAGTTGTAGCTGGCCAACAGGGTGGTGGAGTTAGCAATCCTTGCTTGGTAGGCGGACGTTGAGGCTACCTTCCTGCCAAACCCGTAAAGTTTCTTGCTCTCCTTGTCGGGAGGAGCTTCTGACGAAGATAAGGGTGTTCCAGCCCTCTTCCGAGTGTTGGTAACAACTAGGGAGTCTGGTTTAAGATGTCCTCTTATATAGAGAGAGTCAGACTGGGCTGCCCAGAAAAGTTTTTCGACCCTGGGGTTGACTGCTCTGGTGAGGTTTGGGTTCACCAGGGACGGATCTATTCTTCGTTGGATGGATTTAAGGATAGGGATGGTCTGAGCGACCGGCCTCCTCTCTCCCACCAACTCTTCTGCGAAGTCCCTTTCCTCCTGTACACCGTGGGTGTCGATGTGAAAATGTTCTGCCGCGCGAGCGAGAACCTCATTAAGGAGGGGCTGGTTATCGACTGGTGAGTCGGTATTTGGGGCTTCGTTCTCTACCGGGGAATCTACTCTGTAAATTTCCTGCTCATCTTCTCCCTCCTCCTGGTCCTCATCATCCGCATAGTATTCCGTCCCGGTTTGTTCCTCCATAATTTCAAACTCCTGGTCCCCCTCAGGGAAAGGCACTCCTTGGTACCTGGGGTGTGGAGTAGAGTATGGAGTTGAGTAAGGCTGCACCTCAAAGGGTTCAGGTCTTTCAAACCGGGCCTTTTTACTTAGGGGGATAGGATCAGTGGAACCTGAGGGTGTGGCCCCCTGAGGGTCATACGAGAGGAAATGCTCTGGATTTTTTTCGTAAAAATCTGCCAAGGAAGACATCCTTGACATAACCCTGTCTATGTCTTCAATGGACCATTCTTTGGAACAGGGGATGAGTTTAGTAGGCAATTTAGGGGACTTATCAAGGGTACCCTTGCTGGATGTTGATCTCTCAGTAGACTTGTATTTGTCTGTCTGCTTCGGGGGGAAGGATGGTCTTACAGGAGTGGAAGAATGTGCTTTCCGCTGTTTCCCCCCCTCCCCGTGCGTGGAAAAATGTTTTCCCTGTCCCTTGGAGGCCCCGGAGACTTTCGACGCCTGGCGTCGAGGATCGGAAGAGGTATCTGTGTCTTTCGAGCGTGGGGCCTCGCTGGTGTTAACTGCGGGCTCCGTCTCTTGGAGCGAGGCCTGGGGGTGGTAGTCGTCTTCGTCCTCCGACGATCGAACTTCCGTTAGTCTAGGGAGCGAGGCACTCTTGGCAAGAGTGGATGATTGCCTTGCGTCATGAGGCGATCTCGATCGAGAGCGCCCAGAGGACACCAAGTCGGACCGTTCTATCTGTGCCCCTTTCCGAGAAGTCGACGTCGTCGAGATTCGGTTGGACTTAGTGTGCTTAGTGTGTGTAGGGTGTGTAGCGTTTGCGTCGCCGGGGGTCTTCCCCATAGCCGCCCTGCCGGACGACCTTCCGAGGTCGGGGACCTGCGCTCGGCTGTCTTTCGACGCCGTAATGCCCTCGCCGTCCGAAAGTACGGCGTCGCTGCCATCGCTGAAGGCGCCCTCCGCTGCCATGGCCGTCTGCCTGGCGTGGTGGGCCCAACGCTTTGTCGAACGGTCCTTAAGTGTCTTAGGTTTAAACCTACTACACGCTCTGCAGTTCGCTTCGGGGTGGTCCCTCGGCAAGCAGAGATTGCACGTGGCGTGCTTGTCGACCCAAGGGTATTTGCGGTTGCACTTGGGGCAGAATTGGAAAGGGGTACCCTCCATATGCACCTTGAGGCAGCGGGCTGGTAAGTGTAGGAAATATATAAGGTGTACCTATATACCAAGAGTGAAGAGTATGTACCACCCCCCACTCTCCCTACTTGCAGGGCCGAGGCCAGCGGCCTACCAGGCCCGGGCCGAGGCCAGCGGCCTTCCGAGGCCCAGATCCGTCGTGCAGCAGCCGACGGTCGATGTCTTCTCCAGCCGTCGTCGAGGGTCGACGTTGGGGTGGGGAAGGATGTCAATAAAGAGTTATAAATTTAGATTATTAGCAAAAGTATGGCTAAGGCCAGGGGACTCCGCAAAATGCTTCCGACCAGTATGGCGGAAAAAAACAATCTGAGGATCCTAGACGCGTGAGGGATCTTGGGTACAGTGGACGTCACACTAGGGATAGTATTACTGGCACGCCTGTGTCGACGCCCATTTTCGAGTTTCGAAAAACAAACTGTAATACTCCGCAGCTTCCACTAGATGTCGGCCTATGCACAGCATGTGATCTAAGCAGATTCCACAAGCCTCAGAAATATATATACGGTCAATTGTGAAAAGGTCAATTGTGACCCTTTAAATTCGGTCAATTGTTCATTCGAACAATTGTAAACGAACAATTTGGGTAATACCCTTGAGATCGGGCCGATGCACAGGACTATTTGGCAAATAACTAATTATTTCCTCTCTGAGAAAAACTGCCTGCCCCTAGCAAGCTCCTCTTGTAATGTGCAAAGTGGTGTCATCCCTGGAACCCAGATTACAGAAATTGTTGGTTCACTTTTTACACAGGTCTGTGGAATTACTGAAACCTGGGTTTGCCCTGTTTACCATTGCCCACAAGCACTGTTAATACAGCTGCATGCTCTCGTTTTCTGCCATTATGTGGTGCTTTGGCTGATGTCTACTCCTGCTTACCCAATTCAATGCTTTTTGCAAAAGATTATGGGCACGTTTTAGAAACAGTTATCCTTGTTTTCAAATCCATACCTACTTGTTCCAGAGTTGTGCGGACGGTTTACAAGTCCCTGTGTGTAGTATTATTCGCTTGTGCATTTATTATAAAAAGGCAACATGTTCACAGAAATGTTTGTGCACGTTTCAAAGTGTTCCATCCCCTTTTTACTTGCAGGACTTTGCACGCAGCTGTTACAGAATAGCCATGCTGTTTATTACAGCAATGTCACCACATGTTCTTTTACAGAATTATGGGGTGTACATTCCCGGAAATACTCAGACTTTGTATTACGTCTTATTGTGCTTACTCATGGTTTTAAAAATTTCCATTTAACACCCTTTGCTAAAATCTCAAAGAGCGCCAATGTGCATTTTTCAGTGTAAATGCTGACCATTTGCGAGAATATCTTTAGGCAACGCACACATGCTGTATAACCTGTGCATTGGTCTGTGCAGAGCTGCCCAGCCATGGCTTCGGCATCGCCCAGGAGTACAGATCTGAACATTGGCAAACAAAGGCCAATCGTGGTATCACCCAGGAATGCAGACCTCGGCATTGGATTTGGTATGTTGAGAGGACAGGTCTAAGCCAGCTAGGCACAGGCCGATCCTGGATTCGCTCAGGAGCCTGTCCCGACTCTTTATTGGCCTGGCATGATGGGCTGCTCTGTGTGTGTGCACAAAGCGGACACAGGGTGATCGTGGCATCACCCAGGGGAACAGTCAGAGCTGGCATGCTGTTCAGGATGTTTGTTTGCATGTAGGAGGTAATGGGTGCCCAGAGTACGGGATGCTGTATGAGTGCGCTGCTTTCCCCAGGCTACTCTACATTCCTTAATACACAGTTATGAACCCTCCCAATGGTATGTATTTTGCAACATCTGAAGCCTGAAAAGTAGATCCAAGCAAGCTTGAGCAAGCTTGACATGTGGCCAACTTTGCTCCAGACCTGCAGATGAACTGGCCTGCTGTTAAATCTCAGTTACCAGTGTAATGGTGTCCACTACAGAGTGTAATTTGCTTTCTGACTTTGAGAACATTCAGACATGTAATTGCTCATGTTACTATAGCTCGTAAGATAGCTCAGTGGGTTGAGCGCTTGCTGCTGCAATGTGGGTGTGATCTGCAGGTTACAGGTTTAAATCCCAGCAAGGCCAGCTCAGCCTTACATCCTTCTGAGGTTGATGAATGAATACCAAAACAGGTTTGATAATGTACTATGTATATTTGCTCTATATAAAGCGCTTAAGCGTAAGTGCTATATAATAACACATTATTTTCATTTGGCTTTGGACATCTGCTTGCATTCATAGTAATTTGGTAATATGAGCCTATACACACTGATATTAATGCTACACATGGTAATCCATTCTTGTATGAAATGTGTATCACATTACAGTGATATCATAACCATATATTTAGTAGTGTACTTAGGAACAATGCTATGTGATGCTCTTTCCGGTTTTTTCAAGGGGTGAAAGGTTGTGTTCCATCACTTCCTGTGATGTCGCATCACTTCCTGTGATGTCACTTCAGGGTGCAGTTAAATGACATCACTTCCTGTGATATCACTCTTGGGGGGCGTGGCACTGTGATGTCACTTCCGCTACCCCTGACATTTTGGTGAAATGTCGTCCCTGCACCCAATGCAAGCAAAACCTCTCAATTCATCTGTTTGAAAGATGTTAGGCAGAAACCTGTGCAGTTCCGTTAGGGACCACTGCAAAATGTTTAAGACTACAGGTGTTAGCAGTAAACCCAATTGGTAGCAGTCTGCACCACCCAGATTTACCTGGTAGCTGTGGCTGAGCAGTCAGACTTCTCTCAAGAAGAGTTAGGCATTATATAGAGTATACACAATAGGGCTAGAAATACAGTAGTACAAGCAAACACTGACCAGAGCTTTGGTATAAAAGCATATAATTATTTATTTAAAAACACACTTGTAAAAATACACTGGCACTAATATGTCAAGCAAGTTCAAACACAGTCACTAGAAATATAAACACCTCCCTAATTAATTATTTGTCAAGTCTAGGATAATACACCACTTATTTAGCAAAACAGAGGTGAGCGTGTAACCATAGATGGCACTCCAATAATTGTTAAAAAAGGGAGAGAAAAGGCAGAATAGGAAAATCACACAGTACCAACACTTTTAAAGAACCACAGCAAGCCAAGAAAGGCAGGGTCTACTGTAGAGCAAAAAGTTCATAGGCCAGGCCCAATCTTGGAGAGAGCAAGGCGGAATGTGCTCAAGATCACACAGTGGAAATGCAGTCTTTGCAGGAAAGTCAAAAAGAGGTTGGATCAAGTTAGAAAGGTAATGTTAACGGGTCCGAGGTCACCCCAGGATAGAGAGTCAAGGATTTACGGGACACCTTGGACAGTCTGTTGCAAGGGAGACCAGGCGGGACACAGTACCTGAAATGGTGAGAAAGCTCCAGCGGGGGCAGTTGTTCCTGGCAGCGGGTGCAAGTCCAGGCTTCGTCCAGGGGAAGAGAGGATCTCGACGTGGAGGAAAGCTGGAGGTCGTTGCACTGCCAGGGAAGAAACCAGCCGCAGAGTTTCCCGGTTAAAAGGTACTACCCTTTTATTCGCAGTAGTGGTGAAGCGTGGCTATGCGGCCGCGGGGTGCATGGCACGGACGATTCGACCACGAGACGATCCAGGAAGGCGAAAAAGGCGAACTGGTTGGACCCACCAGCTCAAAGGGAAGAAGACTCTCCTGGAAGAAGATCTTCTTTGTCGTCGGGAAAGTGGTGAGTTTCATACAGCAGGGCTCCACCGGTGGTGTCGTCGTTGTAGATGGCTCAGCTTCTCCCCTCTTCGGATTCTTTAGGTCCTGTGGTGACTTCTGAAGTTCCAGTCCCCAAAGCCCTGCTTTTATGCAGCAAACCCCCCATTCATCAACCTAGGTGTCAATCAAACATGCTAAGTGGTGAGCCGGGCGGCTCACCACTGAGCCAATCACACAAGAGTGCGACTTGAGTTGCCAAGGCAACTCAGTCCAGGGTGCCTATTCCCCCCTCCCACACATCCTGTAGACCCAGAAAGAGAGGCACCACTTTTGGAGGCTTCTGTGCAGAAGCACGCCAAAAGTGGAAAAAGGGCTCGACTTGGGTTGGAGTTACAGAGGCGAACACAAACGCCATTTTAAAACTGAGTCCTGGCAAAAAAGACCCAACCGGGGAATAAATATTAAATAAATAACCCGGCGGTATCTTTAACATTGCACCAAAAAAAAAGTGGTGCGTTTAAAATGAATGGGAAAATCCCATAGGAAATATTCTGGTGGAATATTTTGCGTGGTAACCACTGCCACCAGCCAGAAACTCGACAAGGGGGGACTGGACAGTGCCCCCTTGGAAAACAGACCCAGGGGCAATCGAATTACCCCTACCAGTACTTCCACAATATGATGGTTTGTACTGGTTCTGTTCACAATTTAAGACTAGTAAAGTCAATGGTGAATTTACATGCCCTGGGAGACAGTAGTCAGTCCCAGGGTATGGCGTCTATGCTTGGGGGTCACTATGACACCCCTGTGTTACTGCACTGAGGGTGCTGTGTAACACAAATACCAAAAACCCATGAAGCCCTATGGAGTAAAAGACCCCATAGCCCATAAAACACTTTACATAGTCAAAGGACATTCTGAAATCATGCCTAAGAGTGGGAGAAAAAGAGTCTCACTCTTAGCAGGAGAAAACAATTAAACCCCAAAAATCCAGCAAAGCTGCTGGGGGACTCACTAGGTTTGGGAAATTAGCCTTAACAGAGAATTCTCCCTAAGAAAAGAGTTCTGCAACTTTTGGTTCCATCATGTGTTAAGTCTCCCATAATGAGGTGCTTAGGTGTACCCAGACGTGGGTGTGCACGTGGATGTATACACTAGTCACGTTGTTATCTGATGGCTTAGGGATAGCTTCATGGGCAATTTTCCTGTCACTCTGCTGGAGATGCTGCGGAATGATGAGAACTTGACATATTGTAGACTGTGAACATTACATCTGTATGGAAGCAGTTGCCAGGCCTCTTTTTGTGCCAGTTCTTTTGCTGTGGGAGGATCATTCATGTTACACCCTTTTGGAATCAGGTTACCTACCCTGGGACCTGAAGAAGCATGCGGCATGCAGCCTAGCCGCTGACATGCACTTACATGTCTTCTTAAGTAATTCATACATTCACCTGCGGCGCACGGCATGTTGCTGTCCGCGGCTACACTGACAGTTTTGGGAAAAGTATGGGATGTACTTGGCCCCCTGAATGACATCACTATGGGTGATGGTTCTCACGGAAGGAGAACATGCTAGGGCGAGCTGTATCAGAATCCCAATGAAGGCCACTTAGCACCCCCCACGTATCCCGCCGGCCCACCATGCCATCTGGTTGAGGTATTCATGCCAAGCACCATCGCATTGGTCTGTATCTGAACAGAGAGGAAAGAAGGGACACCGCTGGCGGTGCAATAGCCAATAATATAAGCGTGGTTGCCGTTTGTAGGAGCGGAAGCTGGAACGCCGAGCTTCCCAGTGGGAACTGTAGACTTGCTGTGTTCCCTGATGCTGATACTCGGCTACAGAGAAGACATCTCAGTGCCCTGGTATGAATGAGTGGGAGCTTACCCAACGTTCCTCCTTTTGCTTTGCATACGTTGTGTGCCACTCTAGTCTTATGAGTGCTTTGCTTCCTGTTGCACTAGGTGCCTGGCTCGTGTCTGGCCTAAGCTACGCTCCCTCTGATGAACTCTGACATGAGCAAGATGTAATGCAGGAGCTGCTTTTTACGGTTACATGTGATTTTATCGAATCCAAAATAACTGATCCCATTACAACTAGTACCATAGTAACGAATTCCAAAACAACAAATTCCTTTTCCCCCAAAGCCCCCCTCCTTTTGTTCCTAATATTTTTCCACAACCCCCAAAACCATTATTCCCACTCCTATCCCCTTTTTAGTTTTTTTTCCAAATTCTTTATTTTGGAATTAGTCATGTTCGATTTGTTGGAATTGTATTCGTTATTTTGTGATTCGTTATAATCACTGCATTTCGCTTTTTACTGCATTCCTGGTCGGTGTGGTTAGTATTTAATGTATGTAAAATTTAGAATACTTTGCTAGGAATGGTAAATTCTTAGGCCCCTTTCTGGTTCGCCATGGATGGAATTTTGCTGATACAATAAATATCAGAATACTGACGCTCGAACAAAATAGAGTGTCTCTGGTGTGCCTCTTTTGGTTTGAATAATTTATTTGCCGCTCTATACTTTTGAGGGATTTGATTTCTGTGAGTGTTCCACAGACTAATTGCGAAATTCACCCTGAATGCTGGAGCAGTCAGTTCAGTGTTTTATAATGTGCTAGTTGTGCAAATGTGAACAGTTTGTTTTCTTTTTAGCACCCTTCTACATTGTTTTTTGTGTGGATGGGGCATGCACCCAGTCCATCAATTTATGAAGCGCGTTGCAGCTGGAGTATTAACAGTTTAATGCTGTGCTCAGTAAACTCAATTTCAAATCGCACTGAACTCATCCCCGGTACTCTACGCGGCGCGGAGGCGCATAAACGGATTAAGTTGAAGGCGCTGGCATTACATCACTTGAATGGCAGTGCTCAAGCCTGGTGCATTAAGGAAGGATTCCGCTTGCTCTCCAGGGCGGTAGCTGATGCTGGCGGGGCTTCATTATTTGATTAGTTCGTGTGGCGGTGATACAGTGGCAGTACAAAGATTAATTGGGGAAGGAGTCCTCCCTGATTGGCTAAAAGGGAGTGTTCTGCTTTCTAGGGCATCAGTGGCCCATCTTTCCCATAGCCCCACAGTACTCAATCGCTCTAGGCCATCAGTGGCTTATATCATCGCTAGTTCAAAACTATTGTGAGAGCTTTACCGGTGAATGAAAAGGTCTGTATGGGATTATAACATTTCATGGACGTGCCACCTCTATCTCTATATCTCTCTATATAAAGAAGAACCAACCTGCACCCAATTTCACATATTACCTGATAGGATCCTCCTGACAATACTCGCTACATGACATTTGGACACCCCGCCCCTTTCCCCGGATTTTAGCCACTTGACAAATGAGAGGTTGCCTGAAATTGGCGAAACCTTAAAAATTGTTGTAGAAGGACTGGACAGAGCTCTTTTTAAGTGCCAGCAACCCCCAGACTATCATTTTTCAATCTGCCACCCCATTACAAAAGGGGAAAGACCACATGCAAATCAGACTTGGTCTTGCCCCAAAAGGAGCAGTCCGACCCAAATTGCTAGGTCGTCCCTCCTTCACAAGAAAACAAGCAGCCCCAGAGATGTTGCAGCCTCATTGGGTGTCATCAGTGAGATGCGGCTGGGGTCTTTTGTTTTGCCAAAGTCGCCCTGAGTGCAACAGGTTTGCCCAGATGTGGGTCCAGAGCCTCCTTGGGCTAGAGACCCAAGCTACTCCTCATTGATGATGTCCACTGAGGCCGAAACATGCCTTTTTTGTGGTCTTGTGCAGACGGGATATGACCTTGCAGTTCGAGCTGGACTGCCCTTTCAGGGGTTCTAACAAGCACGACTTGCATATGGTCTTTTCCCTTTTGTAATGGCTTAATAAGCTGAAGAACCATGGTCTGGGGGGTTGCTCGGAGCAATTGCCAGAGGTTAAGATTAAATCAAAACCTTCCAGCCATCACCTCTTCTGTTGTGATGAGAAGAAGCGCAGAGAGGGAGAATATGTGGGCTGGAATGGGAGAAAAGTAAAGTAGAAAAAAGGGAACATTGAGGAGAAGGAAAGCATACATGAGGAAATGAGATAAGGGGCCAGGAACAAGATGGGAAATATAAGAGAAATGGAAAAAGAATAGAAGCTTTGAGCAGAAAAGAAGGGAGGAAAGCTCGGGCGAGGAGAACATGGGAAATATAAAAAAGCGAGAAGAGAAGAAAAGGGGGCCGAGCTGTAAAAAAAAGACTTAGCAATTTTGTGAGAGAAAATAGAAGGCACTGTAAAAGGAGAGAATAGGGTGGAGGGAGAGGAGCTAAGAGCGGACTGTGAGAGGGATGGGGGAAAATGGGGAGGGTAGCTGCATCTTTCACCGCCGAGCCCCTCTGCTCAGAGAGAACTCCAAGAAGCGCCGGGCACTTGCCTCCCCGGGGACCTCTCGTCTCCGTTCACAGTCTATTTAAAGAGCCGTAAATGCACTGCGGGCTGAGGCAGACACTTGGACAATTCCTACTCATACGCAATCACTTCCGCTTCACGTTCACTCTTAATGCGGGGTGACAGTCTGCCAGGAATAGCGAAGGGCCTGCGGCTATGAGCATGCGTGACCGGCGGGGGTTCAGGTCACCTTTTTGGCCGCTCTGGGCTACCGTGCAGGCAGCTGACTCCTTGCTGAGAGGGACGGTGTGATGGAAGATAGAACGAACCAACGAATGCCTGGGCAGAGCAGAGGGCCTCATTGCTGTACGCATCACAGGCCACGCCGGCTGCTTGTGAGTGATTATGCCATCAAAAACAGCGCCGGTGTAACGTCGAAATCTGCTCAGCCGTCGAAAAGTGCTTAGGGTGCTACTGCGCATGTGCTGTGTTGGTGCACAGACGTTACACCTGGCCGCTGCCAGACCGATATATTTAAGTTTACATGACACTGAGCTGGTCCTTAAACACACTTACAAGAACAGTAGGGGGCTGCATTTCTGGTGGGTTGGCGCGAGTAGTGACAGACTCGGGACTCCTCGCCCAGGAGTTCCAGATGCGTCAATAATCATGCCAAAAAAGCTGTGAAAAGCACCCCTCTACCCAGGCCGCCCCTGGTTCTAGAATAGCTACATCATAAGCTCCTGAAGGAGGCATTTGATAATACGACTGCGTGAGGAAAAAGACACCATTTTATGTCTAAGTGTCAAAAAATGGCTACATGCGGAGAGGAAAATGGGTGTTCGAAAAAAATAGAAGGCGATCTTGCAGTATGGTCAGAAAAAAGGTCTAAAAAAAAATATCGTGTAGTCAGGTTTTTAACTACTTAGTTCGTAGTGGTGCTTTTGAGAGTATTAGGGCTGGCAGTAGGTGTCACTTTTGCTGGATTCCTTTATTGCGTTTCACAAAAAGGCGTTTGGCCCTGTAAATTCCTTTTACTGTGCCTCCTTTGTGCACGACTGGCGAGAGCACACGTTGCCGGTGGCCTGAATGCTGATCTCTCCTGGAAATGTGTTTGCGCCTTACACCGTCTGTGACATGCGTTGTAATGGATTTGCAAGTCCTGCGCACGCACACCATCTACTCTGACGCCACAGATTTCATAGAGTAATGAGCATTGTTTTGATTTCTCTTTTACTGGTGGCACCAGTGGTCGAAGCGGGCGGGAGCGGGCAGGAACGGTTCCCCTCTACTTTTAAAACTAAGTTTTACCATTCCTATAACTTCCACGCCCTGGCTGGGGGGCAGACATGTGCTTTAACGGCCCGCCAGCCGACCTTTGGTTGGCCCGAGCCAGGGGCGCCGAGTACGCGGGTGCTCCGGGGCAGGCACCCGCCGGCAGAATGAAGTCGGGACTGAGCCCCCCCGGGCCGCAGAGAAGAGATGCAGTATGGATGGCCCTTTGTTCCATCCATACTGTGCAAGAGGCTTTTGCTTTGCAGCTGTCCCTCAATTTCTAAAAATCGTTTTGGTTTGGGTGTACCTCTACATCTGTGCACCTAGGTGCACGGATGTAGAGGTACACCCAACCCAAAACGATTTTTAGAAATGGAGGCACAGATGCAAAGCAAGTCTGTCCCTCAATTTCTAAAAATATTTTTGGGTTGGGTGTATTTGTACATCTGTGCACCCCTCTTGGAAAGATGTAGAGGTACACCCAACCCAAAACGATTTTTAAAAATGGAGGCACAGATGCAAAGCAAGTTTGTCCCTCAATTTCTAAAAATCGTTTTGGGTTGGGTGTATTTGTACATCTGTGCACCCCTTTTGGCGAGAGGGGTGCACAGATGTAGAGGTACACCCAACCCCGATTTTTAGAAATGGAGGCACAGATGCAAAGCAAGGGAATTGAATACTCTTGATGCCACCGAAGCAGCATTTCCACCCACCACAGATGCTTTATTTTTAATGGCACAGTGTGTTTACTAGAAGATCTCGACAAGGAATGTAAAACCTTGTCGACAAATTTCAGAATAGGGGCTACCCTCCAGAAACCCTAGAAGTCGCGAAAAACAGAGCCTCAGAGATTTCATGCACTGATTTATTAAGACCCAAATCAAATGTGAAAGATACCCCACTGCTGTTTATATCGAAATTTTCAAGACAGAGTTTCAAGATTTCAAGAAGTATTAAAAAACACTGGAATATTCTTCATAACAATCAAACTCTTCTGAAATTGTTTCCTACCCCACCAATGATGTGCTTCAAAAGGGGTAAAAACATAAGAGACAAGTTGGTGAAGGCCTAAAAAATGCCAAAGGAGAAACAACTTTTTCTAACTACCAAAAAATTGGGTACCTTCCCCTGCTTAGGGTGTACACATTGTAATAATGTAATGTCACTCACCCGAGAAATGGTCAAAAGATTAAACTTAGAGATTACTCTACTTGTCTATCATCGGGAGTCATCTACCTGTCGAAGTGTTCATGTGGAAAAGTATATGTAGGGCAGACGAAAAGGCCCATCAAGTCAAGATTGACTGAACACAAGTCAAACATAAGATGTAACAACCAACACTCACCAGTGGCTCGCCACTTTAACTTGCATAAACATTCAATTGCACAATTAAAATTCCAGGTACTTGAAGTTCTCAAACGACCCACAAGAGGAGGTGATTACCAATCACTCCTATTAGAAAGAGAGGCATACTGGATTGACAAAATGGGTTCCCTGCAGCCTTGGGGCCTAAATGAAAATTTTACCTTGAACTGCTTTTTATGATCTTGATGTACTTAATATGGAATATTTTATTTTAAAGCACGGTCTGCATGTGCTGGACCTAAAGGGCGGTCTAGTACCCAAATCTTCCCTTGGTTATCATGTTTTCACACTTGGATTTGGGTGTTTTTGTTTGAAGTAATTTCCTAAAATGCAACGATTTTGTAGAGCTTTATTGGTTTGTCATAAAAAAGCTGTCCTCGAAGTGGAACAAATTTGACTTTATTAGATTTCCCTTGAGGGCAGATTGTTCTTAAAAAGACCCACTGTTACCTAGTTAATGTTGTTGCTGGTAGGTGGGAATATTTAGTGCATTGCGGACCATTTCTTTTTCTTCTTCTTTTTATTTTTTCTTGTCCTTTTTCTTAGTATTAAAAATATAGAGAATTTTTCTCTCTATCCCTGTGTGTTGGGTACACAGTCAAGGTCCTTGATCAGTCCTTGTCTGTCTTAAGGTAGATCAAACTGTAATCTGGTATATCACATAATTTTATGCAGATACAGTGTTCTAATTAGCCGACCGGTTTCAGTGGTAGAGACCACTTTCATCAGGGCTGTAACAGCTGGCAAAAGATGACGCTGTTGTTGTTGAGACTGGCTAAATATAGCTTGATTAGATTCAAATGGACCAATCCTCAGTTTGAATGTCTTCTCTCCTTGGGAATGGTCCTACAAGATTGACTGTCGAGTTTGAGTCCCACTGTGAATGCTGGCGTAGTTAAAACTCCAGCATCGAGTACATGGTGTCCCTCTGTGTTCACTGATGCTTCAGTGCTAGTAATTGATTCACATGGATGGTAGTTGTTTGAGGGATCAACACGCTGGGTCTGGATGTTCAGGTCACCTCCGGTGTGTGCAGGCTCGGGAAGGAAGACTGCTGCAAGCGGGTGCGGAACTGCCAACTGCCGCTTGCGAAAGACGAACCAATAAAGCTTATTTTAAAGAACAACACAAATCTGACGGTTGTACCACAATGTTTGTGTCTGGTTGTAACGATAGGGAGAGCCCAATTTGTACCTTCAGAATTAAATCTATTCTGAAAATTGCACATTGATATGCAGTCTTGTCAATTGGATGAAATGATTGTACTCCCCCTGATGTTTATTCATTACATGTTTTATCAAATGTACATATCCAATAGGAACCGTTGCACTATGTTATTAATAAGGTATGTAGGGTCTATGGTTATTCATTCCTTACACTGAATAACAAGAATTATCACAGTATACTCATTTTAGACTGTGAGACCATATGCTGCCATTTTTTGGTTGACCATTAGCCTTGGCACTCTCCACCCTGAAGGCTTGACAACATTGACATTTTCCTGTTCCTATCTACTTGTTGACTCAACAGGCTTAAGTCATTGATGACTATGCCAAGCAACCCTGTGAACATTTTTTTCTATAGCCATTGACTTTTATCTTTCCTTCCTCTAAACGCGAGCGGATTGATGTGAACATCATTTCACACGTTCGTTACGTAGTTTTTTTCAGACATTTATACGGTATGCCCCTCATGTCTCCATTTAGATTGCTCCAGGTCGGCGTTCACATTTCTCCCTTCATTTCATTGTTTCTTTTTTAGCTAACGCCTCTTCTGGCTCCCACTTTATAGTATATCTGTATTTGGTTTATCACTCTAAAATGGTCAACTGCTTGGGTACTCACTCTTTAGTCCTTCTTCCACTTCGTTCCTAGGACTTTTCCTTTATTAAGATTCCACTGGGCGTGTGACGTTTCCATGGCTCCAGTGTAAGAAGCTTTTCTCGTGGAAACAGACCCTGTGTAGAGCTGCCCCCCCGCGCTTCAGGTCGGCGCGTGAGAGTCTACATTACCCCTCTTTAGGGACTTGCTAGAAAGTTCTCATCTCTAAACTCTGCTCTCTTTACCTCTTACTTCACAGTTGATTTATTGTAGAGACCGTCTTCCTCGCATTTTCATGTTCGATCGTGCGAGCATTATTGACTCCGACTTGAACTGGTGTCTTCAATCCCGTCATGAGCATAACCTCATTAAGGTATATTTCCTCACCTATTTCACAATCTTTCACTCCGTAATGCCCTTATCATTATTTTTTTACTGCTGCTTACAGTTGGATCTGGTTTTGTTTTTCAATTAGTTTTCATACGCATGCTGAAATTTCTAAGTGCCGCCGCTTATCAGAGGTTTAAGTCTGAGACACGAGGTTTTCACCGATTGCTTGGATTCCTTTTCACCCTACTTCCTACTATTATTCATACTTACGTTAGGTAAGTTACTTTGAATTAATTTTTACTAAATTTATTTTTACTAACTTTAATTGTCTGGATACACACAGCTAAGTGCCGACATTTTTTCTGCTTTCTTTGACTCCGTAGAAACCTTAATCGCATACGCTCTGCATTGAGGAATGCACCCCCAGGAATTCAGTGATACACTTACTATTCCTTTTCTACTTTCCGGTTCTACATTATTTGGATTTGTGCACTTATGGGTAATTATTTATATCTGCATTACCTCTTGCTTACATACCAGAGTTAGAGATTTTGTGAATTAGTAGGAATCTTTCACTTCCAACGTCTGTAGCCTACTTGGGCCTTTTACTTGCCAATTATAGATATTGGCTATGTTTACTGAATACTTATACTGATGATCTAACGTTGTCAAGCTTACAGGATGGGGACCACTATATGGCCCTGCATATCTTTAAACATAGTTTCTTGGGTTTATCAAAGAGTGTATTATCAATGACAACACATATGAGAACATGTTGAATCTTTTCGCCTATATTGATGGGGGTGAGGACCGCCTTAGGCGCAACATGGGAGACTGATATTTAAGTTGAAAATGGAGAGTATGGTATATAGAAATTGCAATTTGTGTCTACATAAAAGTTTCTGAACCAATGTTTTCTCTTTGTATTAAGAGTCAAACTCTGGGCTATTGAAGAAGAGGAGATCATCCTCGAAACGCGTCGCTAATTGATTTGGACTTCACTTTTCCTTCAATTTTGTTGTCATCTATTGATACTGTCTTGTTTCTTTGTTCTGTAAATACCTTTGTTTTGAGAAAAAAATTATTTTTGAAACAGCTTTGCTCTGATATAAATATTTTTTGTCACACATTTCTGTGTTTGCTTACATTTGTCATAAATTAATATTCGTACAATTTTTACAGCTTTATTTAAATAACAGTATTGGTCTTGTCCAAACATTTGAAAGTATGCAGGGGACATGAGGATTCCTAGGTTGAATCCTCTTCCTTTTCACAGTGCGTTTACTTCTCAGCCACTCTGATTTACATTTAAACAGACCGAATTGTCATTTCTCAGCAGGACTTCAACACTATACCATTGTGGTCTGTATGTTGAGTGCTTCTTCACCACCAATGTGGGTTCATGGCACTCTCCCAGTGCAGTGTCTAAATAGTAGATCTGGCTACATTCAATTGGCAACAGGCATGTCCCGAGCTGCCTGCTGTCCATCAGCTGTCGATCAGGATGTTGGAAGCCGTGATGGGGTAAGGGATAGAAGACTCGAGCCTGTAGGATAGCAGAATCACACACAATTAATGAATATGGTATGGATCTATAGATCGAGAAAACTGGAGTGAGAATTCAGATTGTTTTAACAGAAATATAATTGTCTTCCCAGATGGGAGACTGACTCCATTAACATACATGGGATCACTGAGATGACCAAGAGTGAAACTGTACGTTCAGTTGTGAGATTACCAGCTACGGGTATACTATGCTCCAAGGAGTGCGGTGCCCATTCAATATATCACACTGTTTAAAGGTGTGAGACCCATCCTGAATGCTTGCCCAAAGAGCTTTGGCCAGAGTTTAACACTGAAGAGGTGAGCATGTGATCTGGGGTCTGCAGCCCAGACGCACGCATGGGATTCCCATGCACCCACTTGCGAGATTTGCACCAAACTAGTGAGATTGTGCTCCAAGGTAGAAGGCACACGCACAGTCTTTGCTCTGACGTTTGACACACTCACAGGATGGGATGGCATTTCCTTCTCCCATCCTAGTTGTGTTGCTCTGCCTTTTGAGGGCTACTACAACTTGGATGATTATAGAGGGGTGGAGTGGGGCAGTGTTGGCATACTGGAATGCAACTGGAAGGCATAAACCTCCTTCTTACTTGACTTTGGTATATGCAGTACAAGCTAGCCACTGTTTCCACTGTTCTGTGCCTCCCACCCCCTCGCACCAAGTTGGCAACTACATGCTAATGCGGTCATATAACTGCTGGTGATGTCACTTCGTATATTTGGGCACCCCCCAGGAAATTCATAAGTCGGCTCCCTTGGTCCGAGCGAAGCAAGGGCCTCAGCTCGGGTTGCGGGCCTTTAAAGCCCAAGTCTGCACCCCAGCCGGGGTGTGAAAGCTATTTGCACCCCAGGATTTCCCAGGGTGAGGATCGTTTTTTTTTTCTTTTCGTCTGACGGGAGATGAGCTCAGCGAGAGCCCATCTCCCGTCGAAAAAAAAAACAACATTTAAAAAAATGGCTATCGCCATTAAAATAGAAAAGGGACTAAGTCCCTTTTCGATAACATTGGCCATGGAAAACATGTTTCAAAATGGCTGATATCATCCGAAAAAGGATCTAGTTCCTTTTTTCTGTTAATGGAGGTACCCAGACCGAAGGAGCATAGGGGACCGGAGTGCAAGGCTGCATTCCCGCAGGTAAGTGGTGGTGTGGGTGTGGGAAAGGGGAATTGGGTTTTTCTTACGTGGGGTGCAAACAGGGAATCTCCCTGTTGCCTCCCCACGTTAGAAAAAAGGAAAAGAAAACGCCACCTGGGGAAGGGCCTTGGGTGGCTGGAACAGCGGGCAGGGATTGTGTATTCTCGCCTGCTGTTACAGCCGCCTGATTGACTTTCCCGGGTGTAAATTTCTTTTTTTTTTTTAAATAAACCCCTCCGGAATGTTTTTGTTTTAAAACAAAAGTGTAGAA
The DNA here is from genome assembly GCF_040938575.1 of Ambystoma mexicanum. Classification (NCBI taxonomy): domain Eukaryota; kingdom Metazoa; phylum Chordata; class Amphibia; order Caudata; family Ambystomatidae; genus Ambystoma; species Ambystoma mexicanum. The sequence goes on along the minus strand of NC_090921.1, from coordinate 1,013,423,110 downwards.
AGAAGTTGAAACTTCCACTTCAATGCACTGCACTGAATGTTCCCTTAAACAACAGGTGTGTTTGTTTGGGAGTTTGTATTGCGCATGGAAGTGGGCATGTCAATGGGATTTGTGGGGAGCACGGGTAGGACAGCAGGGAAAATAGTTCCACTACATCTTTTTGCACACTTCGACCACTGGGTGGCACTGTATAAATAGACTTGCTTATTGATGCACTAAATTAGTTTGCCTTTTCTCACATCTAGGCTAATTTTGTTAGCCATGTTCCTATTTTAAGCAAATTGTGTTAGTTAGCCACCTCTCACATTCAAGCGAAGTGTGTTAGTTGACCTCATCTCACATCTAGGCGAACCATGTTAGCCATTGTATCATTTAGGCCAATTGTGTTAGTTAGCCTCATCTCACACTTAGGCGAACTGTATTAGTTAGCCAAATTCCTATTTTAAGTAAATTGTGTTAGTTAGACTTTTCTCACACCTAGGCGGATTTAGTTAGTTAGCTATATTTCGCTCTTAGGAAAATTGTACTAATTAGTCACATCTCACATCTAGGCAAACTGTGTTAGTTAGCCATTTCTCACATCTAGGCAAACTGTGTTAGCCCTATTCCCATTTTAAGCAAATTGTGTAAACCATCTCTCACATTCAAACTGTGTTAGCCATTGTATCTATTAATCCAATTGTGGTAGTTAGCCTCATCCCACACGTAGCCGAACTGTGTTATTTAGCCAATTTATCATTTAGGCCAATTGTGTTAGTTAGCCTTTTCTCACATCTAGACACATTTTAGTTAGTTAGCCAAATTTTGCTTTTAGGCGAATTGTGTTAACCATTGTATCATTTAAGCCAATTGTGTTAGCCTCATCCCACACCTAGGCAAACTGTGTTAGTTAGCCATTGCATCATTTAGGCCAATTGCGTTAGTTAGCCTTTTCTCACATCTAGGCAGATTTATGTTAGTTAGCCATATTTCACTTTTAGGCGAATTTTGTTAATTAGCCACATCTCACATTTAGGCAAACTGTGTTAGTTAGCCATTTCTCACATTTAGCTGAACTGTATTAGTTAGCCTTATTCCTACTTTAAGCAAATTGTGTTAGTTAGCCATCCCTCACATTCAAGCAAAGCGTGTTAGTTGGCCTCATGTCACCTAAAGGCAAACTGTGTTAGGTATCCATTTTATCATTTGGGCCACTTGTGTTAGTTAGCCACATTCCGCTTTTAGGCAGATTGGGCTGCTTACTCATTTCTTGCATTCAAGCGAACTGTGTTACTAAGCCTCATCTCACATTTGGGCAAATTGTGTAATTCAGCCATAAATCGGATTTAGCATTTAGGCACCCCCATCGCTTACGACCAAGACAGAACAGTAAAATATCCATTACAAATCTGATCATACAAATCTGAAATTCTCAAACCAAAAAAGAGACACTACGACGACTGAATAACAAAAGCCACCAATACGCAAAGAGAGTTATTCAACATCGTAAGTGAGATGAGAAATCCACCCGGGTGCAAGAACTCACTGGTGCCCTCCCAAAAAGTATGCGACGATCTCGTATATCACTTAAAGAACAAAATCACTAACATACACTGAGTCATTCAAAGTAGACCAATCAACCAGAAAATGCACCATCCCCGCCCAACCCGAGACCACCAAACAAAATGTGCTGCTTCCAACAAATGTCGAGAGAAAAACTACTAAGTTTGGTAAAAAAGAGCAACAAGGCAGGCTCCCCAATGGACCCGTGCCCTCCAGCCATCTATAAATCCATCCGCATACAGGGCACACCATCGGAATACTAAACCTCTTCAATCAATCCTTCTCAACAGGGAGAGTACCAAGAGCATTCAAACCAGCCTGCATTAAACCTCTACTCAAGGATACAATGGGCGATGTGGAAGACCTCTCAAACTATAGACCAATCTCAAACATTCCATACCCAGCGAAAAACCATTAGAGACGTATGTCTTCGAACAACTACTAGAGTACATTGAAAATAACCAACGACTGGACCAGGCACAAGTAGGCTTCAGGCTCTTGAGAGGAACAGAGACAGCACTAGTCTCAATAGGGGACAATCTAAAGATGAACGCAAACTCCAACAACAAATCTGCACTAATATTACTTGATCTCTCAGCAGCCTTCGACACAGCCAACCACAGCATCCTAACAAAAAGACTGGAAGAAATAGGGCTCACCGAAACAGCGCTGCCCTGAATCAAATCTTTCCTGTATGAAAGAACAGAAACAGTTTGGTTAAAGCCTTATAAATCTGCACCACGGGACACCACCTGCGGAGTACCCCAAGGCTACTTGCTATCCCTGCTACTCTTCAACATCTACATGGCACCACTAATCAACCTCATCAAAAGACACGAATTACCATGATACAACTATGAAGATGATACACAAATCATGTTCAAATTCAGTGACATACAAGAGGAGAATACAACCCTAATAAAGTGTCTCAAGGAGCTCTACCAAGATGAATGTTAACGACCTCAAAATCGACCCAGACAAGACGGAAATCATGATTACTCCTGATGACCGAGGAAACAACCAGCACATCCCATAGCCCACAGAACTGGGAAACCCACCCACACCATCCAAAGCTGTAAAAAAAAAACTTGGAATCCTCATGGGCAACGAATTTACACTAGAATCTCAAGTAAATGCAATAATCCCCAAAAAGTTCTTCCATCTACATATGATTAAAAAGATTCTACCATTCCTCTCCTTTACACACAAAACACCGGCCATGATATCTCTCATCATGTCCAGGATAGACTATGCTAACAGCATATACCTTGCTGGAGAACCTACTGAGGAAACTGCAACAAATACAAAACGCGGCAGCCAGACTTCTCCATAAACTCAACGGAAGAGATCACATCACACCAGCTCTTAGGATGCTACATTGGCTCCCGGTCCAAAAAAGAATCACCTTCAAAACAATGTGTATAACGCGCAGACCATTCCGCAGCCAGGGGGCGGTTTTAATTCAAATGAAATTCTCTCTACACAAACCAACCAGAACCCTGAGATCCTGCAACAACATACACCTAGAACCCAAAACATACACAAAGAAAAAACTGGGTGGATCAGCATTCTCTTGCTTAGACATGAAACTATGGAACTTCCTTCCCACGGAAATATGAACTATGGAGGACCATGCAAAATTCAGGAAACTCCTTAAAACCTGGCTCTTCAGCTCCGAACACAACAAAACTGACTGAACTGCACCCACACTCCTCGTAACCGACAAAGTACAGAGAAAAAGGAAAAGAAACCCCAAAACAGTGGGGGAATGAGGGTTAGGACTGAGAAGAGAGGCTTTAAACTGAGGTCCCCTCATCCCCCACCTTAGACAGGGACATCTGAGAAACAGGAGAAGATGGTAGGCCCTACACGATTAGACCAGGGAAGGAGGTGCAAGGGAAACCGGGGTAGGCAAATCAAGGAAAGGAGGCCTCCAGCCTAGGCGTACTCCCCAGAGAAGGCCAACAGGAGGACAGGAGTATGCACCAGACCCGCACTGACTAGATAATAGACAAAGCCCAGGTGTATCTAGGAAGGGAAACCTGTCCCTCCCCATCAGAACCCCCTTAGAGCAAGGAACACGTCACCTTGCCAATAACAGGACTGGCATTAAGAGATCAGACAGCCCACGGAATGACCAAGAACCATAGGAACCATCACTCTTGGAGGCGATAATCATAAAATCCAGAAAGGGCATGCAGAGGGAGACAAGGTACAACTAAGCTGTGGAAAAGTGGAAACAGGATTATGACTGCCACTAACAAAGCATTCTAAAACTCAACCTTCCCCATACACCCCTCACATTCTGCACTAAATACAACCACACCTCTACAGCACCGCAAAACGCACACACTTCACAACATTGCAACCACAAAACAAAACACACATAATCTCGCACAACACATGGCAACCACCCTCCGAACTTCGCGCCTATGCTCAGCGAACAGTATTTCTGAACTGAAGCCGTCAACAGCACATCACAGCTTCGCCTGAGCGCCAAGATACCATGCAGGTGGCAACAGTGCGCATTATAAAAACCTTTAACATTAACATTATATATGGAAAGGATGATGCTTAAAAGTGACGCAAGACATTGTTTCTTAGTAGTCTTGTTGACTTTGTATACTCTGTTTTGTGAAATGTGGCATTTGAGGAAGGATCCACTCATATAGAATTTTCCATCTCTGGGTGAGGTCCAGCACAGCCTGTGCTGCCAGAATGTTGGGGATGTTGGGGGCACACAAATCTCGCACAGAGCACTGGCAGACCAGGGGCGGGCACTGCCATCAAATGCAGTCACTGGTGGATGTGGCTTTAATCTTTAAACAGGGGTTCCCAACAGACCCACCACACCCTCCGTTAACCCTGACATCCCTGTGTGGCAGACATAGGCAAGTATAACAAAGGGCCCCATGGGTTCACGGTGTGCGGCACGGGCTTAAGTGCGCAGGGTTTAGGGTGTACATTAAACCTATATAAGTATTTGCTACGGGATTAAGTATATTTCCTCCACGATAGTTATAAGTGCTCGAGTTTATATGCATTTACAGGTGTGCTTGACATTTATCTCTATGTGGTCATTGCACACAGAGTATCTGGCATTGCCGGAGAGATGTGCCACAAATATTTTGTCTAATATGCATCTTTTGTTTCTGTAGGGGACACAGTGTTCTGATGAGCACATATACGAATTTCTGCAGTGAAATGTTCCTGTGTGTTGGTGCACACCTGATGCACTAAAATAAGAAAATGTGCTTTAAATGGCACCATTTGGACTTATTCTAAAAATGTTTTGGCCAGGTAGGAGCAGAGATCCCCATGTGGCTCTCCCCAAACTCAGTGAAATTCAGTTAGGCCCCCAATGAGTCACTACTGTGGTTCACTACTATAAGGCTCTGGCATTTGCCCCGAGCTGTTTAAAAGAAAAAAAAATCTGCCACTGATGTTCTTGGTTGAAAAAATGGAGAAATGTAAGAGTATGTTTGTATTAGGTTCACACAGCAAGAACCTAGCTGGGCACCAATGGAGCACCCTTCAAAGGGGATGCACCCAGTGGCTACACATAGGGTGCAGGCTAGCAGAGGAGCTGGGATGGGTATGGGGAGCAGGGGAGGAGAATGGTTGAGTGGAGTGGTCAGTGATTGGCGAGATGTTCTTTGAAGAGTAGGGTCTTCAGACCTTCCCGAAGTTTAGGATGGAGGGGGCCAGTCTTATCTGCATGTATTCCAGAGAGAAGGGGCATAGCTGGAAAATAAATACCCATTCCTGTTTTTTTCCCTCTTGCAGGTCTTTGTTAACGGACTGGAAATGCAGCAGCTTCTGGTGGTGCCCTGGCCCCTGGAGATGGCGGGGTTCTCATTCAAGTAGAGTGGTGTTTTGGTTGGGGCTGCATTGTAGGGGATGCAGGCAGTCTTAAACATGAGTATATGCTCTAAGGGGTAGCCAGTGCTGCTCCTTTAGGATGGGGGTGATGTGGTAGAATATTCTTAGTCCTGTAATGAGTGGTCTGCAGCAGGTTGGACGGCTAAGGTGGCCTCTGGGACTCCTGCGAGTAGGGCATCCCCGCTGCCCAGTTGGGAGATGACCAAGGCTTGGACAACTGATCTAACGCTCAGGGCAGGGATGAAATGCTTGACTGTGCGAAAGAGCACGTGGAGATGTGTGTTTTGAATGAGAGGTCACAATAGACAGTGAACTCTGTTCCACAGCTGAGGGGTGAATCCATCCAGCTTCTTGTCATTCAGCCAGTTCTGGACTTGGATGGACATGCTTGGTGGGGTTTCCTGGGAGAATTAATCTGGTGTTATGTATGGTTGAGCTTCAGGTAGGCGCTTGACCTCCAGGCTTGGGTGAGGGACAGACGGTGCTTGAGTCGGTGGATGTTGTTGATGCAATTGACCTTATTGCCTGACATCTGTAAATACATTACTCCTGCAAAATTAAGCATACTCTGAGTGAAGCTGTCAGAATTCTCTTGGTCAAGGGTCCGTTTGTATGGTGAAAGCGATCTTTATGTTAAGCTGTGTATCGTCTGTATATTGGTGTATCTTGATGTTGATGCTGCGAGGAGTTCCTCCAGAGGTTCCAGAGGTAGTGCTTGAATGTGACAAGGGACAGTGGAGCCTTGCGGAACTCCTCGTGTTATTGGGCAGTGCTGGGCTCTATTGCCTGAATGTGTTTGTTTTTCTTAGTCCATGTTAGTTTTGGCTCATAAGTGCCATTTTAGCTACACCTCTATGGCACCAAGCTAATGGTATAGAATACTGTATAAAATGATACGTCTTTTGTCCTGTGTATTTAGGGCCACGTGAGCTACGTTATGTTAATGAACTCATTATGAGTAAAGCACTTTTACACACTTGTCTGTCTCACTAGAGTTCTTCGTCCATTCAGGACGCCCTGATCATTTGTATACCATATTATTTTACAAACCTGGACAGATCAGGGAATTGCCAGGAGCCCGACAGTCTATACCCTATTTTCTATTTGTCCATGTATAGTCAGGGCAGAGAGGGATACAACAAGATGGTGCAACCCCCTCCACATGTGTGTTGTGTATAACTGTTCATGCATACCGCAGATCTTGCAGTTCTGTTTTTTCCACTCTAAATTACTGCTCAGAGGTGTTGCTAGGTCTGGAAAAGATCTGGGTCCATGCTAATGTCGGATCTGTCGGGACGCGGGGCTAGCTAGCCTTTTAGTTGTAGCCCCTGAGTGCAGAAGCACAAGTGAAAAATGCTTGATTCCTTCAATATGCTCTAGTAGGACCTGAGATACCATGTATCTATTGTGCCAATCTGCTTGCAACCTGGAATTCAGAACCAGATCGACAAAGGAGGGCCCACAGGGTAATCTAAGGACTGTTTATCACCACATTACTGGAGAGACTCCATTTATTATCCTTAGCTCTGACAACGCCCCCAGGGCCACAATAAGAGGATTCTAGGCATCAGTCTTGGGCGCCACCTGCAGAGTAGCACCACGGCTGCCATGTTGACACTAAAAAGATTATATGAGACCCTATAATAAGAGAGGGGGCACACACTTCGACTGCAGTAGCGTAAGTCATGTCGTATTACACTAAATGACAGGCACAACTAACTACTCTTTGCTCATCCTTGAGGCCCCTTCAAAGACACACATTTTTCTACCACAGGAAAGCCTATGTCGCGGCCCTAACGGGATTCGAGGAGCCAGGGCTTAACATGGCAGCGGGGCCAAGCCATCTGCCCCCAGCTACTTCTCTTTTAAAGAGAAGGAGGAGGAAGCCAGGGTCGCCGTGATGGTGACCCCGGAGGAAGAGAAACAGAGGGCGAATAGGGATGGGGACAGGAAGGGGAGGAGGCCCCCTCCCCAAAGTAAATCCCTGATTGAAGGACAACAGGGACTTCACACCTGAAGCAGGTGACACCATAGGGTCCTTTGGGGGCCTTTACACAGGGGGGGTAGGGTGGGAGCGATCTATTCGCCTCTGCACCACCCTGCACCAGTTAGCATTGTTCCACCCACCACACCCTAACATGACATCTTTTGCAGGTTAGTAAAATGTTTTATGTATTGTCGCAGGCGATCGAGCAATGCCAAAAATAACCTCCTGACGGAGGCAACGATGACACGGAGTAGGTGGCGCCCTGTTAGTTTAGCATGGCGGGGGCGGGAAAGTCGTCTGCTTCCAGCTTTGGCTGGTGGAAAGGAAAGCATGGCAGCGTCCCACGCCGCCCAACAGCGGCGGCGGCCAATGTGTTTTGACCGGACCGAGCGGCTCAGGGAGGTTCGGGGAGTGAGACCGTAAGGTGCTGGTTAAAGAGTGGATAAGGACCGAAAGAGAGCTGACTGGAAAATAATAAAATCATAAAAAGGAAAAAAAAGGTGGGTGCGGGTGACGAAAGACCATACCAAAAGGTGCTGCCAGTCGTCTGGGTGTTTGAAATGAATGTGTGTTTTGAATTTAGGATTGTAAATATGTGATAATAAACTGCGGTCTTGTTTTGCCACAGTAGGAACAGCTTGGTGTGGCCCAGTGATTCATGCACAGTTAGGCACTGAGTGATTACAGGGTACGTTGAGAGGGTGAGGGGGGGGGGGATCAGTACCTGACTGCTGCTGTTGTGGTGTGCAGTTATGAGGTTCGCTCTGGTAGACTAGGTGGCAGGTTGTGCGTGTGTGTGTAAGAGCTCCCTTCACCTTCTCACCATCCTAATCTCGCCAAAGCTAAACAATACTAGCGACTCAGAGCAATTCTATGGTGGCTCTTTGTTTTCTGGCACAGTCTAGGTCTGCGCCCAAGCATGACATCATCTGACCAGGGGTCGCTGGCATGTGCTCTGGCAGGGGGATGGGAGAGGGGGTGACTCAGCCAGACGTGGTGGCGCCCTGGAGAATCTGCTCTGTGGAGGAAGTCTTCCTAACAGTCAGAAGCCCCGTCTGGCTCTTAATACACCAACTAATGTCTCCAAATGCTGCTGGCTAATGACCAGGGACTCAATTAGGAGATTCTCACTGACGAAGCGGAAATCGTGCACAACAAATGTGTACAGAGTAATACAGCAGAGCAGAGACCTCTTCCCTGGAGCAACCAGAGCGATGCAAAGCCTGCAAACCAACAACAATGGTCCCAAACCTAATAATGCTGCTCGCTTCCACGTGTACGGCGCGGTGCCCCCACTCACCACCATGCATAAGGTCAAACAAGGACTGGGGTCCATACTCGCCGCACGGCTGCCAACTGGCACCGTGAAAGGGGAGTTCTGCCTTCTGTCCACTCTGAGAGTGTAAATACAGCGTATTGGCATGTCATCAATAACCAACCTTCCCTCTCCCGCACACCACACCAATGCCAAGACGTCACTCTCTGGTGGCAACTGTTTGTTGCCTTTATTATTTATTTATTGTTATTTATCTGTTTCACCTCTGCTTCGCACTTTCCACTTCTCCCCCTTCCATGCACTTTTCCCCTCCCCCTCTCCCATGCACTTGCGCGTTCTCAATGTCACTGGGCCTAGTAAGATCACTGTTTTGTTCTCCCCTGTTCCCCTTCCTTGCCTTGTTGCGCTCTGAAACACTTGTGTACGAGTGCGATAGAAATAAAATATCAATATCAATGTGGCATGTGCACTTCACGAGCTTCAGGGATGACCTGTACATTCTGGTAAATGTGTTTTTTGCACATGCCGTGGTATAAAGTCCCATTGCTTTGTGTAGGATCAAAGGATTTCTCTGGATGTGGGACGGTACGGTGGCGCTTTGCATGTATGTGGATAACATATATACCTTCGCGATTGGACTTCCTGCCTGGCTATCAACCACAGCTTCATTCCCGGGGGCTGTGACTTACAGTCCCATTGCCAGGTGAAGGCGGCCCAGCAGGAAGCGATGAATGGTAACTGGGTCACGAGGGCAAGTGAATCTTCAATAACCCCTGCATATGCTCGCTAAGCTCTAATTCTTCAGTGCTTATGCGGAGTGTGTTAACTGTGATAGGCCATAGGCACTTTTAAGCCAGCATGCCCCCCTCGACTCCCACCCAGCCACTACAGCTCACAATAGTTGATTATAAGGAAAAAAAAAACAGAAGGCTGAATATGGTGAACTAATGAGCTCATATTAAACGGATTATCTTTGAAAATATTCTTTTAATAAGCTGGGAAACATGAATTATGGGATAGTATTTTTAACATTATACATTTCTCTACGCGTTTTAAACCATAAGAAGAAGTGATTGTGAAAAATGGTCCCTTTCATAATGCAAGCCCACTTTGTTTTGGCAGCTTGGTAGGTGGATGCCTTTGATTTTCTTTAGGCCCTTACCTTTGCCACGACGAGCTGATGCATTGCCTTCCTCCACCAGGTATACATTACTCTATGAGGCAAAGAGATATTTGTCTCCCGTTATCTGGAGCGTCTGTGCAAGACTCGCAACCCAAGCACTAATAGCACTTATGTACCAATGCCATGCGTGAGCTTCATCATTACTCCCTCCAGATATGCGCTAGCAGTCCAGGAAAAACCCATCCTGGCAGATCAAGTCTCGGGAGGATAGCTCAGGGGCAACGTGCTAGCCTTGGAAGCAAGACGGGTTCAATCCCCAGGTCCGCACTTAGAAACCTCTGGGTATTAAGGGTGTTATAAATAATCTATCATATCATAGGATATGTCTTACAGATATGGAAATCTTTAAGCAACACTTCATACCGAGGGTCTACTGGCATTTATGTCATTGCTAATCCTAGCTATCTGGGAATGCATGTAGCAGAACTACCGACCAAGCGCCTCTCCAGCACCTATAGTGTAACAATATGATTTGTGTCATTGTCCAACAGACAGCGCTAATAAGCGATTGCAGACCAAACAAGACACAGAGAGGACACAGGGAGGACCTAGCCTAATAGCCAAACTCAAAAGGGGATAGCATCACCTCGACAGGTCCTTGAAGCTCCTCAGGAACAAGGTCCCCCTCAAATCCACACAAACACTCAAACACAACAATATGTTAACTCTTCCCTCTGCGCCAACAAACGATAGAATGCAGCTATACCCCTCGATTCATTTGACCTAGCTGCAGACATACTTACACACCTCCATGATCACTGCAATTGGAGCCTATTTATAAGATAAATAGGTTGGCCAAAATAGAGTGAATTGCAGTAGTCGACTGCACTGAGGACCAGTGCAGCGACCACAGGGGCATGAAATTGGGCAGGAATGAAAGGAAGAACCTTCCTCAATACACAAAGCTTGAAATGGTCAGATTTGCTAACAGCAGCAACCTGATCGGCCATAGATAGAGAAGAGGATAACTTAACCCCTAGATTTTTCACAGTAGTGGATGGAAGAGGAAACGGGCCAAGAGTAGTGGGCCAAAAGTCAGGAGTCCAAAAGAAAAGGGGACAGGTGGTGCCCACTACCAGGACTTCTATCTTGTTCCCATTCAGTTTGAGTGAATTCAGTGCCATCCAGGCTCCCAAATCCTCAAGACAACTCCTCAGCCGAGATGCAGTGTCAAGGCGAGTGAGGTCCAAACGAACCAGCAACTGGGTGTCATCGGCGTAGGAGTAATATGTAAATCCGTGAGACCGGATAAGAAAAATGAGAGATCTAATATATATGTTAAAGAGTATAGGCGAGAGTGCAGATCCTTGAGGGACCCCGCAAGTAAGCCTTACCGGTTCAGAGCAGAAAGGGGGAGGGAGACAGATTGAGAGCAGTCGGCCAGAAAGGCTGCAAACCAGTTTAGGACTTTGTCGGATATCCCAGCATCCGACAGCCGGGAGATAAGTATGGTATGGTAAACCGTGTCGAATGCTGCGGATAGATCCAACAGCATTACCGCTCCCTCTCCGCCCTGGTCAACCAGGCGAGCAAGGTCGTCTAAAACAGAATTTAAAACCGACTCCGTGGCCCTTTCTGGGCGGAACCTCGATTGAAAGATGTCAAAACAACCTGAGGATTCCAAAAAGGAAGACAGCAACGGGGAGACAAGGGCCTCCATCACCTTCATTAAAACAGGAAGCAGAGAGATGGGGCGAAACATCCCAGGATCCAACAAGGGTTTTTTAAGCAGCAGTATTACTAGAGCATGCTTCAGTGGGATAGGTATAGAATCCTCAAGAAATGAGGCTTTGACTGCCATAGTAATATGAGAGGTCACTTCACCTGAGATGTCTTTCAGCAAAGTGAGAGGAATACGGTCAGCCAGAGAGGCTGATTTAAGGCGCTGAATGGCCCCCAAAATGTCACATTCACAAAACACAGGGATGGGTGAACCAGGTAGACCTGGGCAGAGAAGATACGAAGGGGGTCAGGGATGGTAGGGCTTGACTGGCCGTCATCTAATACCACTGCGAATAGTTTCGATCTGGGTCTGAAAGATAGATGACAAAGAGCTGCAGAGGGCTTGAGATGGCATAATAGCAGAGCCAGATATACTAGGGGTGGACAAGGATTGAACGAGTTCAAATAATGGCTTGGGCTTATTAACTGGAATTTGCACCTTTTTGCCAAAAACATACTTTTTGGCAACGCTGATAGCATTTTGATATGCAGACAGAGTGATGCGAAATGCACATTTATCAGGAGTAGAATAATCCACACGTCATTTCCTTTCTGCTCGTCTGCAACAGAGTTTCAGAGCTCTGAGATCATCACAAAACCATGGCTCCAAAGTGTGGTTCCTTATTTTACAGAGCTTAGGTGGAGCCAACAGTTCGGCCACTGCTGAGAAAGACTCTCCCAGAGAGCTAAGTGAGCAGGGGCTATGAAGGGTCAACTGAACCTGGAGGGAAGTGGCCAATTCAAGGTTATTCACTTGGTGCCAGTTGCGCTTAAAAATTGCAGGTTTAATAGGATAAGGCTTGGGGTCCGGTAACCAGGTGGAGCATTAAATTAAGAAGTGGTCAGACCAAAGGATGCTGCGTGAACTAAGAAAAGAAAAAACAAGGTTGTGTCCTGACAGGTTCAATGGACATTTGTATAAATTGATAGTAGTCTCCTAAATATCAAGGGCATTACCCCAGAGATTCTGTATATTACTCAACTGTTGGAAAGTCCTGACTTGAACTTCCTATTAAATGGAAAGCTCCTAGATATGTATTTGTTATTAACATATCCACCCATGTCCTCATTTGGTCCTTTAGAATCTAAGGACCCACAGATTCTCAATTCTGTTAAGTAATTTAAAATAATTAGCTTCTTTATTGCTAATGTACAGAATCTGTAAATTACAAACCACAGATAAATACTGCTTACAATACAGGTATAAAACTGTTAAAAAACAAACACAATATATACAATATAAACATAAAATGTCAATATTCCTATGCACAATTTTCATACACAATCAAAATACAATTGTTCAAGGGAAAAATAAAATAAACGAAAAGTTACATCAAAAACGTTCAAAGATGGGCACAGTATGTACAGTATAGACAATTCACCCCCTCTTGGAGGTTGAAACCATATGTAGCTAGACTTAAGTTCTCAGCTCAGCTGTGGGCCTTTTCAAAAAAAGAAGTGTCAATTATTTTCCAATGGCAAGAGTTGAATCTTGGATGACTAAACTCGGGGTCTACGTGTGACACCGGGACTAATCTTGATAGGTGTCACACTCGTACATGACTAAATCGATAGGTACGGGTGATCTACGTTTCGGCGGAGTAAGAAGTCCCGCCTTCCTCAGGACCGGTAGTAGTCGTGACCCCTAAGGTACAAAAGAAAACACAAGCCTAATGAAAATCCCGGAAACACAATCTGTATAGCACAAAATGGTGCAGGTCCCGTGACTCATTGGGCATGCAGGTGCAATCCCCACAGGGCAGCCAACTACAGTGATATAGGGCTAAGGGGTATGTCCGATGTAGTCCCCTTTGGAAAAGCCTAATAAATAAAATAGCCTACATGCATAGGGGTGAAGTAGAATAAAAATAAAGAATAAGGATTGGAAATATGGAAAAAAACAATAATAATATAGTAGTGTGAAAATATGTATAGTAGTGTGAAAATATGTATATACAAAAATATATATATATATTAATGAATATACATGGCAGAAAGTGAACCATTTCACCAAAAGTTAAGTGAAATTTAGAGTTGTAGCCAAAAGCGGTGAGTTTGATGGCGACCAGCAACGCGTGAACTAAGACGCCTTCTTGGACTTACTAATTATAGTAGAAAGTTCATAGAGGACTACGCAAAGGACCCTTGGTCCATTTACTAAAGGCCAGGGTCAAGTGGGATTGGTGTCCAGAGCAAGCCGAGGCAGTAAAACAACTCAAGAGAAGCCTTTCACCAGCGCCTTGTTTGGCTTACCCCATCGAAAACAAGGAATTCTTCTTGGAGACGGGTTGGAGGCCTTCTCAAATTTAATGCGCAGTTTAAATAATAAAAAGCGTTCTTATTGTGCACCACAGTCATTGTAGGGGAAGGAGATCCCAGACTTGTGTGTGCCGTGTAATAAACGGTGACACTTCTCGGGTTATATCTTCCATATTCTCTAAGGCTTACTAAGAATCCTGTTCAGAAGTTGCAATATGCATTGCTGTCTTTTCCTCAAGTTTCCCAATGCTTTCGACAGACTGCTTAATTTCAGGGGGACATTCGTTTCAATGATTTTAAAACAAAGTGCAGGGCTTTTAAGGGTGATGTGGCAACATATGCACGCCCGAGAGTCGATTGATTGACTGAAGTCAATAAAGTATGATTCTCATTATTAAGACGACAATCATTAGGCTTCTCAGCGGGTCTAACATGCTCTGTTGTCTCAAATTCAATTCCATCACATTAAGATTAAGGAATGAATGATGCTAAGCGCCCGTTCCCAATTGCTTCATTAGGTAAAAACACGCACGTTTTAATCAAGGCCGACTCGTGCACTTCACATGTCAGCCGGGGGACACTAAATGCAGTGCATTGCGGTGAGACGACGTACAACAACCATGCAATCTCCAAGGTCTCCGATTATTTATTTGTCAATATCGGTGCTTCCGTGATTTCATTTGGCTCTTTCCTGCTGGAATAAGTGGTCATTTTTTCCCTGTCAGACGTCCCCGTTTAGCGTCTGAATTCATTCGAAGGTTGCCAAGCTGGAGTGCGCACTAGGGATAATAATATGACGCGTTTTCGGCGACAAGTTGCATATTATGTCACTTTTAAGCATGACATTAATGTTGATCTTATTCCGCTAATAATATCACGTGACTAGAATCTCTATCATATTGGCTACATAATTATTTGCGACCAGGTGAATATGTGCCAGAGCGAATTATTCATATGCTAAAATAAGAATAACATTTTCATTTGTGGAGGCACCTCGAGATGAGCAGGAACACATTAATCATACATTAATCATATATTGTTTTAAACTGTTATTTAACACTAGGCAGTGTTCGTTCTATAAGTTCATTTATCAAGAGTTGTACCTTTATAATGTGTAATTCAACACAACGGGTGGAGATTCATTTACCAGGATTCCTGTAGGTGTGTGGTCTCTCCAGAGTTACTGCTGCTCCCCACGGACTCTAGGAGACTCCACATTGCCTTCACTTCGTACAGGAAGTTGATTACTTGCAGGTTAAACGCAGCAGATGCTACAGTGGCAGGCTCCTCTTCCTCTGGGAGCCACCTCAGGACTCTCCTCTCCACGTAATCTGGCAGCATAACTCCAACAGATTCCACTTTTCTCCGTTTTATAGAAGAAGTGGATTACTTGTAGGTTTAACGCGGCGTGTGTCATTGCGGTAAGCCCCTCCTCCTCTGGGCATCTGCTCATGACTCTAGGCTCCACTCCTCATGACCTGGCACCATGACTCCAGGAGACTCCACTTTGCCTCCATTTTTCTCCGTTTCATAGAAGAAGTCGATTACGTGTAGAAACGCGGCGTCGGTTGTAGCGGTAAATCCCTCCTTCTCTGGGCATCTCCTCATGACTCTAGGCTCCACTCCTCATGACCTGGCACTACAACTCCAGCAGATTCCACTTTGCCTCAATTTTGCTCCATTTCATAGGAGAAGTGGATTACGTGCAGGTTTAACCGCCCAGCAAGAGCGAAACACGATACGAATCAGTACATTCCCCTGCCTACATTGTTGTAACTGTGGATTTGTTACCAAGGGCAATACTATTAATCATCCACGCACTCTGAGAAGATTAAATTGAAGAGTTATGCGATTTGTGATTATACTCACATCATCTATTCCATCAAATGCCCTTGTGGCCAATATTACATTGGACAATCCAAACGCCCAGCGAAACTCAGATGGAACGAGCATAGATCTTGCATCAGGAACGTAAACATGAACTCAGCAGTGGCCAGACATTGGCATCAGAAAAGACATACAATATCCCGGATTAGGTTCCAGATTGTTGAAACAGTGACCAGATCAAACCCACACGAGAACATGAGTACCAAACTGGACAGAAGAGAAACCTATTGGATTGACCGTCCCGTCTTAGTACTCAAACTGCGGACGGGATGAATGAAGAGGGGGGTCCCGGGGGGAACGCGAAGCGTTTCCCCCCGGTGAGTTTTTTGGCGCTGCACACGGCCAGCGAGTGGCCGTGGGGGTGCAGAGCGCCCCTCCAGGGGTATTTAAGGGCTCAGGGAAGGTTCGGGAGGCAGGCGACGGTTAGGACTTGGTGATTGTCAAGTCCTGTTGCCTGCTCCAGAGCCTTCCCTGTAGTGCCTGGGGCCTAGGTGCGAGTTAGAGCAGGTGAGGTAGGGGAGTTGTAGCAGAGGAGGGCGGTTAGGTTTTGTTTAATTTAAAAAAAAAATAAAAAAAAAAATAATTTCATTTACATTTTGTTTAGGATTTGTGTAGGAGGGGTGCCGTAGATAAGACACCCCTCGCGTCTTACCGTGGGTCTCCGGGCTTCCGTGTGCGCATCGGGGGTATCCCGTGAGCGGGGGCGTGAGGGCTCTGTGGTTTTGCGGCGGAGATTTGGGGGGAATCCTTCATCCGTGCGCGGGCCGGCTGTGCGTGTGGGTTTTAGGGCCAGGTAGGGAGCAGAGCGGCAGCGGCTTTTCCGCGGCTCCTCAGTGGGATTTCCCACGGATAGCGAGCGTTTGTCTCGGTTCGTGTGGCGCGTTAGCAGCGCTCGTTAGGAAGGGGGCAGGGCAGCGCAGTTAAAGGGGCCGTGTCCCTCGTGTGTGGGAGAAGTGCGGTGCTGTTTGGGCACCGCTAGGTGGCAGTGTGCGCTGCCGTTAGTAAGCACTAATTAGTGCTTGTTTTATAGTGTTTTTGGGGCTCCCTCTTCAGGGTTTTTTACTAGGTTGTAGGGAGGGAGTGGGTTCAAGGATAAAATTAGTTTAATAGGGTTTTTAAAAAAAATAAAAAAATAAAAAAATGTTTTTAATAGATTTTACAAAATAGCATAAGGGAAGAATAATAGTAATAATACCAGTAATAAAAGCTAATTAGGTAGGGATATTTTGGGTTTAGTTTTTTCTTTTATTAATTATCAATATTAGTGAGGTTATTTTACGGGTTATCACATAAGGTGTGTTTTGGTTCTGGGGGCTTTTTATTTTATTGTCAGGGTTGCTCAGGGCCAAGGGTGCTATTCCACGGGTAGGTCCCGGCTCGGGGGCGTAGAGTACGTAGTTTGATTTTAAGGGGCATATTTTTGGGCACACGCGGACTAGTGTGCACAATGACAGGCCCGGGGAGCAAGCAAGAAGGGGCTGGTGGATGCTGGGGCCTTGAAGAAGGCCCTGGAAATCATTAGCAGGGCAACTAAAGCCCAATTGGAAGGGGCGGTAGGGGAAGTTACGGGAGGAGAGGAGAGTGGTGGGGGCCGGCCGCAGCGTAGAGCGGCGGCAGACGGTGCGTTGGCGGTGGTGGTGGCTTGCACCCCTACGGCAGGGAGAGGGGAGGTTTGGGAATCCAGGGGCTGGAAGATGAGGAGGGAGATAGACAAGAGGGCGGATGGGGGTTTAAGGAGGTCGGGGGGGCAGCCAGGGAGGGAGGAAGGGTATGATAGCTCTAGGGAAGAGGGGAATGCTTGAGAAGGTGGGGCCCGAGGAAACATCAGTGGGGGCAGGGGTGGGGCGCAGGCGGGGGTGTCAGGGCAGAGGGGAAGAGGGGGTAAATACCTGCAGAAGAGCGCAGGTGGGAGAAGGAGGGAGAGGTCCCCGTCAATTGAGGAGGGTAGGGTGGGGCGCGGAACAGCCCCCCCGGGTAAGAGGAGTGGGGGCGGAGGACGCTGCGCAGCCCCTGCTGTCCAGATGGAGGGTGAGGGTTTCGGTACGGCCCCTCCTCGGTCAACGCAAGGAGAGCCTGGAGGGCGCAGCACAGCCCCTAGCAACGAGGATTCCAGGGTAGAGGTCGGAACGCCTCGCCCAAGAGAAGAGGACCAGGCAGAGGTTCCCACAACCCGCCGAGAAGACGTCAGGGGAGTGGCGGGGCGGACGCCCCGGGCTCGCAAGAAGATCAGCAAATCATCTCGGGCATGAGCTCGCATCCTCAATGGTATTTAAGGGGTGATGAAGTTGGTTGGGAGGAATACGGGGGGCAATGGGAATTTGAAGATTACAGGGCGGAAAGGGAAAGGGTGGAGGAGAGAAGAAGTTCAAGGTGGGATAGGGAAAGGGAAGTGCAGGGTGGTCGGGGTGAAAGGGGTCAAGGGAATTATTGGCTGGGTGATTGTGCTGACATGTTTTGTCCCCGCAGCAGGAGCCCTCTAAGAATGGAGAAGAGGAGCACCGGTGTGGATGCCAGGCCGCAGGTGGCAGGCGTGGAAAGAGGGGAGCGGGAAAGGGAATGGTCATATGCATGGCAGAGAGGGGTTACAAATAGGTGGTTAGGGGATGAACGGGCTGGTTTTCCAGGTGTGATGAAGGAGGTTGGGGTGCAGGCCATTGGAGCCAAAGGGGTTGAGAAGAGCATTTGCTCAGTGGAGGTCCAAACGGACAAAGCGGTGGAGCCATTGGGGCTCGAGGTGCAGGCTGGTAAAGATAAAGAGGTGGAAGTAAAAGGAAAGGAGAAGAAATTGCCATACATGGAGATAACAAAACCATTGGGGGCACACTTGATGGCGGCAACCAGGGAGAAGATCCAGGCAGGGGAATTTGTGGATGTTTTCAAATTGCTACATAGGGAGGGGAGAGCGGAGGAGGGGTCTAAGGTGGAAGAGAGGGAACTGGGTTGACACCCGAGGGTCCCGGTGACCATTGAGAATTGGACGTCGGCGTTTATCATTTATGCCAGTGTGTATTGCGAAAAATTCCCGGAGCGTTGCGTGGCCCTGCTTAAATATATGGCTGTAATAAGGAAGGCTTTTACGAGCTTTGGGGGCTTTGCCTGGGTAAGGTATGATGAGGAATTTAGAGCGAGAATGGCAGAGGACAGTCAGGCGGTCTGGGGGGAGATAGATATGGATCTTTGGCTGCAATGGATGGCCCCAACGAGGCCTGCCCCGACATTACATACGGCGAGTGGGCTGCCAGTGCCTTTCCGGCCCTTTCTTGGTCGCCCCGCAATGAGGGGGCGGGGGGAGGAGGCAGGGGCCAGTCCTCAGCAGCGTGCTGGGGGTACAATAAGGATAGCTGCGCAAGAACCATGTGCAGGTTCAAGCACGAGTGTAGCAAGTGCGGGGGAAAACACCCTCTCACGCAGTGTTTCCAACAAGGAGACAGGGGGAGGGGGAGAGGTGCAGGAAAAGGGGTTGGGGGGAAAAGCTTTTACTCCAATTAAAGTGGGGGTGTTGGAAAAATGGTTGCAATTTTATCCGGATAGGGAAGGGGCTAAGATTTTGAGTGAGGGGTTTCGGGCAGGGGTTCAGATTAGGTTACCAGGGTCCAAGGGTACGGCAGTGGGCGGAAAATTTGAAGTCGGCGAGAGAAAATGCGGAGGTGGTAAGGCAAAAATTGAGCAAGGAAATAGCGGCTGGAAGGATAGTGGGTCCATTTGATGACGTACCGGGTGACTTAGTGATATCCCCATTGGGGGTGGTGCCCAAGAAAGCCCCAGGGGAGTTCAGACTGGTTCATCATTTGTCATGGCCGGAAGGTAAGTCAGTTAATGAATTTATTGCCCCGGAAGAATGTGGGGTTGTGTATGCGAGTGTAGACCAGGCGGTTGAGCTAATAAGGAAGGAAGGGCGAGGGGCCTTCATGGCCAAGTGCGATATCAAGGCGGCGTTTAGATTATTGCCAGTGCACCCAGAGGATTTTTGGTTGTTAGGTTTGCAGTTTGAGGACCGTATTTACATAGACAAAGCATTGCCTATGGGGTGCGCAATTTCCTGTGCGTTGTTTGAACGATTTAGCTCTTTTTTACAGTGGGTCTTCTCATTCAGCTCAGGGTGGGAGAGTGTGTTGCACTATTTGGATGACTTTCTGTTCATTAGCGGGGCAAAAAGGGAGGAGGATTGCAAAGGAATGCTAAAGTTGTTTCAAGACTTGATGGAGGAGCTGGGGGTACCATTAGCCGAAGACAAAACGGAAGGGCCGGCAGTGGTGTTAACATTTCTAGGAATTGAGTTGGATTCAGTGGCCATGACCTCACGCTTGCCGCACGACAAGGTGAGAAAATTGGTGGTACTGTTGGAAAAAGCGGTGGGGGCCAAGAAAATGATGCTGGTGGAGATGCAGAGATTGGTTGGGCATCTGAATTTTGCATGTAAGGTGGTGGTCCCGGGGTGGACGTTTTGCAGGAACATGGCAAGGGCCATGGCGGGAGCAAAGTGCCCACATCACCGGATAAGAGTATCGGGGGCAGTGAGGGAGGATTGCAGGATTTGGTTGCGCTTTTTGGAGAGTTTCAATGGAACGTCAATGTGGTTGCAGGGAGACCCGGTGACATGGGAAGTTCAGATTCTCTCGGATGCAGCGGGGGCCGGTGGTTTTGGAGTGTTTTGGGGGGGAAAATGGAGTGCCGAAAAGTGGCCAGAGAGATGGTTGAAGGAAGGGAGGAGCATAGCATTTCTTGAATTTTTTCCATTACTAGTAGCATTGGAGTTGTGGGGGAAGGAGTTGCGAAATAAGAAGGTGAATTTCAATGTAGACAACGAATGTGTGGTCCATGTGGTAAACAGGCAGTCAGCGAGGGATCAGAGGGTGGCAAGGCTGATGAGAGAATTTGTCCTGCGTTGCATGGAATGGAATGTGGTGTTTAAGGCAACACATGTGCCAGGGAAGGATAATGGCATCGCTGATGCATTATCTCGTTTTCAATGGCAGAGATTCCGTGGATTGGCTCCAGAGGCAGATCAGGAGAGGCAGCAGAAGCTGTGGAAGGTAGGAAGCTGAGAGCGCTTGCACTGGTGGAGGGTTCATTGGCCGCGGCATCTAAGAAGTCATACAGGAGGGCCTGGGAGGATTTTATTAGAGGAGGAGCTTGTAGTTGGAGGGGTAGATGGGATGCGGAAGAGCGGAGGAGGGATGATGTCATGAATTTCCTGCTGAGGTGCATGGAGAGGGGCTGGTCAAGGGCAACGATAACAGGAAAGCTAGCGGGGATTTCCTTTTACGGAAAATGGTTTTGGGGTTTTCAACCAAGTGGTGGGGAGATGGCGAGTAGGATGTTGGAAGGATGGGCAAGGGAGAGTAAGAGGGACAAGGATAAGAGGAGGCCGATATCGGCTGAATTGCTGCAGAGGTTGATTGAGGTTTTGGGGGGAGTTTGCTGGTCGGTATGGGAAGGGGAACTGTTTGCGGCTTGTTTTACATGGTTATTTTTTGGGGCCTTCAGGGTTTCTGAGTTGGTCGGGGGACAAGGGGGGGTAGGGGGGCTGCAGTGGGAAGATGTGCAAATTACAGAGGAAGGTTTAGACATCAAGATTAAAAGGTCCAAGACGGATCAGAAGGGAAGGGGCTCTTGGGTCCTGCTAGGTCGAGGGAGCGAGGCTCTATGCCCAGTTCAGGCGGGTAAGGTGTGGAAGGAGCGCTGTGGGGTTAACTCAGGTTTGGTTTTCCAGCATTCGGATGGATCGCCGGTTACAGCAGCACAGGTGCTGGGGGTATTGCGAAAGGCGTTGGGCACGGTAGGAGAAAAGGCGGAGGAGTTTGGGACTCATTCTTTTAGGATGGGCGCAGCATCTGAGGGTAGCAGACTGGGTTTTTCGGAGGAAAAGGTGAAAAGTTTGGGGCGTTGGAGGTCGGGAAAATACAAGGGTTACGTTAGGGATTTTGGGAAAGGGGATTGTTGAAGAAAGATGGTGGAGGACCTGGTGGGCAAGTTGTGTTGTTTTGTAATAAGTTGACTT
Organism: Ambystoma mexicanum; assembly: GCF_040938575.1. NCBI lineage: Eukaryota > Metazoa > Chordata > Amphibia > Caudata > Ambystomatidae > Ambystoma > Ambystoma mexicanum. The sequence goes on along the minus strand of NC_090921.1, from coordinate 1,013,401,371 downwards.
GTCAGTAACTTTTTGTAATTTCTGTTTCAGATGCTGCGTAAAGGAAGGGGGAGTTGGCGCAAGTTTGGATTGTTGGACATTCAATTGTGAAGTGGGCTGGCAAAGAGGCGGAGAAAAGGGTGTTTGGAAGGCAATTGGGGTGCAGTTATATATGGTGGTGAGGAGGCACGGTTTGGGGGGCCTGCGGTGGGATCAGCTGCTGCCCATATTGGCAGGAATGAGGGAACGCTATGGAGTTCCTCGGGTGGTGATGCTGCATGCTGGGGAGAATGACCTGGTTAGGGATACGGGCGTGGCTCTGCTGAGAAAAATGAAGAGGGACTTAGGGTGGATTAGGGATATGTGGCCTCAAGTGGTGGTGGTGTGGACTAAGTTCTTGCCGAGAAGAGTGTGGAGGGGAGCAAGAAATGAGGGAGCAATAGAGCGGGCCAGGAAGGGGATAAACAGGGAAATGGAGAAATTTTGTGCGTCAGTGGCGGTGAGGGTCATGGACCATAAGGAAATAACATATGAGGGGTTTCTTATCTTTAGAGAGGATGGGGTACACTTGTCCATGTATGGGAATAGTCACTACCTGGCGGACTTGGGTTCTTGGCTGGGAGACTGGGTGAAAAGTTTGAGGTAGAAAATGGAGGGGGGGTTGGGGCAGAAAGAACTCCTCGGGGGAGGGTTTTTCTGGTGCCGGGGGCATGGTCCCTTTTGATGTGGGGGGAGGGAAGCACAATGGGGGAACGACATGGGAAAGGAGGGGGTGGCGCTGTTTGCACAAGCAGATCACCCCGGGGGATCAGGTATTAAGCCTGGAGGGGCATGGCCCCTGGGGAGAAAGCGGGACGCCTGGAAAAGGGGCAAGGATACGGTAGGATCCAAGGGATCATTAGGGAGGAAATTGGTTATTTAATTATTTAACTGTTGGGGGGAAAATGGAAAATGTTTAAGTTATTTAATTGATTGTTGAAATAGCTATTTAGCTTGTTAGGCCATGGAGCCAGTTAAGCGTTTTTGATTGTAAGCTTTGGCCTGTCACATTAAAGCGACCTTTTCCACTTTTAAATGAGTCTGGGTTTTTGTGCAGTAAGCCAAAAATTAACTTTTTGTGTTATATCTAACTTGGCTCTACATGTAACACCTACACTCTCCTTACAGATCTCGCTCTGTGAACTCCTGATACACTACTTTCTTGTAATCTACATACTGTTGTGATATCTATATGTGGTCTGGAATACTCCCTAGATTTGTTTTCTCAGATTCTCTTTGGCACCGCACATATAAGTAATACATTATTTTATTTATGTTGCAGCTTTTACCAGTTCTGCCATTCTATAAGTTGATGCTACTTTCACTAGTCCCGCCATTATACAAATTGATGTAACTTGCAGCTTCTAGGAAGCAATTATTTTACCAGACTGCCTACGTACCATTGGTGTGTTTGCCATCCCCTGGCCCACCAGAGATACGTTTCAACATCACGCCAGCTTTATTTATACATTTGTTGCCTTTCAACATAATTTTTATTATTGCACAGAGGCTTGATATCGATGTCTTATTTCTAACATAATGTCACACAGAGGTATATTGATTTTCCTTTCTATGCCTTTTTCTCGCACAACAGAGAAATGTTTTCAGTATTCAGCCAGCTTTTGCATTAGTACATTAGTTTCTTGCTCTAGCGCTTCAACACAATTTTTAAGAATGCACAGACTTGACGTTTAAATATAGTGATAGACAGCTTTATTTCATTTTTTCACCGCAAGGGGCCCGCACATCCCATTCGGGCCATTTGCATTGAGTGGCTGGGACACGAGGCGTCAGAGGCGTGGCCACACCCCCATGTTCGCTGCGACGCAGCGCATCTACGGTCTCCCTGGTTACAATAATATACAAAAGAAGGTGCGCGACTGCTGTTAATGTTAATGCTAAAGGATATTTGTACCGTGCACTATCACCACCGGAGTGGTCCCCTGGCGCTCTGGCAGCTCTGAAAAAGGGAGAAGGGGGGCGAGTTAGTGGGAATAAGCTGAAAAAGTGCAAGAGAGCAGTGATGTGCTGTTGGCAGCCTCAGCCCGGTGGGTCCGTTGGCTGGGCTTGGGGTGTTTTACGGTTGGTACTCATCGTGTGCTGTTCTGCAAGTCTATGTGTGGTTTGTTTTGTTGTTGCAGTGTGGTGACGTTTGTGCGGACTGTTGCGCTTAAGGTTTGTAGTTGTGTTTGGTTAGAGTTTGAGAGGTGTATGCAGAGGGATGACATTGTTAGTGTATTGGTTAGTTGGTATTGCTGTCCTTGCAATTGTGTCTAGGTGTGATGCTTGCAATCATATGCTATTCCATCTGAGTGTGGCACTTGCTAATCTTCAGTGTTCTGTCCAAATGCGATGCAGGCCAGTGATCACCATTCTATTCAAGTGTGTCACTTGTCATCATTCAGAATTTCATTTAAGTGTGGCACATGCTAACATTCACAATTCTGTCTAGATGCAACGTCAGCTTAAGTTAAGAATTCCATCTAAGTGTGGCACATGCTAACATTCACAATTCTCTCTAGATGTGACGCCAGCTACGTTAAGAATTCCTGCTAAGTGTGGCACATGCTAACATTCACATTTCTATCTAGCTGCAACGCCAGCTAAGTTAAGAATTCCATCTAAGTGTGGCACATGCTAACATTCACAATTCTCTCTAGATGTGACGCCAGCTACGTTAAGAATTCCCGCTAAGTGTGGCACATGCTAACATTCACATTTCTATCTAGCTGCAACGCCAGCTAAGTTAAGAATTCCATCTAAGTGTGGCACATGCTAACATTCACAATTCTCTCTAGATGTGACGCCAGCTACGTTAAGAATTCCCTCTAAGTGTGGCACATGCTAACATTCACATTTCTATCTAGATGTGCTAGATGTATCTAGATCTAGACTGCTGCCACATGGCCAGACTGAACTGCAGCAGGTAAGCACATACCTCACACGCTGCAGCATGTTACACATTGTTACAGTTAGAGGGCTGTTTTGATCGTCCCTATATTATTTATGTTACAGAGTCCGAATTTCCCAACAAGATTGGAGCACTTTTCTTATACCCATGAGTTAACCTCGCATTTACTACGATCGGGTGCCGCGATCATTGTGCACATATATATATATATATATATATATTTAAAATCTTTCACACTGATCTAAGACTTTGGGTTTTGCAGATTTAAAAGATGTTGACCCTTTGGTCATTTCACTAAGGTTTTTTTATTTTATTTTTTATTTACAATTACTTACACACTGTATCATGTACACTGCGTGTCATTTTTACTTTCTTCTTTCCCTCTCTTTTTCTCCCATATATACACACATTTCTACCCAATCGGACATGTATTTATTTACTTCATGGATATCCTCAATTGTTTCTTTTGAATTATGATATTGATTCATTTCTGCAATTGTATTGCTGAATTTATTAAATTATGACTGTATCTGGCAGGGCTCAGCCCTGACAAAGCAGGTTCACTCCGAAAAGCATTGGCTAATGAGCTCTTACAGATGAGGTAATAGTTGGCTTCACCGGTTTTGTTATTAAAACCTACACTTTAATGCAAGATGTTCCTGAAATGTATTTAAAACTTTCAACGCAGAACGTGTTATCCACATAATTGCTTTAAGTGTGATATTCTTGCCTAAACTTACTTTCACCTACTAGCAGCTCCACCCGGAGAGCAGAGTGAGAGCGACTGGTTAACTGTGTGGTACCCACTCCGTTTTTCTGTTGCTAAGGACTTTTGATCATTGTGTCCTTGTATCTTTTTCACCAGCCAGCTCCTCTGAACAGGTGTTAACTTATAAGCGATTATATTGCACATGAAGCCTACAAATTTGATTTTAAAAACTTAGTGGTGCCCACATTTTTCTTTCATTTTATTTTATTCCGGAATAGGACGAAATTACTGAGGTAGAAAAGTCTGACCACCAAAAGTCTGACACCCATTTATTCGCATATGTATATGTGAAGGGGTAACGTTAATAAAAATGTATAGGTGTATGGTGGGGAGATGTGGGGGGTCTCCCCACACACATATATATATATATACATATGCAAATAAATGAAGGAAAAAAAACAGACTTTTGTTGGTTGGACTTAGATCCTTTAGTCCAAGCCACAAAGCAAAATATGTCTGTTTGTGTGTGTGTCTGTCTGCTACAAAAGATGCACCATCTCTGCCACCGAAGTTCCTTATAATATCTGTTTCTGCATTTTCTGAGTAGTATATCACAAGCAACTAAAACAGGCAGAACTTTACTAAGAAAGCTTTGCGAAATATTGCCATTCCAAGGCCCCACAGTTCAATTTCTAACCTTGCATCTTTTCTAGCTTTCCGGGATGAGCTGCCCGAAGGATGCACTTCCCCTCTCAGTGAACTGCAGTACAATATATAATTGTATAGTTCTGTTTTCTTACATTATGAAATTACAGTTCAATCTCTACAATTGCACATCGCTACCGAATGGGAGCTACTGGATTTGTTCTGCTGCTAGCGCTGTTATGGTTACTGTATGCTAATAATGACCCTATAGGTGGGGCCATAGATGTATTTACACAAGGCATAGGGTAGCAGATTGCCAGAGGAGAAGCATTTTGTTGGAGTTTATTTTCAATGTATTGGTTGTTATTTTTTAAATAAAAAGCCAATTTTGTTTCTCCGAGTCTGGCTGATCGACAACACTGTGCATAATTTTGAGCTGTTAGTAGTCATTCCATTCTGACAGCTAAAGACTTCGATGGCTAAACTTGTATATATGCTTGATATTTGAAAACGGTTTATTGTTAGGGTGACTTCTGTTTATCAACCCTATGATATAAAATCATAAGTGACGATTTTGTATTTTTGTATTTGTATTTATTTGTTTATAACGCACCAAAGCCCGTAGGCATCAAGCCGCGGAGAACAGAGCTAGAGTAGAGCAGTAATAAAGTCCCAAGGGACATGATGTACTAAATTAACAGAAAAAATTGGGTTTCATAGCTTTTTGAAACCCAGTAGATTTCTCTCACATCTTAGATCTATAGGCAACTTATTCCGAGCTATAGCAGCTTTGACTGGGTAAGAACTTTCTTTCCCCTTCACACGTGATGCTCTTGGTCTTTGCAATTTTGTGTAAAGTTTTTATGTAATGATTTTTGTAACGCTTTAAATTCGGGTCATTGTATATCCTACAGACGTGTCTGGTGTCATTCTAATCCACATTTAGCCAACTTTAATGGTATGCTGCCAAATTGCAATTCGTAAAGCGTTTGAAGTCCATTCACTGGAATTCATTCACTAATGAAGTTGTGTATAAGTGACGAATTAGTGTTACATTTCATATGAATCTGGTGGCATTCTGTTCCACATGCATCCAACTTTGATGGTATACTGTCCAAATCTACAATTCCTAAGGCGTTTGCAGTTTATTAACTGACATTAACTGATGAAGTTGTGTGATGAACCTGTAAGTGATAAGTGACAGTACTGTAACGCTTCAAATTGGGGTCATTGGATGCCCTAAGGATATGGGTCTGCTGTCATTCCGTCCCACATTTCTCCAACTTTGCTGGTATACTGTCCAACTTTCCAATTAACCAAAGGGGAGGGTCCGAACGAAGCAAGCCCTTGGTGGAGTATCCCTACAAGCAACCAAGCTGCCGAGTTCAACACGCAGCAGTCGCCAGGGGGGAACGAGCACAGCGATCCCCTCGGGGGGCTAGGCGCCAAAGGCACCAGGGGGGCAGAGCGCCCGTGGTTGGGCGTCGAAGGCGCCAGGGGGGGCAGATTATGTATATATATATATATATATATATATATATATATATATATATATATATATATATATATACACATATATATATATATATATATATATACATATATATATATATATATATATATATGATACATTATTCACCGTAATCGTATTTCTGCTGCTTGTATCTGCTTAGATTCACATGCTGTGCATAGGCCGACATCTAGTGGAAGCTGCAGAGTATTACAGTTTGTTTTTCGAAACTCGAAAATGGGCGTCGACACAGGGCGTGCCAGTAATACTATCCCTAGTGTGACGTCCACTGTACCCATGATCCCTCACGCGTCTAGGACCCTCAGATTGTATTTTTTCTGACATGAGGTAGCATCAGGAGTAGCATGAGTACATATAATCCAAGCAGATAGATAGAAAGATAAGACTACAAGCATCCATGTGCCTTCTCTCAGGGGGAGGAAGGGTGGGTCGCATGTGAATCTAAGCAGATACAAGCATCCGAAATACGATTACGGTGAGTAATGTATCCCTTCTGAGGCTTGTGGAATCTCCTTAGATCATATGCTATGCATAGATTAGCGAGCAGTGTTAGAAGAAGGAGGTGGGATGTGAGAAGGGTCATGAGCAAATAAATGTCTTAGAACCGCTTGTCCCACTTGAGTATCTGTCTTGGAATGGGTGTCAATGCAGTAGTGCTGAGTAAAAGTGTGAATAGAGCTCCAAGTAGCTGCTTTGCAAATGGTGTCAAGGGGTACATTTGCAATGAAAGCCAGAGTGGCCCCAATGCCTCTTGTAGAGTGGGCTCTTGGCGTGAAAGGCAGAGTTGTTTCAGAAAGGGAGTAACACAGCTGGATACAGTTAACAATCCACTTAGAAATGACACCTTTAGAGACGCAATCTCCCTCTCTGCCTGTAGCTACGGAGACAAACAGCTGGTCTGTTTTCCTTAGTGGTCTGGTCTTGTTTACATAGTAGAGGACCGCCCTACGCACATCTAGGGTGTGTAGTTTCACCTCAGCCGAGCTTTGTGGGTCTTGGAAGAAAGCCGGAAGCTCGATGGACTGGTTCACGTGGAATTTAGAAATATACTTAGGTGAGAACCTAGGGTGTGTACGTAAAACCAGTTTATCTTTATGAACTGTAAAGAATGGATCCTGCACTGACAGAGCCTGAATTTCACTGACCCTTCTTATAGATGTAATTGCTACTAAGAAGGCCGTCTTATAAGTCAGGTGTTTGAGACTGCTTTTATGCATGTGCTCGAATGGGGGGCCCATGAGTTTAGATAGCACCACGTTAAGGTCCGATCCTGGTGGTGGGTTTGAAATAGGAGGGTGAAGTCTCTTTACTCCTTCCATGAAAGCTTTAACCACTGGTATCGTCCACCACAACACTTTGTTATGGGAGGTGGTGTATGCTGACAGCGCTGCCAGGTGTACCTTCAGTGAGTTAAATACCAGTCCTGCATCCAGCAGGTGGAGCATGTATGTGACAATTGTGGAAGGAGTGCAATCAACCGGGTTGATTTGCTTATTCTGGCACCAGATAACAAATCGTGTTTGGCTTCTTAGATTCTTTTAGGATGTCCATACATCTCTGTGGTAATTTGAGATGTCCGAACTCTATGGTCTCAGGAGCCATGCTGCCAGGTTCATTGAGTTGGGTTGAGGATGCACTGTTGGACCTTGGTGCTGGGACAGTAGGTTGTACCAGCCCGGGAGTTTGATGGGTTCGCACACCGCTAGCCTGCGTAAGTGTGGGAACCACAGTTGTCTCGCCCACATGGGAGCAACTAGGACGAGCGTCATCGATTCTCTGTTCATCTTGTTGACCACCTTCCTGATGAAAGGTGTGGGTCGAAAAGCGTACGCAAACATCCCTGACCAGTTCATCCACAGGGCGTTCCCCTGAGAGTCTGGCTGGGGGAACCTGGATGCAAATCCTGGGCACTGTCTGTTTTCGCTTGTGGCGAATAGGTCTATAGTGGGGAAACCCCACTGAGAGAAGATATCTTCTACGATTATTCTGTGTAGACACCATTCGTGTTCCTCTGGGAGGGGATCTCTGCTCAAAGCATCCGCCAGAGAATTGAGATCCCCTGGAACATGTTGAGATGACAGGAAGATGTTCCGTCTGAGTGCCCATATCCACATTTTCTGGGCAAGCTTGGACAGATTTGGCGAACGAGTCCCTCCTTGCTTGTTCAGGTAAAACATGGCTGTAGTGCTGTCCGTTCGGATCTGCACTGATAGATTCAACAGGTAGGGCTCGAATGCTTGAAGCGCTCTGAATACTGCCAGAAGCTCTAGCAGGTTGATATGATTCTTGGCCACTGAGTGAGACCAGAGACCCTGAGCTGTGTGGTGGAGATGGTGAGCTCCCCACCCTGCCAGGCATGCATCGGTTGTGACTACCGCCTGTATCTCGGGATCGTAAAAGGGTTCCCCCTTGGACAGATTTTCTCTTGTCCACCAGTGAAGGCTTTGTACAAGTGTTGGCGAAATGACCACTAGATCGTCCCACTGACCACTTGCCTGAGACCACTGTTTCGCCAACCATTCCTGCATGGGACGCATGCGCAGGCGCGCGTGGGGTCCAGGTAAATACATGACGCCATCATGCCCAGCAAACGCATTGCTTTGCGTACCGTTATCTGGCGACCGGTCTGATATTGCGGAATATTCAGCAGTATATTCCGAATTCTTTCCTCTGATGGAAAGGTTAACCCCTCTTGCGTGTCTAGGATAGCTCCTAGGAACTGTTTGGAGGTGCTTGGCACCAGACTTGACTTTTTCTCGTTTATTGAGAAACCTAATTCGAAGAGGAGGTTGATCGTTCTTTGAATGTTTGTTCTGCAAATTACTGGGGTCTCCCCCGTGATGAGCCAGTCGTCCAGGTAAGGGTACACCGGGATTGCCTCCCTGCGTAGGTGTGCTGCCGCCACCGCCAGTACCTTGGTGAATACCCTTGGAGCCGAAGCTATCCCGAAGGGCAGTACCTTGAACTGGTAGTGCCGACTGTCTACCTTGAAGCGCAAGTATTTCTGTGCGCTGGGAACATGGAAATATGAAAATAGGCATCTTTCATGTCCAATGTTGCCATGTAATCCCCCTTTTTTAGGAGGGGGATTACCTCTTGGAGAGTAGTCATGCAAAATTTTTGGGGCTTGACATACTTGTTTGCAGGCCGTAAGTCCAATACTGGGCGCATTGTCAAATCTTTTTTTGGCACAAGGAAGTAAGTTGAATAGATACCCTTGTTTACCTGGTGTCCCGGGACGAGTTCTATCGCGTCCTTTGCTAGAAGATTGACGATCTCCTCGAGGAGGATCTTCTGGTGGTCTAAAGAATGTATTTTTTGTCGTGGAGGGTGGTTTCGGGGACGCTCTAACAGTTCGATGCAGTATCCTGCGGACACTGTGGACAGCACCCATCTGTCTGATGTGATCCCTTCCCAAGCTTGGGTGAAGTTGGAAATGCGTCCCCCTACTGGGGATGCATGAGGAGGGACCCTGAACGGAGCATCACTGTTTCGATGGAGGCATACTGCCGCCTCTACTGGGGCTGCCTCTACCTTTACCACGTCCTCTCTTATTACCCATGCCATAACCCTGGGTAGACTGCTGGTTGTTATTGTTCCATGGTGTACCCTGCCCCTGGGAATAGTTTGATCCTCTCTGGGAATTTTGTCCGCGTGGGCGACGAAAATTGCCATTCCCTCTTTGGTTTGGGGGTTTATTGGTTAGTTGGCCTAGGGATTTGTGTGTCTCATACTCGTCCTTGGCATATTTCAGCGCGTCCTTGACCGCCTTTCCAAACAATAGATCCGGCTCCAACGGTTTATCTATTAATGATGCTTGGGTTTCGGGTTTGAACCCAGATTGCCGCAACCAAGCATGCCTTTTGATAACAGTACTTTCTGCCATCAATCTGCCGGTGTTATCCGCGGCATCAAAGGTTGCTTTTAAAATGCAACCGGACACAGCTCTTCCCTCTTCCGAAACCCGTGCTAATTGGCTTTTTAAGGGTTCTGGGGCGGAATCTATGAGTGCTGCGACTTCTTCCCACTGGTAGCAGTTGTAACTCGCCAGCAGGGTGGTGGAGTTGGCAATCCTTGCCTGGTAGGCGGAAGTGGAGGCTACCTTCCTGCCCAAGCCATAAATCTTCTTGCTCTCCTTGTCGGGAGGAGCTTCGGACGATGACAAGGGTGTTCCTGCCCTCTTACGGGTGTTTGTAACTACCAGGGAGTCCGGTTTCAGATGCCCCCTTATGTACAGTGGGTCTGATTGGGCTGCCCTGAAAAGCTTCTCAATTCTGGGTTTTACTGCCCTAGTGAGATTGGGATTAACAAGGGAAGGGTCTATTCTTCTTTGGATTGACTTAAGGATAGGGATGGCCTGGGCAACAGGTCTCCTTTCTCCCACTAGCCCCTCGGCAAAGTCCCTCTCTTCTTGAGCACCTTGGGTGTCAATGTGGAAGTGTTCTGCCGCTCTGGACAGAACTTCATTCAAGAGAGGCTGGTTGTCGACAGGGGAGTCGGTAACCGGGTGTTCTTTATCTAGCGGGGAATCTGCCCTGTAGGTTTCTGGGTCGTCCTCCTCCTCCTCTTGGTCCTCATCATCCCCATAGTAGCCCGTCCCAGTTTGTTCTTCCAACATGCCCAAATCTGGATCCTCACAAAAGGATAGATCTCCCTGGTATTGAGAATAGGGCTGTATACAGAAGGGGTCTGAAGACTGTGTTGGTGCTTCAAACTGGGACTTTTTACTTGGGGGTATTGGATCCTTAGAGCCTGAGGGTGCTGACCCATCGGGGGTATAAGAGAGAAAGTGTTCAGGGTTCTTGGCGTAGAAATCTGCCAATGATGACATCCTTGACATGACTCTGTCTATGTCATTACTAGACCATTCTCTTGAACTGGGAATGACTCTTTCTTGGAGGGCTTTCCCTGTTTTATCTTGACTAGACCTACTGGTTTGAGCAGGGGTCTTTGGGATAACAGAATACTGAGACTTGTCCGTCTGTGTATGTTGAGAAGAATGTTTTTGAGGTGTGGAAGGAGGCTGGGACTGCTTCCTCTGTTGTTTTTCCCCTTCCTCGTGGGTGGAAAAGTGTTTACCCTGTTTTTTCGCCCCTTTGGAGCCTTTCGACGCCTGGCATCGACGTTTGGCTGGTAGTGTCCCTATCTCTCGAGCGTGGAGGTTGGGACTGGGGGACAGCCATTACGCGGCCTGCTGACGCCGACTCTTGGAGTGCGGTCTGGGGATAGAGGTCGACTTCGTCTTCGGACGATCGAACCTCCGTTACCTTGGGGAGCGAGGCACTCTTGGCAACAGTGGATGGTTGCCTGGAGTCATGCGGCGATCTAGATCGAGAACGCCCAGAGGACACTGATTCGGACCGTTCTCTATGTGCCTCTTTCCGAGTACTCGACGTGCGCGTCGAGTCTCGGTTGGACTTCATGTGTTTTGTAGAAGTGCTGTGGGTAGCGCTTGTGTCGCTGGGGGTTTTCCCTATAGCCGCCTTGCCGGACGACCTTCCGAGGTCGGAGACTTACGCTTGGCTGTCTCTTGATGCCACGTTGCCCTCGCCGTCCGAAAGCACAGCGTCGCTGCCATCGCTGAAGGCGCCCTCCGCTGCCATGGCCTCTTGACGCCTGGCGTGGTGGGCCCAACGCTTGATCGAACGGTCCTTTAGTGTTTTCGGTTTGAACCTACTACACACTCTGCAGTTCGCCTCGGGGTGGTCCCTCGGCAAGCAGAGATTGCACGTGGCATGTCCGTCAACCCAAGGGTACTTGCGGTTGCACTTGGGGCAAAATTGGAAAGGGGTACCCTCCATACGCACCTTGTGGCAGCAGGCTAATAAGTGTAGGAATATGTAAGAATGTACCTATATACCAAAGAGTGTAGAGTATGTCCACTCTCCCTACTTGCAGGGCCGAGGCCAGAGGCCTTCCAAGGCCCGGGCCGAGGCCAGGGGCCTTCCGAGGCCCAAATCCGTCGTGCAGCTCTCGACGGTCGATTCTTTCGCCGGGCCGGCGTCGAGTGTGGAAGTTCGGTGACTCGACGTTGGGGTGGAGAAATGGAGAAATATAACAATATTTTTGCAAAAGTATGGCTAAGGCCAGGGAACTCCGCGGAATGCTTCCGACCAGTATGGCAGAAAAAAACAATCTGAGGGTCCTAGACGCGTTAGGGATCATGGGTACAGTGGACGTCACACTAAGGATAGTATTACTGGCACGCCCTGTGTCGACGCCCATTTTCGAGTTTCAAAAAACAAACTGTAATACTCCGCAGCTTCCACTAGATGTCGGCCTGTGCACAGCATGTGATCTAAGCAGATTCCAAAAGCCTCAGAAATATATGTATATATAATATAGACCGTGGCTGTGTAGTTATGGTTAAGTTGCTGTTTCCATAGGAAGAGCACTTTTTGGGCGGTCTATAACTCCGCTCCCCCTGGACGAATCCTCACCAAACTTTGCAAAAAAAAGTATATGACCCACTCTGAATTTATGTGCAAAGTTTGGTGATGTCTGTTCAAGGGGGGGGGAAGCTATAGGGGGGGTCCCAAAACGTCTTTTTTCCCCATAGACTGAATGGGGGAAAAACTTTGCGCACGCCTACAGGCCAAACCGCTGGACGGATTTTCACCAAATTTGGAGCAGGGGCAGGGGCTTGGTCTCGAAAGCGTGCATTTGTAAATATGGTGACAATCCATCCAGTAGTTTCATTTAAAACGACCATAAAATATTCCTCAAAAAAATTGTGATATCCATGTCCGCTCCGCAGTCACACTTCCCTGTTCGCTCCTCAGACAACATACCGATTGGCCAGGGGGTGGCATCATGACTGCGGACATGCGACGTTTTTGCCGATTGGCTGCAGCGAGCCGTGATGTGAGTAACATTGTGTGAATGCGTCCGACATCTTGGATCCGAAGACAGCACGGTCGTCACCAGAGGCGAAATGCTATTTCAGAAACAGTTTTGATCTCCTGCAGTGCGTGGGGACGTTCACAGAGTAAGAGATGGGTTACATACTGTACTTGTTTGGGCGACAGGTGTTAATGATGTATTCTCTATGCACGTCCAGTTCGGGATGTTTGTGCGTAGACAGTGAGGGGCCTAATAAGGGTACTATTTCAGTCCTTGCTGTGTACAGGCACTTTGAAACTGTTCTAAGAACACGCATGCTGTTAGCGAACTTTGAAATTGAGGACATGTCATTATTACATTATTTTCTACTATGGGTGTCCTAATGATTAGTACGCCGCCATGGGTGTCACATGCTGCGGTGGTTGTGGCCAGGGACTAGAGTGTTGGATGCATGGCCGTAGGCCGAAGGCCATACTTCGAAGATGTAGGCCCTGGCCACAACCACTGCAGCATGCCACAGCAATGGATACACCAGTAGTATTTATTATTGATTACATGTTTGTGGGCAGTATTCATTATCGATTACATGGTTGTGGGGAGTGTGTACAGTCTTGGGGGCATGGCCAAAGGCCATGCACCCAAGAACAAAATTATAAGCACTGCAGGTATTAGCCACTGCACACCCAAACATTGCAATACCTATGGACATACAGCTAGGAGTCTAGCCTCTGGCAAAAACAAGTGAAGCATTCCACACCTATCGATACAACCGTACTACCACCCATCACTCAAGTGGTTGTGGGCAGGATGCAGAGTTTTGGGTGCATGCCTGCAGCCCGTAGGCCGTACGCCACACTCCTACAACTCTAGACCCTGGCCAGAACCGCCACATTATATTACATCATTGCATACACCCGTACTATTGCTTAGCAGTCAGATGATTCTGGGGAGGGTGTACAGTCTTGGGTGCATGGCCGAGGCCCTGCACCCAAGTACAACATTATAAGCAGTGGAGTTGTAACCCAATGTACACCCACACATTCAAATATCTATGCACATACATCCAAATCTCTAGGTCCTGCCCACACCCACTGCAGCATATTAGACAGGCACATTAGTGATTGTGTACTTATGGTGAAGTTGCTGTTTACATAGGAAGAACACTTTTTGAGTGCTTTATAACTGTGTTCCCCTTGGACGAATCCTCACCAAAGTTTGGAAAAAACATATATCTGATACTTTGAATTTATTTTGGGAGTTTGGTGATGTTTGGTCCAGGGGGGTGAAAGTTATAAGGGAGGGGGGTTCTCAAAACATCTATTTTCCTCTTAGACTGAATGGGGGAAATTGTTCCTGGCCACGAACACGCCTAGTTCGGGATGTTTGTGCGTTCATAAAGTGAGGGGTCTAATAAGGGTAGTATTTCACTCCATGCTCTGTACAGGCACTTTGAAACTGTTCTAAGAACACGCGTGCTATTAGCGACCATTGAAATTGAGTACATGTCATTATTACATTATTTTCTACTATGGGTGTCCTATTGATTAGTACGCCGCCATGGGTGTGGCATGCTGCGGTGGTTGTGGCCAGGGACTAGAGTGTTGGATGCATGGCCGTAGGCCTTAGGCCGAAGGCCATACTTCCAAGACTGTAGGCCCTGGCCACAACCACTGTAGCATGTCACAGCAATGGATACACGTGTAGTATTCATTATCAATTACATGGTTGTGGGGAGTGTGTACAGTCTGGCCATGCACCCAAGAACAAAGTTATAAGCACTGCAGGTATTAGCCACTGCACACCCAAACACTGCAATGTCTATGGACATACAGCTAGGAGTCTAGCCTCTGGCAAAAACAACTGAAGCATTCCACACCTATCGATACAACCGTAATACCACCCATCACTCAAGTGGTTGTGGGCAGGGTGTAGACTTTTGGGTGCATGGCTGCAGGCCGTAGGACGTACGCCACACTCCTACAACTCTAGACCCTGGCCAGAACCGCCACATTATATTACAGCATTGCATACACCCGTACTATTGCTTAGCAGTCAGATGATTCTGGGTAGGGTGTACAGTGTTGGGGCATGGCCGAGGCCCTGCACCCAAGTACAACCTTATAAGCAGTGGAGTTGTAACCCAATGTACACCCACACATTCAAATATCTATGCACATACATCCAAATCTCTAGGTCCTGCCCACACCCACTGCAGCATATTAGACATGCACATTAGTGATTGTGTACTTATGGTGACGTTGCTGTTTACATAGGAAGAACACTTTTTGAGTGCTTTATAACTGTGCTCCCTTGGACGAATCCTCACCAAAGTTTGGAAAAAACATATATCAGACACTCTGAATTTGTTTTGGAAGTTTGGTGATGTTTGGTCTAGGGGGGGAAAGTTATAAGGGAGGGGGGTTCTCAAAACATCTATTTTCCCCTTAGACTGAATGGGGGTAAAAATTCCTGGCCGCGAACATGTGGCGCTTTCCCTGATAGGTTGTAGAACAGCATGCAGTACGTCAGCTTTTTTCGGTGCCCCCGCTATCTTTTATTCATGTTTTGATGTACGCTTTGTTGGGGGGGGTAATGGGATGTGGGAGTACAAACTGAAAAAGTAGAGTGTTCTTGTCACCAAAGTCATACCTCTAAATGGAAGATAATGCTCACTTTACCAGTATCAATTACTGCATGTGGGTTAAAATGTTTTTGGAATAATATTGCGGTCAAACTGGCGTTCTAAGTTTTGAAAACTAAGGCCACCATCTGCACTGTTTGCTGCAAACAGCAGTTCTGAAGGTGTATGGGAGTAGCGCTTCTCATAATTGGATTTCATTATGCTGTTACAAAGTAAGAATGTATTTGCCTTCTGAGTGAAGGTCACATGAGTTTCTTTTTTGGTTGGACGCTCCATACGCCCGCGCATCCCACTGAATGTAAAAGGGGCAATTGTTTTTTGACCTTGAGCGACACGGAGCTCTAAAAAGAAATTCAAGGAATGAAAGGGTCGAAAAAAATAGCAATTGATAAGGTTATGTTTTAAAAAGTTTGTAATGGAAATGCAAAATCAGTCCACGAAGATTCTTCGATGCAAATACATTGGTGTCTGACTTGCACAACAAGAATGGAGGCAGTAAATATTCTGTAAGTTTACTTTTGCCCACTCTACAGCGGACCGCACTTTAATTTTAAATTATCGACAATCTAATTGTGCCAATATAACTCACGTATTATCTTTCTGCACTGTTACATTTTTCCTGTAATTTTGCAGAGTGCACAGGTTCCCCATTTGTAAAGTATGACTACACTCATCCTTTTTTAGCATTAATATTTCTTGTTTGCAGCGTTACGTTTGCTCACATACCTTTGTGTATCACTTTGCACATTCTTTTGTTCTTCTTTGAAATCACAAAACGTCAATTTTTTATATTTGTCCATTCATTCTCCATTCATAACTGAATTACCGTCTCCCTATGTAGTTGCAATTTTCTTTTTACCTTACGGCGCATGCAGACTCTCACGGTTTGCAGCCTGTTGCTATAATTACACATGGTCAATACTAACATTTCAGTTAACTGTCATGTGTGACCACTTATATTTGTGTATTACTTTGCTCATTTTTGTGGCTTTTTTAAAAATGTTTTGCTAGAGGTTGTTTATTGACATGTATTTTCTGTAACGTTTCCCGCCTAGGTACATCTTGCCGCACTGTCCGTGTCATGGTTTCCAGCTGCCGAGTGAGGGCTTTTTCGGACGCCAAATACAACTGCTCGTGAGCAGTTATCTGTGCATAACAATTATGTGGGATGACACTCACTCTAAGCCCGCTTTGCCCGTACGCTGAACTCGCTATTCGGAGCAACATCACATCATTTATGGTGCTGTAGGCTCAAGCTCATGGCGCCTTCTTACAAATCACTGTGGAAACAAAGCTGCTGCTTTCACCAAGAAACCATAATTTTTATATGGGACAAAACCACCTTGTTCCTCATGTTTAACATTTTCCATGCCGCCCTTACAACCATTGTTATCATTGCTTTGAACATGGGATTACTCCGATGGTCTCTGACAGTTTGTTGTTAAATAAACCTACTTTACGACCTCTAACATGTTCACGTTTTCTTTTACAATCCAGTCTATTACTTCAAAATGTAAGCTATTAGGTTGTCGTCAGTGTATGTTTACTTATAGTTTCTGCGTCACGTCGCGTACTTGAAACCACCGCCTTCCCTTTCTATGGTGGCCATCTTGAAAAAGGATTCTGCCCCGCCTGAGCCGCACCCAAATTAAAAGAAGTACTCCTCCTTTTTAGTACCACACGTTACTGCTGTGCAAATTTAGACCATTACTGCCAAAGATTATTGCGTCTATGCATTTTACCAAGAAATATGCAGTACTTGCAGTGTATGCACATTTTTTTTTCAAAAAGGTATTTACATTGTGAAAGGTCGCTATTAACGCAATATTTACTTTCTTTACGGGTGGCTTTATTTTTTGGTACGGAAGGTAATAAGGCAATTTGCAAACGGCAATGAGCAAAGAGGCAACAAACGGTAATATATGTCGGTACATGTACGGTGAAAAATTTTGTGCATTTGTTATTTGAAAAGTAGCGGCACTGTTTCTCATGCTTCTTCATTACAGCAGTGCTGCTGTTTCCTGGGGAGGAGGGATGGCTTTAGCTGATGTCATTTTCAGATAAGTAAAACTTTTGCTAAAGATATATAATGTGTACTGCATTGGTAATCGCTGCATACCAATACTTGTTGCCGTTGTGTTAGGGAAATGTTGAAGGTGGACGTTCCTACATCAATATAAAATCTATTTCCACACTGTCCACGAGGCATAGATCTTACTGTAAAGTGTGTACTGATTCTGGGACATGTCACCGTGCTGTACAACAGCCTATTTTCATGTGGCATTCTTCACAAGGTGTATACTGTTTAGCAAAAGACCCTTGCTAAAGGTACATTATGGTTACGTTGCCCTACTGAAAATCTGTGACAATCAGTACAAAGACTTACACTTAAATTGACCTACTAAAAACCTGTACAATTCATTAAAAAAAAACTTTGTTAAGGGGACGTTATGGTTAAGTTGCAGTACTAAAAACCTGTGCAATTCACTAAAAACCCTTTACACGTGTTCCATTATGGTTCAAAGTAAAACCGAAAAACCCCTGAAATTCGCCAGTTATGGTAGGCTAAGCATCCATACCTGCCTGCACCACTCTGCACTGCTAGCACTAACACCCAGGACATGAAAGATGGCATCACAAATGTCATTGATGACATCACTGACGATATCTCATGTGTAGCCCCTTTGTTTTTGATCACTGACAAATATATATATGTATATTCAGTAAAAAAAACTTTGTTAAAGGAACTTTATGGTTACAAGTAAAATCGAAAACCCCCTGAGATTCGCCAGTTATGGTAAGCTAGGCAACCATAACTCGCACCACCACCGTGCACTGCTAAGACTAACACCCAGGACATCAAAGATGACATCACAAATATCATTGATGACATCACATGTGCATTTTTAATAACCTCTAAATTCCATATTTTTACCAGTTCAGTACAATTTGTTATAAGTCTTTTCCTTAAACATATATTTACTCCAGTTTCAAATACACATTTTCAGTCTGGCCCGCCTCCAAGGTCTTGGCTGGGCTAGAGAGTCACATGGGCTTGTCTTCCTGCCAGGGCTGGTTTCTGTTCACACCCGAATTTGCATTCCCATTCAGTTCAAGGAACCCATTGTCTCTTTCCCAGGGCGGCAGAGCAAATCTCCTCCCCTTCTCCTTAGCATCCAGCTGAGAGATCCTCTCCTTTTGGTGGGAAGGAACAAGATGGTGTGTTCTCAGTGGGGGAAAACCTCTTTGAAGTTTAGCTGAATCAGGTTACCTACAGTACATTGTGACATTGTTCCTTGTGAAAAATGTAAGTTACAAATAAAAATAAAAAATTTAAACAAATAAGCAAACATATCTTCAATTCCAGTCTTTTTCAACATGAAAATCAATGTGTGGCACCCTATATTTCATTTGATGGAAGTCCCTTCTTTGGCATATTTAGCTTTTGAGACACAAGTATCACCTGACAGGCGGGGCGTGGCTTGGCGGCCATGCGATAGGAAGCATGGCTGAGAAGCTCCTTCGAGATCCTGAAGAAGATCCGATCAAACTGGTACCAAAACATTGGGGATTTATCTGAAAATCACAGAATAGACGTCGGAATACCTGCAGAACATTTGCTGAGTCTCCTGAAGGAAATTGGAGGTCGGATTGCAGAGAAAAGGCAAAAGTAGAAGCTGCCCGCGCGAAACAAAATGGTGGACGCGAGGAGCTGAGCGGCCGGGGAGAACGCCAGAACCTTGTGAGCGAGGAAATCACAGGCGTGCAGCTGCAGGCCAGAGACAAAACAACATCCAGCTGGTCCAGGGGTCTGCCGGAGAAGGGATCGACGATCGGCAAAGGCAACCCAGCAACGAGCCCGGCCCCGCCACTCGTAAAGACAAGGAAGCGGTGAAAGCGGAGAGAGCACGTTGGGGGCCCCACCCTGATACGGCGAGTCGGCGCACGGACTGTATCGCCCTCCCGCAAGCATCACAGCCGCAAGGCGGGAAGAGACGGCAGCAGGAAGGGGACCCGCATAGACCAGTAATTTGCGGTAGACAGCAGGAGCACATAAGGCAGGGGGAGCGAACTCTAATTCGGCGGAACATCCGCACAACAAGCGAGTAGCTCCCCAGAACAAATCGGCGCTCGGAGCCAGGGGAAGAGGGGAGCGGCCGGCCCGAAAAACAAGCAAAACCTGGAGCAGTGGTTGGAGACCCAGGAAGGGAACCCGTGCGCACAGAAGGGGACATCCAGGAAGCGACGACCCCGGGCATGGTCGGATCCGGATTAACTGAGGGCCGGGCCGCACCAAGTGAGCCCCGACGACATAATGCCAAGCCGAAAGACGGAGGGGAAGGCAAAGCAGACCGGCATAGAAACGTTCACTACACCACCTGGAAATAAACAACCTGCCCAGCCTACTACGGCAATGGCCTCCTCAGCTACTGGACAACAAGCAGGAAACACTACGGAAGGACCGATCCTGGAGGCCATAGTCGCTATGCAAACATCCCTTGAAGACAAGATGGACGTGGCGATAGGGGCCCTCAAAGCTTCCTTGGAGAACGAAATCGACACTGTGATGGTTGATGTGGGCCTTCTTCGGCAGGACGCCAGAAACTTGACAGAAAGAGTAACAACGGCAGAACAGCAAGTGCAGCAAAACACCACTAACGTCGCGGCCACACAAACACAAATGTCGGAGGCAGTACGGAAGATCAACATCCTGGAACCAAGGGCCGAAGACGCGGAAGGAAGGGCACGAAAGAACAATATTTGTATAATCGGGCTTCCGGAGGGTGAAGAAGGCAGAGATCCCACAGAATATGTCGAATCTATGCTGCTCCAAGAGACTGGTGCCGGATCACTGTCCCAGGGCTTTGCAGTTGAGAGGGCACATAGGGCATTGACCAAAAGACCACGGCCGGGTGCCCCCCCAAGAGCGATGATTGCCAAGATCATGAACTTTAAGGACAGGGAGAAGATACTAACATTCTCAAGAGAAGGGGGGAGAGATTATAGGGAACTCCTCTAAGATCGCTATTTACCCTGACTATACGGTCATGGTCCAGCAACAAAGAACAAGATTTGGCCCAACCAAAGAACGTCTCAGGTCGGCAGGAGTGCAATACATGCTCTTATATCCGGCCAAACTTAAGGTACTACACCAAGGGAAATCATGGTTTTTTGACTCAACGGAAGAAGCCCACATATGGATGGACCAGCAGGGCCTCCCCCAGCAGGGACGAAGAAACTTGAACAATAATGAGAATCAGCCCCGGTGAAAAGGAGCACAGACTCCCAGGAACAAGACGTCAAGGTGATTTGACCAGGCCAGATGTATAGCACTAAGGAGCGACTTGCTCTAACCCAGCTGGGATGGCACAGGAAAACCACCCCCAATTCAGAAAGTTCTACAAGTTAGGATGCCAGTTTGGAGGCATCACGCTGCGGCGAGCCAGTCCCTCTTTCAGGGACAGAGCAAGAGAAGCGGCGAGGACCGAGCAGGGGAGGGTAGCTGGGCGTTAGTTTGAAAGTTATGGTTTATGTGTTGGTTGGCTGTAGGCAGGGCCGGCTGGCCCACGGCGTCAAGGGTGGAAGGAACAATGTATATGTACATGAAACAGCTCGAGTGAGCAGGTACCAGGTCGACAGACCGCAATGCCAAGAAGGAAATCACACCAAGTGCAGAGGCAAAAAGGACATGGGGGAAAGAGGTACGCCCCGAAAGACCGGACAGAAAGAGAAGAAACAAGGGAAAACACGAATGGAAGGCTATGGGACAACGGAGCCAGAGTGAACACTACAAATATGGGTCTTGACGAAATAACTATAGCAACCTGGAATGTACGAGGACTCAATGCTTATGTCAAAAGACTCAGGGTGTACGCCTGGCTGAACAGAATGAAAGTCAAGATAGCAATGCTACAAGAGACCCATCTGACAGCGGATAAACAGGCCAGGGTGAACAAGAAATGTGGAGGACAAGTATACAGCACAACATACTCAAACTATGCAAGGGGAGCATTAATATGGATTGCACCGGGAGTACAGTTCCAGCTAATAAAGCAGGAAAGTGACCAGGAGAGGAGAATGGTGCTAGTGCACGGGACGCTTGAAAGCAGAGACATATGCTTGATCAACACCTACGCCCCAAACCATGACGCCACCGCCTTTTTCAGGAATCTAGCACCCAAACTGGCTCAGTACAGGGGAGCCACGTTCATCTGGGCTGGAGACTTTAACTGCACCTTGAACCCGCTTCTCGACAGGTCGGACGACAAGCACAAGAAGCCAGCACCCCCTGCCAGGGAGCTTCACAAGACCCTCACACGATTGCAGCTGGTAGACGTCTGGAGGCAGGTACATGGTGATGGGAGAGGGTACAAACATCATAGCGCACCCCATGGGGTATTTACACGAATAGATTACTTATTCACTGGCAGTGACTCTCTGATGGAATTCACGGGAATCGACATTAAAGCACGTACACTTTCAGATCACGCCCCGATACTGGCAACATGGGCGCACACACACATAAAAACCCCAATACCAACAGGGCGCCTCCGCGCACAGGCACTAGGAGAGGGCGAATTTGAGGCATATCTGCAGGAGGTGATAGCAGATTATTTTGAACAAAATGAGGGCAGCGTGGAGAGCAATGCCACGCTCTGGGACGCCTTCAAAGTAGTGATAAGAGGGGCGGCAATTGGGAAAATGGCAGGGTTGAAGGGTGCAATCGTGGCTGAGCTGGACGAAATAGAAAGGGAGGTTAAAACAGAGGAACGAAGGGCGGAAAGGGCGGGCCGGGGACCCAGGGAATTACTGGAGCTAAGGACAAGATGTATAGTACTCTGGGAGAAACTGGGGAAACTGAAGTATGGGAAATATTTACAGAGATTACATGCAGAAGGGGATAAACCCAGTAGGCTACTAGCATGGCTTACCAAACAGGACAACAAAAGGGACCCCATAGCAGTATTAAATGATGACACAGGAACAGAAGTTAGGAATCAAGAAGATATAAATAACCTGTTCGCCGGCTTCTATGAGCGGCTTTATGCTCCGAATCCGGAAGTGGAGCCGGAAGACATCCCAGACGCCCTAGCAGAGATTAGGTTACCGAAGCTGACAGCAGACCAGGCCCAACTATTGGGCGCCCCGATTACCGTAGAGGAAATTGAAATGGTGATCTCTGAGCTCCCCTCGGGTAAAACCCCGGGCCCGGATGGGCTCCCGGGGGAGTTCTATAAGACATACAAAAGCACCATTGCCCCAGAAACTGCTGGAAACATATCAGGAGGCATACGAGGAAGCACAATTGCCAAATAGCATGTTGGAAACGATAATAGTCCCGATCCTAAAGCCAGGGAAATCCCCAGTAGAATGTACGTCATACAGGCCGATCTCCCTCATCAACCAGGACACCAAAATACTTACAACGGTTCTAGCGAACCGTCTGAAATCGGTTATAGCCACGTTGATCCACTCAGACCAAACGGGCTACGTCCCAGGGCGAAACACGTCATGGAACCTCCGCAGATTACATTATGTGGTAGAACAGACGAATCAGAGACGAGGGGAATGCGCGGAAGTGTCATTAGACGCCGTTAAGGCCTTTGATTCTGTGAGTTGGAAGTGGTTGCTGAGCGTCCTCGCCCACTTTGGCTTGGGGGAGGGATTTCTCAGATGGATTAGTTTGTTGTACAGGGACCCTAGAGCGAAAGTAAAAACGGGAAGGCACATTTCAAAAGCTTGGAGGATATACAGGGGAACCAAACAAGGCTGCCCACTGTCACCGATGTTGTACATACTGGCTTTGGAGCCGTGGGCGGTCTTCCTCCGGGCAGAGTATGGGGACACAGGGATTGACATAGACGGGGTGGTCCATCAGATCTCGCTGTACGCGGATGACATCCTTCTTTTCGTTGAAAATCCGCGCGCCAACCTAGCCTGCCTACTGGAGGCAGCGGATGCATACGCCAGACTTTCAGGGTTAGCCATCAATAGAGAGAAATCGGTCTTATTCCCCTTGGCTGACTTAAGACAGGTCCCCCAAGACAGACTCCCAGATATGGGGATAGCTTGGGCTCAGGGCTCCTTCCGATATCTGGGAATAGAGATACACCATAACACTGCAGAGTCACACGAATATAATACACAGGCAGCCCTAGATAGAATACAAAAGGCCATGGGTTTCTGGGAGACACTCCCATTGGGGATGATAGGGAGAGCGGCCATCCTGAAAATGGTAGTACTCCCACGGTTATTATACTATTTCACGAATATTCCCCATGCCATACCCAGAGCTTTCTTCATGAAGTTGAACACAATGACACGGAGGTTCCTATGGGGAGGGGGAAGGTGTAAAATTGCCATGTCAACATTGCAGAGGGACCACGAGGAGGGTGCCGGACTTCGAAAGATACTACCTGGCAGGGCAACTCCAATACGTAGTTAAATGGCTGGGAGAAGATGAATCAATAGACAAAATACTCTTCCAACCAGCACTGAGATCCTTTTACCTACGGGAAATCCTATGGATAGACAAACCTCTGCTCAACCCCCTGCCCAACATGCTTAGGTTAGCAACAGAGCTCTGGCCGAGGGCATGGAGACTCCAGGGGACCAAAGACCCTTGCTCGCTGCAGATTCCACTAGCGGGAATAATAGGCAAGGACACAAATACACTAGCAATGTATAGGTCCCACTGGGAAGCCAAAGGAATAGCGCAAATAGGAGATTTGAGGAGGGAAGACCAATGGGCGGAGTTCAGAGATATGGTGGAAGAATATGACATACACAAAGGCCAATTCCTCCTATATAATAGAATGATGCTGACAATCAAGAAGAGGTGGCCGGAGTGGCCAGAACAAGAGGATACAGGAGGAGAACTAGATGCATCGTATGATATATCGGAAGGGGGACACACAACCTCCAGGCTATACAAACAGTTGCTAACATTTTTTGGAATGGAATCAGAAGCAAGGAGGCGGGAAGTGGACTCCAAATACAAGCGGGAAATCCAGAAATGTATCTGCTGGGCCTCTTCCCAAGAGGAGGCAAGAATAGGTCACACCTCGCGAAAATGAAAGACTTGATATGCATACTAGCCAAGCGGCAGATAGCGATGGCTTGGAAATCGAGAGAGGGCCCGAGGATAGACTCATGGTGTGCAGATTTTCAGAAATGGGCGATGACTGAAACGGCGGTGTGGATGAGGGCAGTACAGAAAGGTGAAGGGGAAACAGGACAAAAATAATGGCATGGAACTCACTGATGCAGAGCTTATTTGAAAACATGGAGGAGAGCAGAGAGGAAGAGCTGGGAGGGAAGGAGGAGCGGTAAAGGGGAAAAACACAGGTCAAACCTCCAAGCAGGGGTGGCCACGAACTAAGACACTTTCAAAACCACGGCGGGGAGAGAGACACCTTAAAGCAAAGAGATTCCTTGCTTACTCGAAGACGGAACAGACAGAGGAGTACCCGCGCTTGGGACTGACAGCCAGCCTTGTTTTTTGTTTATGTTTGTTTATGAAGTGTTAGTTTGTTTGTTTGTAATGTTATCTAAAAACCCAATAAAGAATTAAAAAAAAAAAGTTTCACCTGACAGATTTAGAGATCGCCAGCGTCTGACAGAGGCGATTAACGATATTGCACCCATTTTTTACATATTTCTTTCCAGCAAGCATCTTAAAGGTGGATTTTGTTCTGATAAAATATACTTCTGCTGAGATTATATTTATGTGGATTCTTGAAGTAGAATGATGTTCAACACCCCACAAGGAGGTTGTCTCTTTTGGGTGGTTTGTGAGCCATGATTTTTGCAAATTTGACAACCAAGAAAAACGGATTTTCAAACAGCTCTGTGTTTCTCTTTGCAATGCAGCATTGCTTTCTCAAATAGTTCCCTTTGACTTTGTGGGCAGCCAAGGGATCGGTTTTGGCAGTGGTCTCCCGTGTTACCACTGACATAGGCAAAAGTGGATGGTGGCCTATTTCAGATTTTTCCTGTGCACTTCTGGGTGATTTTAACGTGCATAATGCTTCCCAGCGGCCATTCTGATGTTCCTGATGCAAGCAGCGCACAGGAATGTTGCAGGGCTGGACTAGTGGGGAAAAACATCCCACAAGCCCCCCTCTGGCGATTTGGCATTGATCGACCATCAATGGGAATTCGCTAGACTGGGATGTCAGTCTCAGCTCTTCTGGTTCCACAAATGGCAAAGTTCATCATCTTTTCCTCCATCAGGGATGGATCGATCAGTTCTCCTTGCCAGTCCTGATGTGAGTATTGAGCGATACTCTGGGTCCCTCGGATCTTTCCTCCCGGTCCCCGGGTAGTCCTCTTTGGTTAGTCTCCATGGTTTCCAATCAACTATGATGACAAAACAAAACATGTTTGTAGACATTTCCCCACCACTATTAATGTAGTGGGGCGGACACATACATTTTGATAAATCAGGACACATTTTTAGATGGTAATCATAGACTATATATGGAGTATTTTAGAGTTAGAGTTTTATGGAGCTGGAGTGACCCCCTCTGGGGTTCCAGAAGACTCCTCCAGTTGCTGCAGAGTGTGCCTAGGATGGCAACACTTTAGTTGATTAATATGGACCCACTTATCTTCCCCCTCTGCCAAACTGCCTTTGGGGATGAAGATTTTGTAGGCGACTGGTGAGATTTTGTCTACAATTTCAAAAGGACCCCTCCAGGTAGGCACACATTTGCGCTGTTTGGCCTGGTTCCTTTGGAAATTGTATAAGTAGACCCGGTCTCCTACATTGTATTCTTTTCTGGTAGTCTTCAAGTCATAGAGGGTCTTCATGCTGTCTAGAGATCTCTCTAGATTTCGCTGAGCATAGGCAAAAGCATGTTGAAGGCGTTTTCTTAGATTTTCAACATACTCATGAGTTGTGGAGGCATTGACCAATGTCTGCTCTTGAGTTCTGTAGGGGTAGATCTGATGGCCATTAGGACAAGAGGTAATCGAATATCCCAACTTGGCCCAGAATCTGCCAAAAACTTTTTTAATATGCTCACAATTGTTTTGTTGTATCTCTCTACTGCACCACTAGAGGGTAGCCGGTGAGCAATGTGTAGCTTCCTTTTAACCCCAAGTATCTCCCCCATCTTTGTCATTACTTCGCTGGTGAAATGGCTACCTCGGTCTGACGCCATCCTTTGGGGTAGTCCAAAACGCGAAAAGATGTGGTTGATCATCAGGGCAGCTGCTGTTTCTGCCTTGCAGTTTGGGGCTGGGAGACATTCCACCCATTTAGTAAACAAGCATGTCACGGGTCAACATGTACTTGTTTCCCCTAGAGGAGCGAATCACGGGCCCAATGAAATCAACTTGTAAATCTGACCATGGCAGTGTCATCCCCGTCTTTTGGAGAGGCGCACAGGGTGTGAGGGATGTTGGCTGAAATTGTGCACACACAAGACACCCCTTCAAGTATTGGTCGAGGTCCTGCCCCATGTATGGCCAGTATGCAACCTCTCTTAAGATTTCAAGTGTTGTATGAAACCCCCTGTGGCCGCATCATGGGAGTGACTTAACATCAGGCTTCGGAATGAGGTAGGGACCACCCACTGATCATGGCCAGCTAGGGATTTCCTTACCAACAAACTGTCTTGGATTCGGAAAATTTTTGGACATTTCATCAACACTCTGAGGTCCTCTTTCCCTATGTAATCGGTATCCGTCAGGAGAAAGTTCTCAGGGTCCTCAATGTGTTGATAAAACTCTATCCCTCCCTTCTCCTATCTCCATCCCTTCTGGAGATTTTGAGCATACACCTGCTTGGCAGGAGATGTTTGGAATTGGGTGCTTCCAGATCCATTATCCATTTGTCTATCAGTCTAAATGTGGGAATGGCTGGATCTTTTGGGGGTTGGTGGAACATGGCTTCCCTGATGAAGCTCTTACCGTTGTTCACACACACTCGGGCGAGAACAGAGTCCTTCCCTTCATTTAACTGAACAGGGATGAACAACTGCTCTCCAATTGGGTTGTTCTGGAAGTGAAATTCTACTTGGTCAGATTTTTCTTCAACCATGTGGCAGGTGCCGTTTAAAGTAACATGGTTGAACCTCTATTTTAACTTTATTGGTCGGCTAGTCTGGGTCCAGAGGGCCTTGTTTACACAGTCTATTAGGGGTGACAACCTTCGCAGGTACAAGGGATGCCCTCTGGAGTCACAACGATGACCGGGTGCTTCACCTTGTGTCGCCCAATTTTAATGTCCGAATCCGCAGTCCCCTCGATGGGAATTTCCTTCCTGTCAAAGTTCTGAAGTTATCCAGGAAGAGAGGTGAGAGGAATTTGGTAATTCTCCCCCCTTCCTGAATTCAGTTCATCAAAGGCCTTTTTGGACAGAAGGGTAGCTTGGGATCCAGTGTCCACCAGTGCCAAAATTGTACCCCCCCCTGTACTTGAACCTGGGCATAGTATCGTCCCTTCTTATCCGCAAGGGGGCACAGATAATGTACATTTTTGGACAACTGGCGGGCTAATTTTCTAGTTTTGGACATTGAGAGAGAAGAGATTTGGGCAGAATTCTGTGGGGAGTCTTGGGAATCTGCAAAGAAAAGGTGGCAATTAGAGATGGGAGAAGTTTTGAGTTCCCCTGGTTCCGGTTCTGGGCCACCCCTCCCCCCTTTTTGGAAGCAGTCACCAGGATGGGTTTGAACCAGGGGATTTTCATGCGGTTGGTTCTGGGATTGGATGATGTGCGGCGCTAGCTCAGTCCCCACATCTACCCAGTCTGGATTTGAATCCTTTGGGACCCATTTTTCCTTGGGAGGAGTTCCCCCATCTCTGAAGAAGATCCTTTTCCCAGGATCCCCTGAGGATCCCTCTCCTTCAAATGGGAAGATCTGTACCTCCTCCACAAAATGGGTCTGTTTGGGTCCTTTGTTTCTCCTACCGCCTCTCTGCTCCTTGGGTGGCAGACTTTCCGGGGCAGGAGATTCTGGTTCCGGTTCCTGGGTTTCCAGGGGCTTTTTACAAGTGGGGAAGGAAGCTTCCTCCAAGGCTTTACACCCCCGTTCCCCTTGTGCCTCCTCCCTGGGAACCGGTGGGTTGTCGGGCTGCTGCTCCCGTCATTGCTCTGGAGCACCAGGTCCAGAGTTTGGGGCATTCTGCGCCGGTATGCTCATCTGAGGGTTCTGTCTAGCCCTCAGCATGCGACCCAGATTTTTTGGCATGTTTTGGACCTGGTGCTCTAGCTTGGAAACCCGCTCAGGCTGATACAGGGTTCTCATTTCTCCCCTGGGCTGATCCCGGGAAGGGTAGCTATCCCTTCTCTGGTAATACCCCGGGTTGGGAAGATTTGGGTACCCCTCCACCCTTGGCCTCCCCTCTCCCGGATTAGGTTGTCTGGGCTCAGGAAAGTGGGGAAAGAAGGATGGATTATTTTGGGGTTGCAAATTTTGTGGGTACCTGGGGAAAAGGTTCTGCCCAGGATTTGGAGAATTTCTGCCCTCCTGGGGGAAGTGAGGAGGGAGGTTCCCTGGGTTAGGTGCTTCTTGGTTGGATCCCCCCTTGGGCTGGAGGAGTCCACACATAACCCAGGATGGGTCGGTTCTCCTTGTAACGGGGACTAATATAGTCAGGGGAGTGAGGGATCCCGATTGTAGGACTACCTCCTTGGCTCCTTGTCTGTGACTGGCCGAGGGCCTTCTGGGCTTGGGATTATTCTACTGTGCAGGTGGGTTTTTAGGCCCCCCATCTCCAAATCTAAAATGGGGGCAACCTTTACCTCTGCCACCTTAGCAGCAGCAGGGGTGTTGGTTGGTTTGGGGCTTTTTTGAGTATTCTTGTTGTCTATGGGCTTTTCCACCTCATAGATCCGGGTGGCCTGTTCAAAGACCCAGTCTAGTGATCTTTTCTCATGAAAATCTCTCACTAGCTGGGTCATGATGTACTTTGGTATAGCATGGAAAAAAGTATTAACAAATTCTTTGCTGTCTGTGCGCACCCTTCTGGTCGTCTGCGCAAAGGCGCGCTTTAACTCCTGCACAAATTCTTGTGGGGCCTGATCCTCCCCACATTGCAGGTTGTAGGCTGCCTTGCGAGCCTCTTGGGAATTTCTGTGAACAGAAAAATGCTTCAAGATGGCCGCCCTATATGTGGACCATCTAGAATGATTTTGGTCCTCCAGCCCTGCAAAGAAACTGGAGTATTCTGGTGAGAATGTCCATTTCACATACTGAATGCAGCTACTGCTGTCTTTCAAATGGAAAGTTTCCATCATCTGCTCAAAGAGCTCTAAGTGCTCCCAAACAGAATACTTGGCGTTCTTATGATAAGGCGTGATGACACTCCTTATTGCCTTGATTTGTTTTAAGGGGTCCTTAAGCAAGGCTATTTTTGCCTTATTGGCCTTCTTGGTTCGGGTCACCCTGGTCCAATCCTCCTCTGACTCAAAGACACTGCTGCCAGAGGTGCCCGTCTGATCTTCTAGGTTCTCCCGGATTCTGCGAGCCTGGGAATGGCTGGCAGAATGTGGGGACCTAGTCTCCTGTGTCTTGGGGTGCTCAGAGGAGTCTTCTGATTCCTCCTTGCTCCCAGGATTTAATGGGTACCCCCCCACTGTCCTAGCTGGGCAGAGGTTTTCAAGATGCCCTTAGTGGGCCTACTCTCATGGGGTTACCCACTAAATTTCACAGTGCTTGGGTACCCATACCCAGATGCCCGCCCATCCATTCCTGGGAGGTGCTGGTCTATGAGCCCCATACTTCTGACTGCATAGTAATCTGCCATCCCCGTGGCCCTGGGCTCATGTGTGCCAGTGGACATGGGGGTGGCAGAGTTCAGGGACTGCGAGAGATGGAGGCCTCTGGTACTAGGGTTCCTGAGGTTATGCTCAGGTGTTTCCCTTTCCCAGCGAACCTCATCTCTATCAGCCCCTGCTCCCTGTTGCCATGCAAGAACCTGAGCTTTCTGTTCCTCAATCAAGGCCTTACTAGTCTCTATCAGTCTCTCTTGCATGGCTACCTGCCTGTGGAGCCTATCATTGTTCTGACAGAGAGCCTCATTTTCTCTATGTGCTTCCTGGTTTGTCTTTGAGTACTGGGCCAGTCTTTGCTGCAGGAGGGTTACCTCCTGAGTCCTGTCCATACTGGCCTGCTCCTTCCTTGCCAGAGCATCTTCCACCCTCCTGGTGTGCTCTAACAACCTATGATGCTCTTTTTGGAGGTCACCCAGTCCCTGGAGGGCCAAGTGATTTTCTTCCAGTTTCCCTTTTAAGTGACAGACTTCCTGGCCTAAGGTGTCCCTTTCCTGAGCAAGAGCCTGCCTCTGTGCCGCCAGGTCATCCCTCTGTCTTTGAAGGGCACCAGCTTTCTGGCGCTCTTCATCAAACTCTGCCTGGGTGTCCAGGTCTTTCAGAATTAATTTGTTGCTCTCTGCCTTCTCTCTATCTAGGTGGCTTTGCAGGGTGACTATCTGCTCTGCGCATGCCCTGTTGAAATCCAGTTGTTGCTACAGCTTTTTCTGGCTCTGCAGTAGGGAGTCCAAACCTTCTTGGTACTCCTTCTGCAAGGCCAGAATTCTGGTTTCCTGTTCTGCCTTTTCCTGTTGCAGGATACCCATATCCTCTTTGATTTTAACTATATAGTGCCTGCTTTCATTTTCTGACTCCTGGCTCCTCTGCAGCCTCTGCTCAGAAGAGTCCAGATCAGATTGGGCCTTTTCTAATGCCATCAGTTGCCTACTTGCCAGATCTTGGCCTTCAGCATATTTATCCTGTATGGCTCCCATAGATAAATATAGATATGCCGCTATCTTGGCAATCTTATTTTGCTCATCCTTGGCCTTAGGGCCATATATAGTTCACTCAGGGCTACATGTAAGTGACCCTGATCTCTCCAGATATCTGCAGGGTGCTTCGCCAGTGGATCAGTTGATGAGTGAATGTGTGTGTCCTTCCTGGGTCCTCAACAGTCCCTATTTATCCATCTTCCAAAGGGGTGGAGAGGCTGATTATACAATGCTGAACCCTCTAAGGATCTGATAGGTCAGAGAATTCCCCCTCTCCTGATTTGAGAAGGGAACAGTGTGTCATGATGTGTCAGAGTGACACTGTGTTTATGGTCCAAAGAAAAAAACTCCCCTTTGTGTCTAACTAGAAAATCTACTTTTCATAAAAAACATATTTCCAATATCACAAACTTGTTGATAATGCATATTTACATTACAGATTACTTAAGGTGCGTTTCTGTCAAAGTCTCATATTCCTACGAGTTTGGGTTCACGAATGAAAATTTTTCACACTTTTGGTTAGTTACACATTTTCGGATCTGTACAATATTTTACACATACATGCACATACAATCTGGGCATACTTCTGTAAATGTTCATCTTCATAGCATAATCACAATAGCTACAATATTAAGATTTTCGTGGTTCAGTCTCAGAACATCGCACAGATTCCAGATTAGTTTTAAACTGTGAGCGATCTTTTCATTTTAATAACCTCTAAATTCCATATTTTTACCAGTTCAGTACAATTTGTTATAAATCTTTTGCTTAAACATATATTTACTCCAGTTTCAAATCTACATTTTCAGTCTGGCCCACCTCCAAGGTCTTGGCTGGGCTAGAGAGTCACATGGGCTTGTCTTCCTGCCAGGGCTGGTTTCTGTTCACACCCGAATTAGCATTCTCATTCAGGTCAAGGAACCCATTGTCTCTTTCCCAGGGCAGCAGAGCAAATCTCCTCCCCTTCTCCTTAGCATCCAGCTGAGAGATCCTCTCCTTTTGGTGGGAAGGAACAAGATGGTGTGTTCTCAGTGGGGGAAAACCTCTTTGAAGTTTAGCTGAATCAGGTTACCTACAGTACATTGTGACATTGTTCCTTGTGAAAAATGTAAGTTACAAATTTAAAAATAAGCAAACATATCTTCAATTCCAGTCTTTTTCAACATGAAAATCAATGTGTGGCACCCTATATTGCATTTGATGGAAGTCCCTTCTTTGGCATATTTAGCTTTTGAGACACAAGTTTCACCTGACAGATTTAGAGATTGCCAGCGTCTGACAGAGGCGAGTAATGTATTGCACACATTTTTGACATATTTCTTTCCAGCAAGCATCTTAAAGGTGGATTTTGTTCTGATAAAATATACTTCTGCTGACATTATATTTATGTGGATTCTTGAAGTAGAATGATGTTCAACACCCCACAAGGAGGTTGGATCTTTTGGGAGGTTTGTGAGCCATGATTTTTGCAAATTTGACAACCAAGAAAAATGGATTTTCAAACAGCTCTGTGTTTCTCTTTGTAATGCAGCATTACTTTCTAAAATAGTTCCCTTTGACTTTGAGGGCAGCCAAGGGATCGGTTTTGGCAGTGGTCTCCTGTGTTACCACTGACATTGGCAAAAGTGGATGGTGGCCTATTTTACAGATTTTTCCTGCGCACTTCTGGGTGATTTTAACGTGCATAATGCTTTCCAGCGGCCATGCTGATGTTCCTGATGCAAGCAGTGCACAGGAATGTTGCAGGGCCTGGACAAGCTACGAGGAATGCTGTTCCTTCCCACACATTAATGTTCTGGGACGCCTTTATCCATTACTCCAAATCTTCTCCCGCAAAGGGACCTCGGAATACAGAGGTAAGGGATTACCGGCATCGGCACCCTTACCGGTGCCGGTAATTCCTTACCTCAAACCTCGGAATGACCCCCTTTGTGTGGGGAATTGGGGTATGCCTCCATGTTGTCCTTGATTTTTAGACTCACATCTTCGAGACAGTTTTCTCTGGCACAATCATGCAAGTCAGCCAGACCTTGCGCGAGTGGACTCTTCTTGTTTTGGCCATATCTGACTTCCACAGGAAAGCCTTGCATTGACAGAATCCAGGAAGTAATTCGGGAATTACTCACATTTCCAGCCCGGATTCTGTCACTTTGGAGATATTGCAGAGGCTGGTGTGGAGTCTCCACTATGATGTGTTCCCCCTGGATAAACGGGCGGTAATTCTTCAATGCCCACACCATTGCCAGGAGAGTCTTCTCACAATCGTTGAATTTTTCCTCCACAGAGGATAAAGTTTTACTCGCATAGGAGATTACTTTATTGACCTTGTCATGCTTTTGGTATAATACTGCAGTCAAGCATGTATTAGAGAACCCTGTCTCCAAGAAGAAGTCCTTGTTTGTGACCCGGTAAGCTAGGCAAGGCGCTTGTGAGAGGCTTCTTTTGAGTTGTTTTACTGCCTCGGTTTGTTCTGGATCCCATTCCCACTTGACCCCCCCTTCAAAAGATGAATCAGGGGTCTTGTGATCTCTGCGTAGCCCTCAATGAACTTTCTGCAGTAATTAGTCAGTCCAAGGAGGCTCCTTAGTTCACGCAGAGTTGTGGGGTCTTTCAATTTCTAGAGTGCTTCCACTTTCTTTTCATGGGGACAGAGGCCCTGAGGAGTAATCTCATGCCCCAAGAAATTTACACGGGTTGTACACCACTGTGCCTTTTGAAAGAAAAGTTTGGCTCCGGCAGCCCTCAACTGTGTCAGAACATAACGGATCTCCGCTATTTGTTCCTCCACAGTTGAGCTTTTAATGAGTACATCATCTACATAGGCCAGGTTACCCCTCTCACCCAGGTCGGGCATGGCCTTATGTAGAAAAATGTTGAACTCATTGCCGGAGTTGATGTATCCGAAGGGAGTCCGGGTCAATGTGTACTGCTGCCCGCCAAATGTAAAGGCCAGCTTGTATTGGTCCTCCCTACTGACAGGTACAGTCCAGTATCCATTGGTCAGGTCTATTGCAGTGAATACCTGTGACCCCTGGATCTGGGCCAGCCCTTGGTCAATGTAGGGAAAAGGCCATCGGGAAGTATGGACCCGTTTGTTGAGCTCCCTAAGGTCGGCACAGAGTCTCCACTGGCCGTTTGGCTTCAATATCCCCAGCACCAGATTATTGAAGGTGCTGTGGACTGGACGGATTATCCCCCGGGACTCAAGGTTCTTAATTATTTCAGTAAGGGACTCCATTGATGCGAGAGGCAAGCGATATTGCTTCACAAACACTGGAGTCGTGCCAGGGTCCATAGGAATTGTTGTTGTATGGATGTCGGTGTGACCACAGTCATATGAGGCCACCGCCAAGAGATCTTGAAAATCCAAGAAAACTTGTTTCAACTTTTGCTTCTGCTCCAGAGTCTCACAGGCATCAGCTAGGTTGACTCTCTCTTCAACCATCTGCCTGAAGCCTGGAAAGACTTCTGGTTTTGCTATCTCAGCGGCTTCCTCCAGCTGGGCGGAGAAGTCCCTGGTCAGAGTGCTGATTTGGACTGGTGGCTTCAGGTTGCGAAGGCAGTCCTCACGGACCTGGAAAATCGCCTCAACCCTCCTGAAGTCACAAGTCACATCTTCCTTACCATAAGGGCAGGAAGTGTACACCAGGAAATTCCCCCCATGTCGGGTAAAGATTCTGTCTGGTATCGTGTTGTCATCACTGTCACTGTCAAAACAGTCCTTGGGGATTGGTCCTAACAGTTCATTTCCTAAATCAATGGAAAAATGTCGGTCATCAACCGCCATTCCAATAATGGTGCCTGCGGCTAGAGTGATACCCTTTAAGTCACTGTTATCCACCTCTATTGGAATGGTGTCATGTTTTATGTTGACTAGTGGTGTTGGGTTTACCCCCAACTCTTGCTGTTGGAGAGAAGCATTTAGATGAATATAGGCATCAGGGTTTTTCAATTTCTGTCCTCTTTTAACTTTCACTTCCAGGGAGAATTGTCGGGTCCTTTCTGGGATGGTGACTTCCTCTCTAATCTGAATTTCAATTGCATAAGGCAGCAGTTGAGCTGACCTAAATGCTTTCTCTGGGTCATCAAAGCCCATGGGATTATCCGCTAATCGGGACACAGCTTTGAGGTTTATTAGGTCCAAGCTAATGGCAAAGCAATTGAGAATGTCAGTGCCTAAGTAAAAGGCGGCAGTGACGTCTCGCACGACCCAACAATTATAGACTATGCTCTTGTTACCTATGGAGATTTTTAGCATACACCTGCTTGGCAGGAGATGTTTGGAATTGGGTGCTTCCAGATCCATTTCCCATTTGTCTATCAGTCTAAATGTGGGAATGGCTGGATCTTTTGGGGGTTGGTGGAACATGGCTTCCCTGATGAAGCTCTTACCGTTGTTCACACACACTCGGGCGAGAACAGAGTCCTTCCCTTCATTTAACTGAACAGGGATGAACAACTGCTCTCCAATTGGGTTGTTCTGGAAGTGAAATTCTACTTGGTCAGATTTTTGTTCAACCATGTGGCATGTGCCGTTTAAAGTAACATGGTTGACACTCTGTTTTAACTTTATTGGTCGGCTAGTCTGGGTCCAGAGGGCCTTGTTTACACAGTCTATTAGGGGTGACAACCTTCGCAGGAGGTCATTCCATAGTAAACAAGGGATGCCCTCTGGAGTCACAACGATGACCGTGTGCTTCACCTTGTGTCGCCCAATTTTAATGTCCGAATCCGCAGTCCCCTCGATGGGAATTTCCTTCCTGTCAAAGTTCTGAAGTTATCCAGGAAGAGAGGTGAGAGGAATTTGGTAATTCTCCCCCCTTCCTGAATTCAGTTCATCAAAGGCCTTTTTGGACAGAAGGGTAGCTTGGGATCCAGTGTCCACCAGCGCCAAAATTGTACCCCCCCCCCGTACTTGAACCTGGGCATAGTATCGTCCCTTTTTCTGCGCAAGGGGGCACAGATAATGTACATTTTTGGACAACTGGCGGGCTAATTTTCTAGTTTTGGACATTGAGAGAGAAGAGATTTGGGCAGAATTCTGTGGGGAGTCTTGGGAATCTGCAAAGAAAAGGTGGCAATTAGAGATGGGAGAAGTTTTGAGTTCCCCTGGTTCCGGTTCTGGGCCACCCCTCCACCCTTTTTGGAAGCAGTCACCAGGATGCGTTTGAATCAGGGGATTTTCATGCGGTTGGTTCTGGGATTGGATGATGTGAGGCGCTAGTTCAGTCCCCACATCTACCCAGTCTGGATTTGAATCCTTTGGGACCCATTTTTCCTTGGGAGGAGTTCCCCCATCTCTGAAGAAGATCCTTTTCCCAGGATCCCCTGAGGATCCCTCTCCTTCAAATGGGAAGATCTGTACCTCCTCCACAAAATGGGTCTGTTTGGGTCCTTTGTTTCTCCTACCGCCTCTCTGCTCCTTGGGTGGCAGACTTTCCGGGGCAGGAGATTCTGGTTCCGGTTCCTGGGTTTCCAGGGGCTTTTTACAAGTGGGGAAGGAAGCTTCCTCCAAGGCTTTACACCCCCCTTCCCCTTGTGCCTCCTCCCTGGGAACCGGTGGGTTGTCGGGCTGCTGCCCCCGTCATTGCTCTGGAGCACCAGGTCCAGAGTTTGGGGCATTCTGCGCCGGTATGCTCATCTGAGGGTTCTGTCTAGCCCTCAGCATGCGACCCAGATTTTATGGCATGTTTTGGACCTGGTGCTCTAGCTTGGAAACCCGCTCAGGCTGATACAGGGTTCTCATTTCTCCCCTGGGCTGATCCCGGGAAGGGTAGCTATCCCTTCTCTGGTAATACCCCGGGTTGGGAAGATTTGGGTACCCCTCCACCCTTGGCCTCCCCTCTCCCGGATTAGGTTGTCTGGGCTCAGGAAAGTGGGGAAAGAAGGAAGGATTATTTTGGGGTTGCAAATTTTGTGGGTACCTGGGGAAAAGGTTCTGCCCAGGATTTGGAGAATTTCTGCCCTCCTGGGGGAAGTGAGGAGGGAGGTTCCCTGGGTTAGGTGCTTCTTGGTTGGATCCCCCCTTGGGCTGGAGGAGTCCACACATAACCCAGGATGGGTCGGTTCTCCTTGTAGCGGGGACTAATATAGTCAGGGGAGTGAGGGATCCCATTTGTGGGACTACCTCCTTGGCTCCTTGTCTGTGACTGACCGAGGGCCTTCTGGGCTTGGGATTATTGTACTGTGCAGGTGGGTTTTTAGGCCCCCCCATCTCCAAATCTAAAATGGGGGCAACCTTTACCTCTGCCACCTTAGCAGCAGCAGGGGTGTTGGTTGGTTTGGGGCTTTTTTGAGTATTCTTGTTGTCTATGGGCTTTTCCACCTCATAGATCCGGGTGGCCTGTTCAAAGACCCAGTCTAGTGATCTTTTCTCATGAAAATCTCTCACTAGCTGGGTCATGATGTACTTTGGTATAGCATGGAAAAAAGTATTAACAAATTCTTTGCTGTCTGTGCGCACCCTTCTGGTCGTCTGCGCAAAGGCACGCTTTAACTCCTGCACAAATTCTTGTGGGGCCTGATCCTCCCCACATTGCAGGTTGTAGGCTGCCTTGCGAGCCTCTTGGGAATTTCTGTGAACAGAAAAATGCTTCAAGATGGCCGCCCTATATGTGGACCATCTAGAATGATTTTGGTCCTCCAGCCCTGCAAAGAAACTGGAGTATTCTGATGAGAATGTCCATTTCACATACTGAATGCAGCTACTGCTGTCTTTCAAATGGAAAGTTTCCATCATCTGCTCAAAGAGCTCTAAGTGCTCCCAAACAGAATTCTTGGCGTTCTTATGATAAGGCGTGATGACACTCCTTATTGCCTTGATTTGTTTTAAGGGGTCCTTAAGCAAGGCTATTTTTGCCTTATTGGCCTTCTTGGTTCGGGTCACCCTGGTCCAATCCTCCTCTGACTCAAAGACACTGCTGCCAGAGGTGCCCGTCTGATCTTCTAGGTTCTCACGGATTCTGCGAGCCTGGGAATGGCTGGCAGAATG
This sequence comes from Ambystoma mexicanum, assembly GCF_040938575.1. NCBI lineage: Eukaryota > Metazoa > Chordata > Amphibia > Caudata > Ambystomatidae > Ambystoma > Ambystoma mexicanum. Next base: position 1,013,363,326 of record NC_090921.1, on the reverse strand, counting down.
TGGGGACCTAGTCTCCTGTGTCTTGGGGCGCTCAGAGGAGTCTTCTGATTCCTCCTTGCTCCCAGGATTTAATGGGTACCCCCCCACTGTCCTAGCTGGGCAGAGGTTTTCAAGATGCCCTTAGTGGGCCTACTCTCATGGGGTTCCCCACTAAATTTCACAGTGCTTGGGTACCCATACCCAGATGGCCGCCCATCCATTCCTGGGAGGTGCTGGTCTATGAGCCCCATACTTCTGACTGCATAGTAATCTGCCATCCCCGTGGCCCTGGGCTCATGTGTGCCAGTGGACATGGGGGTGGCAGAGTTCAGGGACTGCGAGAGATGGAGGCCTCTGGTACTAGGGTTCCTGAGGTTATGCTCAGGTGTTTACTTTCCCAGCGAACCTCATCTCTATCAGCCCCTGCTCCCTATTGCCATGCAAGAACCTGAGCTTTCTGTTCCTCAATCAAGGCCTTACTAGTCTCTATCAGTCTCTCTTGCATGGCTACCTGCCTGTGGAGCCTATCATTGTTCTGACAGAGAGCCTCATTTTCTCTATGTGCTTCCTGGTTTGTCTTTGAGTACTGGGCCAGTCTTTGCTGCAGGAGGGTTACCTCCTGAGTCCTGTCCATACTGGCCTACTCCTTCCTTGCCAGAGCATCTTCCACCCTCCTGGTGTGCTCTAACAACCTATGATGCTCTTTTTGGAGGTCACCCAGTCCCTGGAGGGCCAAATGATTTTCTTCCAGTTTCCCTTTTAAGTGACAGACTTCCTGGCCTAAGGTGTCCCTTTCCTGAGCAAGAGCCTGCCTCTGTGCGGCCAGGTCATCCCTCTGTCTTTGAAGGGCACCAGCTTTCTGGCGCTCTTCATCAAACTCTGCCTGGGTGTCCAGGTCTTTCAGAATTAATTTGTTGCTCTCTGCCTTCTCTCTATCTAGGTGGCTTTGCAGGGTGACTATCTGCTCTGCGCATGCCCTGTTGAAATCCAGTTGTTGCTACAGCTTTTTCTGGCTCTGCAGTAGGGAGTCCAAACCTTCTTGGTACTCCTTCTGCAAGGCCAGAATTCTGGTTCCCTGTTCTGCCTTTTCCTGTTGCAGGATACCCATATCCTCTTTGATTGTAACTATATAGTGCCTGCTTTCATTTTCTGACTCCTGGCTCCTCTGCAGCCTCTGCTCAGAAGAGTCCAGATCAGATTGGGCCTTTTCTAATGCCATCAGTTGCCTACTTGCCAGATCTTGGCCTTCAGCATATTTATCCTGTATGGCTCCCATAGATAAATAAAGATATGCCGCTATCTTGGCAATCTTATTTTGCTCATCCTTGGCCTTAGGGCCATATATAGTTCACTCAGGGCCACATGTAAGTGACCCTGATCTCTCCAGATATCTAACCCTGTTGCAGTGATCTGTTGTGTGGTTGCCTGCAACCACACATTCTTATCCTGCTCAGTCCATTCACCTCTCACAAATAACTTATGTAAAAGGTGTTCTCTAGCCATCTTGATGTCTACCAATGTCGCCATTTTGGAAATATTAATTTCCTTCCTGACTTATAGAAGTTTATTTTATTTTTGCAAAACAGACCGTTTCCTTAGAGTGTTCCCTTTTGAGGGGTACTTTTACAGTGTAACACAGCGTGGCAGCCCAACAGGATTTATGTATCCTGTCAGTTAGCACACTGTATTAAGCTGCACAAGTGGAAGACATAATCCAGAAATCCCGATACGAGCCCCCAATCTGTAAGCGGATTCAACCCAGCACTCCACCTAAATCAATGCCTAGTATGGGATGCCCAATGGAAACCCTTATTTATATATTTTTATGTCTAAAGTTCTTTTATTTCTGGATGATGTACCCTTATATGACGCCCCTCTCTTTGAATCCCGCCGGCCCCGCTGAGCCAAGAAGTAGGTTTGTTTGCAAATTAAAAGATTTATTTGAAGAATTGAACAATATATATATCACACTTTTATAAATATGAATAATATCTGAATATCACACTTATTAATATTTATGCAATGATCAGCAATGGGTAATATTACAATATCAACAATCTCTTTAATCAATTAGGAGTAGGAATAGGAAGAATTATGTAGCAGAGAATACTTTGTATGGTTCAAGGAAATGCAATGATAGGAAAGAATGCAACACAGAAATAAAACTTGATATGACTTCAATCAAAAGACAATATGATCACTCTTTCCGCCTGTCACTACTCACTCCCCCCAATATGCAATATGAAGAGGTGGAATGAGGGCACACAGGTTTCAGGAATAACAATCAACAATTGCAGTTTCAATCCCGACCCCCCCCCAGTAAGCAGAGAGAAACAGGGCTGATTTTAAACAGGTCAAATGCTTTTGGATGTAATATGAAGTGATGGAAAAATGCTAAAAATGATTTTAATTCGCTAAATGGGACCCAGAACTAGTGAGAGTTGTTTTGGATTGGTTCAGGTCAACACTAGCAATGAGTGTAGAATAATTAGCAGATGGAAAACGAAATTCCGAAGTTAAAAGCAAGAAATAGCTGTTTTTACATATGGTGAAATTGAGCCAAATATGAAATCGCAGCAAACTTTTCAGCGCACGAAAAACAAGATTACAGCAAAACTATAAGGAGTTGGAATGTGGTTCTTAGTTCGTTTGAAAGCTGAGGATGTTAGCTTCAAAATGACATTTACATTTCACAGTTCAAAAGTTACAGAGGTTTTAGTGAAGGTCGATTTTTCTCAAAAAGGGTCTAGATTTTACAAATGGGTTTGCGCTTTTGAAGATTTACCAACAAGAATAGGCTTATACTAAGGGGATATGAAGATGCAGGATACCCAAAAGCCAGCCACCAGAGCAGCGGTGCCTCCGCTCCGACTTTTGTCGCCCGGACACTAGACTTTCTTCAGAAAATATATTTAGCGCAAGGATGATTTATCGCTACAGTTATCACAAGACTACATAATGAGAAGGATTCAGGATGGACACAAGATTCTATAATGCAGTTCTGGATAGGTTGAAATGGATTCAATTGGATCACTTTAAACTAAGAGATGACTATGGACTCACTACTATGGCTTTGGAATGGAATGGGCCCGTCAAAGATCTGGTCAAGGGTTTGGCTGGGATTCGCTCGCCACCGGACAGGCCTCAGGCGCTTGGTTCTGCTTTCAGCAAGGCACTCTGGTCTGCATGGCCTCTTGGACTGGATCTTACAGGTTCTGGGTTACAGCACTGCTCTACCGGTTTGGATCTCTGGGTTCTAGCACGGGTTCTTGGCCAGAAGCAGCAAAACAGCTCAGCCAGGCTGTTGGATTTTGTGGTGCCCCTTGAAAGTTTGGGGTTAGAATCAGGTTGCAAAAGATTCTAAAGGCCAGCTGAAAAGGGTTCAGCTTTTAGGATTGGCCTTTCTGCTTCAGAGTTCTGGTGTCTGGATTCTGGAATCTGGATCGAGGTTCTGGAGTCTGGATCTTCCTGCAGGGTGCTTCGCCAGTGGATCAGTTGATGAGTGAATGTGTGTGTCCTTCCTGGGTCCTCAACAGTCCCTATTTATCCATCTTCCAAAGGGGTGGGGAGGCTGATTATACAATGCTCAACCCTCTAAGGATCTGATAGGTCAGAGAATTCCCCCTCTCCTGATTTGAGAAGGGAACAGTGTGTCATGATGTGTCATGATGTGTCAGAGTGACACTGTGTTTATGGTCCAAAGAAAAAAACTCCCCTTTGTGTCTAACCAGAAAATCTACTTTTCATAAAAAACATATTTCCAACATCACAAACTTGTTGATAATGCATATTTACATTACAGATTACTTAAGGTGCGTTTCTGTCAAAGTCTCATATTCCTACGAGTTTGGGTTCACGAATGACAATTTTTCACACTTTTGGTTGGTTACACATTTTCGTATCTGTACTATATTTTACACATACATGCACATACAATCTGGGCACACTTCTGTAAATGTTCATCTTCATAGCATAATCACAATAGCTACAATATTAAGATTTTCGTGGTTCAGTCTCAGAACATCGCACAGATTCCAGATTAGTTTTAAACTGTGAGCGATCTTTTCATTTTAATAACCTCTAAATTCCATATTTTTACCAGTTCAGTACAATTTGTTATAAATCTTTTGCTTAAACATATATTTACTCCAGTTTCAAATCCACATTTTCAGTCTGGCCCACCTCCAAGGTCTTGGCTGGGCTAGAGAGTCACATGGGCTTGTCTTCCTGCCAGGGCTGGTTTCTGTTCACACCCGAATTAGCATTCCCATTCAGTTCAAGGAACCCATTGTCTCTTTCCCAGGGCAGCAGAGCAAATCTCCTCCCCTTCTCCTTAGCATCCAGCTGAGAGATCCTCTCCTTTTGGTGGGAAGGAACAAGATGGTGTGTTCTCAGTGGGGGAAAACCTCTTTGAAGTTTAGCTGAATCAGGTTACCTACAGTACATTGTGACATTGTTCCTTGTGAAAAATGTAAGTTACAAATTTAAAAATAAGCAAACATATCTTCAATTCCAGTCTTTTTCAACATGAAAATCAATGTGTGGCACCCTATATTGCATTTGATGGAAGTCCCTTCTCTGGCATATTTAGCTTTTGAGACACAAGTTTCACCTGACAGATTTAGAGATTGCCAGCGTCTGACAGAGGCGAGTAATGGTATTGCACCCATTTCTGACATATTTCTTTCCAGCAAGCATCTTAAAGGTGGATTTTGTTCTGATAAAATATACTTCTGCTGACATTATATTTATGTGGATTCTTGAAGTAGAATGATGTTCAACACCCCACAAGGAGGTTGGATCTTTTGGGAGGTTTGTGAGCCATGATTTTTGCAAATTTGACAACCAAGAAAAATGGATTTTCAAACAGCTCTGTGTTTCTCTTTGCAATGCAGCATTACTTTCTCTAATAGTTCCCTTTGACTTTGAGGGCAGCCAAGGGATCGGTTTTGGCAGTGGTCTCCTGTGTTACCACTGACATTGGCAAAAGTGGATGGTGGCCTATTTTACAGATTTTTCCTGCGCACCTCTGGGTGATTTTAACGTGCATAATGCTTTCCAGCGGCCATGCTGATGTTCCTGATGCAAGCAGTGCACAGGAATGTTGCAGGGCCTGGACAAGCTACGAGGAATGCTGTTCCTTCCCACACATGAATGTTCTGGGACGCCTTTGTCCATTATTCCAAACCTTCTCCAACTGTCTTTACTCTACTGAGGTTTTTAGACCTAGGCAGAGTTTACAAATTTCACTTGTGATTTTGCCATATTTTAATGGCATTTCGCCCAAGGGATTGGAGGTACATCAGCTCCAGCAGGTAACGTGCCTTATTTCCATTTTGCTCCCTGCTAACACCAGAGCTGCAACCATGAGAAGGGGGTTGAGTTTTTTTTATTCAACATTTTTATAAGATGTGCCCGTGTGCCACTTGCATATATTTCATATGTAAACTTTACCATTTGACAAGACCGGATGTAGAAATTTAGTTATGTTACATTCATATTACAGACAGTCTACGTGCTTCTCATAGAGTGACAGCAGGCAATTTGTGACAGAAACCAGATATTAGCATTGAAACCAAAATTCCTCATTCCAACCTTCTCTCACTTGTGTCCAGTTGGCAGACAACTTATGAGCGTATGTTCTTATCTAAAAGATTTAAAGATTGTTTTCGGACTTAAACGAAAGTAGACATTTAGCCGTAACAATTACCTCTATTACACTCAACTGTAGAACACACTGCCTTTCCAAATCTTGGCCAGTAGAGATCTGAACATAGCAGAAGATGGCAGGCTTGAATTAATAGAGAGGAAGCAATAACTTTCTAATCCCTGCAAGGTTAAAAATGTCCTTATAATGGTATGGAGCCAAAATGGGGGTGAAGGGGCACAGTTTGGGTGGTGTGGACAGAGTTTGCTGAAGGGGCAGAATCTGGTGATGGTGCAGAGTCTGGCAGAGTCAGAGTAAATTTGGGGGGGCACATGCAGTTATTTGGGCCTAGGGCAGCAGATAGAATAAATACGCCACTGGGTGGGGCGGGCATCTCTGAAGAAGCCTGGCCTAACCATGTAAAGGTGGACCACAATCACCCGCTAAGAACACTTTGATCTGGAAATAAATAGTCCCTCCTTGAAAGATGTGATCCTGTTAATTAAATGTTTGCAAAGTCCCTGCTCAGCGGGCGCATCAAATCAAGCTTTGAGAAAGGCTCCCAATCGTGGTCTTCACTCCTCTCGCTGGTGATGAACCACTGTCCCAAATGCTTCCTCCCCAGGTTTATGGAGAGGCGGAAATCTCTTCCCGGTCTTTAGGAACAGAAACATTGCAGAAGCCACGGGCCTGCCTTCCTATAGCGTTGTTCGGTGCAGGGGAGAAACAACCCGCAAAATCTCGTCTGGGGCAGTTCAAAAACAGGGTAGAGCAGAAAGACATTTTACCATTTGGGCAAAATGACATTCAAAAGAGGATGTCGATGATTCCATTGTGTGCAGCACTTACTGTTTTAGCTCGGAGGGAAGTTGAGAGATGACACATGTGGGGCAAATTTGGAGGAAACTGGGATTGGGAAGTAGCTTCCAGAGGCTACAGTACCGGAGGGAAGTTTCACTCAGAAGCTGGAGGAGCTCAGCACGATTGAAAGCAACAATAACAACAGTCCTACATGCAGCCTAAATTGTTAATTGTGGATCCAGGAGCCTTAGGGCCTGGTTCACAAAGCATTTTGCAATAGGATACACCCATTGAAAAACGCATTGTGAATGAGTGCCATGGTGTCTGATCCTGGCTTTCCTGCATCCATATGTTGTGTGATCCAGCGAAAACAATTAGGTGCCACGAGTGCTTGTTTAGCAAACGTGGGAGGGCTTCGAAAATATCAGACAGTGCAACAAGCAGTATACTGTGATACATGGCAATTGTGTTCTGTGGATCGCGGAATGTCCCCCCCACCCCCCACATGTGAGTAGACAGCCTTGCATCCAGCATTAAAGGCAGAATCCGTGGCCACTGTTTCCCACACGCTTCTGACTTCTCCTTGATAGGGGGCGCTGTAGAGACTGCAAGGAGATTAATACAGTGATGATGAGGACGTAAGGCGTGTATTCAAATGGCATCCTTGTGGGCTGTCCAATCAGGGCTCTTTAGAAATATCCTGAGTTCAGTCAACTCTGAGCTTCAAAGCACCATATGGAAACATTCTGCTCATATCCGTGAGATTTTCCTCAAACACCATAATCAACAACTAGAAAAGAACCCAAGAAGGGAGGAGTATTTCCCATAATGCTGCACGAAAAGTATAACAGGTGCACATCTTTTAAACGTGCCAATCTGTACTTATTATTTTCTACAGAGTACAATCCTTATTTACATGCACATTTATGTTCTAATGGTCTTGTAGTGTTGAAGGTTCTCAACTTTGGTCCTGGCGAACTAGGTTCGAATCCCGGCAACAAAAGCAGATCGATTACACTAAAAGGTGCAAAAAGGTGCAAAAGGACATGTATCCTGGATCAGAGAAAATCAGGCCCAATTAGCAGCCCTGCTTAAATCTATTGATTACCCGGATGGGTACTCCATCCCTGCTCTCCTTCGTGATTCGCTTCCAGGATCTCGTGTTGCCTTGCAGCCCGTTCCTATACTGCCCCTGTATACTACGCATGCAGGGAATCGCCTTCAAGAGGTATGTATGCTGCGGAGCACCCGTGAGACTTTAAACCCAATTCACCGGGCGAACTGATGTCATAACTGTTTGCTAATCTGCCGAGAGACCTCGAGCTCTCGGATGGCGCGCGCCAGCTCTGGGTATCTCCCGCTCAACGGCAGCTGGGCGCTCGCGCCGCTCCAGCCCTTTCCAGGAAAGAGCTGCCGAGTCAGCCTCTGCCAGGCCCGATAAGGCCCGAGCGGCGGCAGCAGGCCCACACGACCCCAGGCGCGCAGGAAGCATGGGGGTGGGAGAGTCACCTTGCAGGCAGAAACTCTCCGGGCGTTCACTTCGGTCATTCGGTCGAGTGTGTCTCAAGGCACAACAATCTCTTTAGTCCATTGTTGCTCTTCCAAATTTCCTGCTCATGGGGGAAGGCCAGCTTGGGGTAGCGTCCAGCACACGTGACGAGTGAGTCCCCATGCTAATGTTACCCATAGGCTTTCTGAGGGAGGAATCAAATAGGAGCTAAGAGGAGTGGATCAGTGAAGGGCTGTGCCACAGGAAATACTGTCAAATATTTCTGAATTATTAATATAGCAATAACCCTGCGTTCTGCGGGCTTCACCAGCCGCTAACATCCTGTGGCACAAGTTACAGTCCCAAACGAAGCATGTGTCTTAACCCCAAGCCCTGGTGCTGCTACCGGGCTGGTGAAGACCGGAGAACCCAGGATTAATGTTATTAGCAGTAGAGGCAAATCCTTGAGGTACTAATAGCAATGGGGAAAAAGAAACGCCCGCGCTACTTGGTTCGCAGCAGCAGCCGGGGTGAGCCAGACTTGCCATGGAAATAGAAGGTGGGGCGCCTTACCATGAAGCTAAGGTGATTGAGTAGAGCCAGTGAACCGGGCGGACAAGCCCATTTAAGGTGAATTGGACTGGGTGATGGGGTGAGGGACTGGATTTGGGGCGGCAGCCAGGGGAGGACAGAAAGCCGTAGTGCCAGTGGAGGGCAGGTGCGGAGAGGACTCGGGTTGCTCTGAACCCAGGCTTGCATCGATAGATTCAGCCTGGGTTTGGATCAACCGGATTGGCTCCCGCACCCACCGGGGGTGCTAATAAAGCAATAATCCCTGCGTTCTGTGGGCTTCACTGGCCAGTGATGGTCCGGGGCCCAAATTACAGGGTCCTGCAAAGCGAGGGCCTTAACGCCGGGCCCCGGTGCGGTTACTGGGTTGGTGAATCCCGCAGAACTAGGATTATTGCTATTAGCACCCCGAGGCAAACACTAGAGGTGCTAATAATAATGGGGGAAAAGAAACGTTTGCGCTGCTTTGTTCGCAGTAGCGGCAGGGGACATTAAGGGTTGCCATGGAAATGGAAGGTGGGACTCCGCTCGGAGCACCTCTTCCATTTCCATGGCTTACCAGGAAGCCAAGGTGATGAAGTGGAGCCAGGGAACCGGGCGGACAAGCCCATTTAAGGTAAATTGGATGGGGCAAGTGGCTGGATTTGGGGGCGGGAGCCATGGGACGAGGGAAAGCTGTAGTGCCGGTGGAGGGCTGGTGTGCAGAGCACTCAGGTTGCTCTGAACCCGGCTTGCATCAATAGATTCAGCCTGGCTTTGGAGCAATCGGATTGGCTCCCGCACCCGCCGGGGGTGCTAATAAAGCATTATCCCAGGACAGTAAGGTTTGCCATGGAAATGGAAGGTGGAACTCTGCTCGGAGCCCCTCTTCCATTTCCATGGCTTAACAGGAAGCCAAGGTGACCGAGCGGAGCGGGAGAACTGGGCGGAGGAGCCCATTTAAGGTGAATTGGATTGCGGGGACGAGGGGCTGGATTTGGGGGCAGAGAGTGGGGAGGAGGGAAAACCGTAGAGCCGGTGGAAGGTCGGTGCGCAGAGCACTCGGGTTGCTCCAAACCTGGGCTTGCAGCAGTAGATTCAGCTCAGGTTTAGAGAACCCTGATTGGCTCCCGCACCCGCCTAGGGTGCTAACATTTTATTCATACTTGTAGTGCGTTGAAAAGCAGTATGGCTTTAGGCCATCACTGACTGGGTTGATGCATAGTGTGCTTCTACAATGGCAGTGTGGCATGGTATGACAGGCAAGAAGGAAAATAAGAACACTCTCTAGCTGTTGGGCTCTGGAATCTGCAGGGATTAGCCAGCCCTACAGGGTGCATGAAAGACAATTGGCATTTCCATCTTTGGGTAGGCCATCTTTGGTCACACCACCTTTGTCCAAAAAGGGGTTGATTGCAGGGGTCAAGTCCTAAAAATTAAAGTGGGGAACCCATCAACAAGTGCCATGGGATGTGACGTCACCAGAAATTAGCATATCAAGGCAAAATATGCACATTTCATCAAAATGGCTTTGCATAACCACCCAAATTGAACAAGACGAATGGTATTTGCCTTTCATAAAATCAACACACAAACAAACCCAAGACTGGATATTTTCTTCTAGTAGTGTTTTTGAATACGTTAAAACGTATACATGTTTTAAACTCCAAGAACCAGTATGAATGTTATTTCAACTTAATATTTTTGTTATTTTTCATCAAGTTATGTAGTGAAGTGGTGTAGTGTCTGGCCGACAAACCTGAGGACATCCAATGTTTCCCTTTTAGCTAGGGGGGACTGAGTCCACCCTCGGAATAAAGTGGATGGACTCCGTCCCACCGCATGTACCCTCGACTTAAGCCCTGGTTGATTGATAGGTTAAACTCTCTTCCCATTAAAATGCTGCTGCTCCCTGCACCAGTTATTACCACTCCTAGTTCTGTCAAACATGGAAGATAGGTATTCACTAAGGTCAGTTTAGACCAGTGCACCTCAAATTTCAAGACCATCCATCTTCCACCTTGACTGAAGACTGAGTGTAGGATCTTCACTTTTAGATTTTTGTTACAGGGACGCTGATCCAGCAGGATTATGAGATTCTAATGTTTCCCATTCACTTTTTAGTTTGTATCCCCTTAGGTGGGTCATATGAGGTTCCGCTTGAAATAGAAAGTTCATCCCCACTCAGAGCCCCAAAGGCTTCCAAAGGGACAAGCCCAGAAGTCTGAGTAAGATGTCCTCCTGGTCCAATCATGGAAGATCAAAATCATGGGGGACCCTGTGATGAAGTCCCCTGCTTGAGCCTGTAGGATGGAACTGGGATGACCCTGGGGGCCGGAGGCCGACACCAGCTCCATTAAGCTGGTCCTGGAGAGTGTATATGAAGGGTCCCCCAGGCTTGCCTCAGCCATAGCATGGTCTGTAAAAGCAGCACAGCTACCTTGAAGTCAACAAAACTGCCTTGAAAAGTATCAATACTGTGGCATCAATGCAGGGAAACAAGCTGCTTGCGGATTCACCAGCATGGCCATCCGACAGGCAGGTGGTTCAGTCTGAGAGGCCAGGTTGTGGAGAAACAAAGTTTAACAAGTGTGGCTTACAGGGAAGACTGTCGTCCCCTAGTATTCGTGATCTGAGGGTTACTCAAGTGTCAGCCTGAAAATGGACGTCGAGCCTTCTGGAGAGTTAATATACTGGAAGAGGGAATTTCCTTACTAAGTTACCAGAAAGGGAACTATGGGACAAATAAATCGAAGATGGCGGAAATGTGGGTTTGAAAACTAAGCTAGCGGAGCCACGCTGTAGTCCGCTAGTCAACACACAGCAGCGAAGATATCTGTATAGGTTTAATGCATACTAAATCACAGGACACGCTAAAACAATTGTTTGCAGTCAGACCATTACCCGACCCAGCCCCAACCCCACTCAGCTCTAAAAGAGGATTACCGCAAGGGAGGAGTGTGGGTGTTGGATATCGGAGTGTGAAGGTGTATGGGAAGGTTAGAATATGGTGTTGTGGTGAGGAGATGAAGGAGAGGAGAAAGAGGAGAGAAAGTTGAGAGTGGGAGTAGAGGGTTGCAGAGGCGACCTAAGTGGAAGTGCAGGAGAAGAGAGAGCAGAGAAGATGAGGAAAGGGCTAGAGGAGTAAGATAGGAGAGTAAGAAAACCAGAGGCAGAAGAGAAAAGAAAGAAAAGTGCAAGAGGTGTGAGTGACCATGTTCTGGCAACAAGGCAGACTTGCCGTAGTGGAAGAACTAAGGTCCATGGACCAAAAGAACAACTGGCCGAGTTGGAAAACTCTAAGGCACAAGTTATGGGATCCTGTCACACCATGATCCCTGTTGTATTTTGTGATACCCAAATAAGCACTGAAGGTGAACCTATAATTGGTTTTGTTATCAGCGGACTGCTCAGCCGCGACAACCCGAATTTCTCCAATCTCCTGAACACCAATGGGATGAGGGAAATTGGCATGGGTGTAATTTTAAGGGGGGACACAGGTGTTTGTCCTCCAAACCTTTGAGGCACACCATTTTGTCCCAGTCATTTGGCAGGGGCCCCTTACATTTAGATGTCATGCCTCCCCAACATTTTCAGCAAAGTTACTCCACTGGGAATTGACTAGAATGTGTAAAGGAGGTTGAATGTCCACTCCATATCCATCATCAGGGAAAGCTCTCTAGGGCAAAACAACCAAAACTTAGTATGGAGATCAGAAGTGAACAGGTTCACCAGGGTAATCCCCAGAAGGCGAACATCTCCTCCAAGACTGCTTGGCACAGCTCCATTCATGCTAGATTGTAGGCTGTGTGACGAATCTGGTCAATTCGTCCCTTCTTCCCAGAGGGAAGCTAACCCCTTTGTGGCTAGGGAGGTGGGACCGCTACGCAAGACCCTCCATAGGAGCTGTGAAAATGGGACTGCACTGGGAGCGACTCCCTTCTTGGGGACAAAGACTCCTATTCCACCATGGAACTCCCAGTCAAAACTACCATTTCTGCATATATGGATGTTGGAAAAACTGTTGCATTCCCTGTTTCAACTATAAATCACAAAGATACCTCTGTGACCCTATTGGCTTCAGGTAATGGTGAATCTCGCTGCTGATCTGCTGAAGCGTGAAATCCAGATAAGGAACTACTGATGCTGCAATCCAGTATGCGTGAGCAGGGTCAGTTCCAGGAATAATCCACCAAAGCACTGAATCCAGACAAGGAAATTCAACACTCGATCCAGGAGTACCAAAGCAAAAGGTGCTGATTTCTACTGACTTGATCTCCATACACAGACTGCTACTCACATCATGAATGCTGGATGAGGAGCACAGAGCGGCAGCAACGGAGGGGTTTATTTCTGCATTGTTTGCTCGCCTGAGGCTCCCAGGGCCGGACTGAGAACCAAAAGTGGCCCTGGACATTTTTTTCAAAGTGGCCCCATATTTCACCGTCAGAGCGAGCACAGCGCACAAGCCCAACCTTTCTATGAAGGGATTGGGAGTATCCCCCAAGAAAATGTTGAATACAATGTGTCAATTAGTGCATTTAAAGCGGGATTTAAACATATATGGATTAAAAAGTGATGTTTTAAATAAATTCATGATCTCTCAAAGTAGATCTTCAATGATAGAGGGACCGGGGACGTTCCACATTTACAGATTAGAAAAACAAATTCATCCGATATTAAAGGTGCGCAGACAACATGCATCCCTAATCCATTTCATCCATTGGTGAGGGGGGACAGCTCAGGGGCAGCGTATTTGTCGCAATAAAAGAAACATTATAATGATAATCCTATTCCCATGTTGGGAAGGGCACACAGATAAAAGGCATTCTTAAATGTGCATTGGCAGTGCCAACAGTTTTGGCTTTTGTGTAGGCATGGAAAAGGCATTTACCAGACACTGCCATAGTGGTATTAACTGGACTGAAGTTTAAACTGTTGACTTTGCCAATGCTTGTTTTGAACAGAACTTCAGCTCAGTGAAGGACAGGCTTATAAATCGAGTGGCTGATGGCAGACCTGGTTGACATTTCTATTACACCAGTAGCGCGTTTACAGTTCCAATTAAGTCATTAACTCTCAGAAGACTGCTGTGAGAAAACACTGGCAGGCACTTAAGAGAACAAAGTTTGATGGTAAGGCTAGTAAAAAGAGATCCCAGGAGGATGTGTTTTGGGTGGAGAGGGGCAGAAAGCAGGTGGAAATGGCCATAAGGATTAGCATGGCCATGGGCAGTTAATGGGTAGGTAAATAACCAAACAACACGTACAAGTTTGGTGTCCCATCTCATATGATATTCTCCCTAGATGCACTCTATTGCAATAGTTTCAGCTTATAGGTAGCATTTTATCCAAAACTAATATAGAGAGTGAGTCATGCCAATGAAGCGCCCGCAGTGTCCTGAGAAAGCGACTCTGCGCCTGTGCGTTCAACCATAGTTGTGCAATTATCAGTGGATCCACTTCACCAATGACACTGTTTCATGTTGCACTTGTTATGGTGAAAGCTGTATTGAGAGCGTGAGGCCTCATTCAGTTCCATACATCCAAAATATCAAAACATGGGTTGGGCATGTAGTCACAGTACAGATTCACAGTCCATCTGTGTGCCAGAAAATAAAATATCAGAATTCTGTGTTGAGAGGTGTCAGAAAACGAAATTGCATGCATATATGTAATTCAGACAGTCCATTTTGACAGCCCTTCCTTCCCAATTCAAAGAGTACTATTCATTGCAGGAAAAACACACCACCTATTATCAGTGACTAAAGGCAATTCAGTGTGCTAATCATAACTATGCACCAATCCTCTACATGGTGCTGCTGTGTGATGCAGGTAATCAGTGGCAACCGTCTCTGCAACAGCCACTCAACCCACTGATCCTCTTTGTACCACCAACACTGCAGACCGTATATAGGATGAAAAATCCCTTTATTTCGTAACGCTCTGCAGTGCAGCTGATGGCGCAGCGACTGAGAGAACTCTGGATGGGAGGGGAGGGAGTAAGCCCAAGTAACCCTTTCTACAGCTCCACATAAGAAACTGGGCTTTGGATTAAAACTGCTTAGTACCATCATCATAATAGTTTAATCACTGGTGGCAGGCGCCTAAGTCGGAGGGAGTGACTATTCCCATTTTAAAAGCCTTAATGTCCTCTTTCTAATAAATATTCAGGATAGTTCCAACAGAGCCAATGTATGAATTGGCCACCCAGTATGCTTACTGAGGCAGTGAACCACCCCTCACCTTAAACGGTGTAAAGGCAATACTTCATCCAATAAAACAAATGCGTCAATCCTCGTTGTGAAAGAATGGCCATCTGGCCTGGTTTAAGTACCAGTAGATAAACAGTTCAGGCCAGGAGAATTTCGCCTTCTTATTCACTTTATTTGGGTGGTGGCAGTGCTGGTCATTGGGCCGGCTCTCGCCAGATCCGAGATCCGGCACCAGATGTGTAGCCGGATCTCGGAATCCGGCCAGAGTCAGCCGCCCAAGCCCATGAACCGCACTGTAATACTTAAACAAAAAAATATTAAAATGCGCCCGCGATGGCAGCATTGCCGTTTAGCGCCGGCTTTGGCACTGGTGTGTAATGCACAATGCTCGCTACATGTACAACTGAAAGGAATCAGTTGCACATGTAGCGAGCATTGAGCATTACACCAAAGCCAACGGTAAAAGGCAATGCTGCCGTCGCGTGCGCTTTTTGTTCTTTCTTTTTTTTAAATATTCATTTGATCGCATGGCCACTACCAACTCCGCCCCCTCTAGACCACGCCAACCCTAGCACCGCCCCCCAAACTCCTCAACCACCCCTGCCCTTGTGGGATCCTGTGATGCTGGAAATGCATCGGAGGGACAGGGCCTCCGTATCCTTGTCCTTTACTGCCTTTTTATCGTGTGTTCTGTTGTGTTTTCCGTGCAGGAGTTCATGTGGGACTCCTGGCGGTGCAGCTCTCTCTCTTTTGGTTTGGTGAACAGACCCATGGGATACCCTTACGGCACCCATGGGTGGGGGTACAACCCTGTGCCCCTAGTGTATGTTTTTGCGCACGTGTGGGTGGCCCGCAGAGCAGGGTATGGGCTTGTGGCAGCTCCATGCTGAATTTGACAGGTGCGCTGAGTATCTTCCATTTTGGGATACCCAGGCCCTCCCATTGGAATCAGTTGATTCCTGATGGAAAACAAGATGGCCCCTGTGGCCTCTTGCTTTCTATTACCTGTTACCTTGTTTTCCCAAAGTCCTGGGAAGCCCTGACTCTGTCCCTTCCCCCTGACTGGCAGTTGGGTGGAAGTTCCATATTTGGTGTTGTTGTGAAGTCCAGTCCAGACTGACTGGAGCCTTCCCAGTGACTGTATGTTGTGGGTACGCCCTGTGGGTGGGACCTGGGTGAATGGAGTGTGTGACCAATATGCACTTCTTGTTGTGGCTGTCTGGTTTCTGGTATGAGAGACAAAGACTGAGATAGCCCTGCCCGAAACTGGCCTGAATGCAGTGTTTAGTGTTGAATGGCTGGGTACTTGTCCCAATCCACATTCCTTGTTGTGAGTGTCTGAGAGGGAGGAGGATGGCCTGAATGCACTGTGTGCCTGATTGGCTGACTGACTGCATAAATGCCCTTCTGTATGATTGGCTGCTGAGAGTGACCCAGCGGTGTGGATGAGAGACAAGATAGTATATCTGGGGACCTCTCACCACTGGAAATTGTTCAGAAGCTGTGTCTACACTTGAAGAGTAACTGGAACTGCTGATCCTCGACGCCCAGCTGGAAGAAGAAGACTTGCTGTTGCATTTGCTTCGACCTGATCTGAAAGCTGCCGAATTTGTCGAAGACTGATCCGAGAGAGGACCTGGTAAGGCGCCCTCTTCGCGTTCTCCGAGGGACCATCGAGCACCGCTAACCTTCGCCGAAGCTCCCTGGAAGTCAGACCCTCGAAAGGCTGCCGACCCGAGACGGGACCGCTGAGGAGAACGAAGCAAAGCACCCGAACTTCGCCGCTGTCGAAGTCTATTGCCGTCGACCAGGGTTCGCAGGTTTGTGTAACGGCTGGAGGCCCGTCGAAGTTGTGTTGCCCAGCCGTGGGGACCACTAGACACCGTGACGCCGACGACCGGAGCTGCCCGCTCCTTTGCCTAAAAACATTTGAATCCAAGGACTCCCTTGTCCGTAATGTCGACCGCTTTGTTCCGCCGTAGAAAGTCGAGGATGACCAATGCGCCGAGTTGAATCCGCCGGTGGGTTTCCCACCACCTGAAGGCCACAAAGACTTCGACGACTCGACGCCCTTGTTGGGCCACAGTTCTTCTGAAACTCTTTGCGGTCCTGAACAATCCATCGCCGAGGTGCCCCGCAAACCTCATCCTCGCAGGACGTCGCTGACGAGCACCGCCTGGATTGACGTTGTGGTCTCTGCACCCTTGAACTTCTCATCGCCGCTGTCAACGACAAGTTCACCATCTTCGACGCCTCTCGACGATCCGTGGCTCCTGCTTTAAAGGGAGTCACTCAAGAAGGATCCTTCGACACGTCTTTGAAGAACTCTATTCCACCAGGTACATTGGGGGGTAAAACCTTAATAGGAGGAAATAAGGCTATTGAACAATATATGGACTGGGCTTGTGCTATATATCTTTATTTTACAGGTTGCCCAGGTGGGGGGATCTCCACACAGAACTATGCTTAAGGGTAGAGGCCAGTACTCTGCCTATTGTTTCAACCATCTTGCTTTCCTTCCTATCTCTATTGCTGGTTTCCTCGTTATTGATCTGTGTGACATTTTAACCGTACAGTTGATGCACTTTAATGAGATTTGATAACATTGGTGGTACGACTTTAGAATTGTAAATATTTATCATTGTTGATTTCCGAGTACAAAGTGTGTTATTGTGATCGTGTACATACCTTTGAATAATAATTATATAAAGACTGTGTTTTCAGTAATACAGTGTGTGGACATTCCTTTGTGGGGGTTCGGGGACTACACTGTACTTAAGGACCAGCCCACATCACCTCCTGAGAAGCTAGGCCTTGATTGCTCGTCCATTGCTACCGAACAGAGAATCTTGGCTGGGGTCCTCTGTGCCTCTCCTCTACCATATAGAGAGCAGAAGTACAGACACCCCCCTCCAGTCTTTACAGATCCCCGACCACATTATTTCCATTTCCACCACTTGGTGGTTGTATTGGCAGGCTATAGAACGTGAAGTAGTTCAATGAACACATTTGCCTCAGTGCCTGAGTATTTATGCACCAGATAATCACGCTGCGCATTGCAACTGCGTCTAAATGTTAAAATGAGATGATGTTCCAGCATGCAGGAACGGGGGAATGCCAGTGTGGAAAATGCATTTATTATATATACGTCGATAACTGACGTATAATAAAAGCATTTTTTCACACCATGGCACAGACAGAGCCGATGACGGTCCTGCCGGTGAGCGGGGCAGGATCCCTGCCCTCAGTGTTGTTTTCTGGTTTGTTAAGTAAAGTGCTATGTCTGTGCTATCATTTACAACGATAGCACGGGCAGATAGCACGGGCATACCACTTACACCGAAAAGTAGAAAACCAACCCTGGGAAGTCACCTGTACAATGTGTACCCGAGATAAGGGTCGGAAAAGGAGAATAGATGCACAGACACGGCCCGGATAAATCACTCACCAATGGTGTGTCATGATTCATGACTTACTCAAAGTGTGTCTGGAAAGTAGTGCTGGTATAATATGATATGATAGGTTATTTATAACGCACTTAATACCCAGAGGTTTCTAAGCGCGGACCCGGGGATCGAACCTGTGTAGCTCCGTGTCGTCTTGCTTCCAAGGCAAGCACGTTGCCCCTAAACTATCCTCCCGATAGGAACCCATTGGCATAGCATTCAGAAAACAAACACACGGAAAAACACTGCACTTTACGATTTTACCCAAAATATTCTAGGAATGCTGCCAGGAATGGTAAACAAAAACTTAGAACCCACGAATCGCTTCAATTCGGTGAATGCATCTGATAAAATGCACACAGGTTTTATTCCACAGCAAACTCTATGCACATAACAGCACTTCTGTATATGTCAGTGATCAGAGCGCTTCGATCCTTTACATATGGCAGGAGGTGCTATACAAATATAAGATAACATAACATTGATACATAGCTATATTAAGGGTGTTTCTAGTACTGGGAACAAGTAGGAATTCTGAACTTTTCTAATTTTAAAATCCTTTTTAATTTTCAAAGAATTGCACTTTCTTTGCATTATTTGATTGGTTGAAAAGTATTCACACTTACTGCACATTGCGTTACACTAGCAGGTAGCACTGGCAATGTGTGCACGTCAAGGGTAGATACATAAACTGGCCATAATGTCTCTTCTGCCCACAGGGCCAGCTGAATGGTGGTGTCCACTAGTCAGTAGCTGGCTCCGGTTTCATGCATGTGTGCTTGTGTGCACTACTGCACTGTACTTGCTTTGGGCCAGTGTCAAAGGCGTGTGCATTGGGGACCTCGGAAAGCATCTTAGCAGTATTGGTGCATTGCAATAGCGCCTTGGCAAGGTTATTCACATCTAGACGCGGGTTGATGCCCTTGGGTTTCGCGTCCTCACAGTGGCACATCCTTTGATCAAAATTATACAGTGCTGCATTCCATCAGCACTGATCACAGACTGTTAAATAATGCATCTCACTGTTAGACCACTGAGCGTCGATGCAGGGCCTATCCGGCCTGGATCTGCAGCTGCTCCTGACTCTGCTGGAGGTCCAACAACTAGACCCTGTGCTACTCAATTGTGAGGGCACGATTTATTACACAGTACAGTGGAATATCTTTCATGTTGTGTAGCGCACGTGCAACCACTTACAATATGCAATTATCATGGTAGCAATCTGTGTGTTTTGCAAATTGAGAGTGACATTTGTCGTAGTGTTCTGCGTTAATGTTGACATATGGACATATGCTGTGGAAATGAGGTGACTACTTTAGTTTAAGAACCATTTTACTTCCGCTGGGTAGAAATGTTTGCAGCAGGTAAAACGTGAGTGTGCCAGGCACGCACCAACAAAATGATATGTACATTGCTGCCAGGCAAGCATACACGCCAACTCCTCCTTATTCTGGAAGGAGACTCACGATTTTGCAGACACAAATGTTTTTCCCATAAAGTTTTACCTTCTAAAATCTCTCGCCCCATTCAAGTCTATAGACGAACTGAATTCTCCTTATTTACGTCTCATAATCTCCCACTTGTGAAGGGGGAGGGAGGGGTTTCATTATGGAAATGTACAACCATCCACATTTTGGGCCTCATTACACAGTAGGGGGTAAGGGTTTACCGGTACCGGTAAGGGCACCGGTACCGGTAAACCCTTACCGCCTTACTACGAGGTCCCTTTGCGGGTCCTCCCTTAACGCCTCGTTTTTCCAGGCGTTAAGGACGGGACCCGCAAAGGGACCTCAGAGCTAATTACGGTACCGCAATTTGCGGTACCGTAATTAGCACCTTCCCCATTCCCATTATGCCCTATGGGGCAAAAATGGGAATGGGGAAGGGTAAATGGGGATTGGGGAATTACCGCCCCCGCTCACCTTGGAGTAGGGCGGTAATTCCGCCATCCACCAAGGCGGACTCGGTACAGTACCGGCGGCAACCATGGCGCTAATAGCGCCATGGTTACCGCCTACCGTGTAATGAGGCCCTTTGTCCCTACTGTGTTAAAAACGTTGGTCTTGGGACACATCTGAGCAAAGCACCTATTGCACTCAAAAGCTTAGATTGCTACATCTGAACACTGCATGCTGATGCTCCCTATACGTTCCATACCGGGAACACTTGACACGCCGGAACAAAATAAGAAACATGAAATTTTTGAGAGCCATGCTAGATTCACGCAAGCACTCTAATCACTGCACCAGCTACTGCTCGTTGAAGATTCTGTGCGTCACTGGCAGCCACAACTTTGAAAAGAAAACAAGCGATAGCCCCCATCTTGCACGCACTGCTATTGCCCTACATTCCCCAGGGCAGCGCACCTGGACGGAGGGAGAGCCCAGCAAAGCGTTGATGCAGCACGACCTACCCCGGCCTGGCTCTGCTAGTCCTCTGGTCTGTGATGGTCACTCACTGCTACTGTTGATGAAATAGATTATTTTGTTCAGTTAGGTAACTTAACTTAAAGCCTGCAAGTCAAGTTACTTAACTGAACAAAATCATCTATTTCTTGAATCGTGCATTGCAGCAGCAGCCAGTCCCTCAAATCATTCCCCAGGACAGTGCTCTTCAGGGAGCATCAGCATGCAGGGAAAAACATTTGTGTCTGCAAAATCGGGAGTCTCCTTCCAGAATAAGGAGGAGTTGGCGTGTTTTACCAAACAATCCCTCACAACCATTTTGAATGAACAGGACAGAAACATCAGAAATACAGTGGCGGCCGGCAACTAACCGCCATAGCTTTCACACCAACCTAGTACCTAAAGGCCAAACAACCCTGAAGGAAGATGAAGGGAGGGATGCAAGTTGCTTGCAACCCACGAAATCCATGAAAGCACTTGGGAAGAGGGGGAGCATTTTGCCTGGGAAGGCAACAGGGTAACTTCATCCTCCAACTGTCATTGCCCAGGAAGGATTTTCCAGCGATACCAAATAATGAGTAACTAGAGCGGCAGGGTGGCTTCAAGAACAACACAGGCACCTGATGTCATGGGGCGCACAAGTCTGAGGTTAGGAGCCTGTGCGCTTTACCCCTCCAGGGAATGCTGTGGGCCTGAGCAGCTCAGCGCTGGCCCTTAGACTGTAGCAAAATACATTCTGCTACAAAACCAGGGGCTCTACGTGCAACCAACTTGCTTTCTCTCTCGCCCTCTCTCTCTCTTTCGCACACTTTACTTTTTCTTTCTTTTACCAATAAATCCGGGGAAAGCCTCTATTTTACTCACCAGTGCCATCTCGTATTGGCCTGAATAAATGCTCGGATTGGAACACGACAAGTCACTCGACCACATGAGCACCGGAGAACTCATCCAACCAAGGGGCCTTCTGGCATGCCTCATGCACTAGGTCACATGCCTCTCACTATCGGAGTGAGTGGGAGGCAGGAGCAACCGCGTGCAACTGTGTTTGATTGGCTGTAGCAGCGCAGCACTCACATCCATGCGCTGCCACAGCCAATCATATTAAAGGCAACTGTGTGCAACCCTGTTTGATTGGCTGTAGCAGTGCAGCACGTGCATCCAAGCGCTGCTACAGCCAATCAGATTAAAAGCATGTGACTCCATCAGTAGATTGACTGCAGAGGTCCATGCCATGCCAGTCCTCATTGGATGAACTGTTGAAAAAAAAATCAATGATTGAAGGGAGCGCACGTGCGCTATAAAGAAAACAATATGATCGTCCTCACAATCAAAGGTGCGTGGCCACACTGGCGTGTACCTTACAGGTAAAGTTGATTAGGAGAACTGGTTATTTGTAGTACAACACCTCCGGAGAGCCACAGGTTGCAGACCCTTGGAATGGGAGCTGGGGAAATGCTGTCTACAGAATTAAAGCCACAAAAAGATGACCAGGGGTCCTATCCAATAATATAATAGGGAGGGTATTTTGCAAACAATCTTGCTTGCAGTGCAAAATAGTAGGGTGCATGTTGATATATTGACATGTTCTCAAAATGCCCATAATTTCATGGTGAACCATTGAATAGCTGTTTGCATGCAAAGAATTGTGGGTAAGCAAATATTCCTGTTATGTGTTTCACTGCTACAATTCCCCAGCGGAGCCTACCTCTCTTTCTATTGATCCCTGTAAACTAGTTTTGGAGGACATGAGTCTAGGGACACAGGAGCCCATACCTTCAGGGTGAAGGGTAAATGAGCCACTTTTGAAAACTAAATGAGAGGGTTTCGGCAAGAAAAGTGAAGGGAAATGCTGTTAGTTTGAAGTGAAGGGGTGCTGACCGCCAGAACAGCCTTTGAAGCTGTGCCTTCTATTCCTTTCTATGCTCAGCTACTGGCGGCTTTCCAATATAATCAAATATTCCATGTTTAGAGCCCCTAACCTCCCCTTCGTCTTGATTAACAGTTAACTGTAAATTGCTGAACATGGGCCGCTCTAGTTACTTGAGAAGACACTCCTTTTGTTATACATCCGAACAGTGCTGCTATTTACCTGGTCTTATTTGACCCATTTTATTAAGGCTGGGATGAAGAAGGGTGGTTGAAAACAACTGTAGGATAGATTTTGCTACCAGTAATTTGACTTTCTAAGACCAGGTTAAAAGCAGGGCTCCAACAGGATGTTACTCCATCATGTCAGAAGCTTTGAGTCAAATGATTTTGCAAAAAAATAATTTACTTTGCCAATGGGGATACTTTTTAGGCAAATGGAAGACTAGGTTAACTCCAGAACAGGTACCTTTATATAACCCAAACCTCTTCCCACCTATTATTATAAACAATGATTTGAGTTTTCCCTTAAAGTTGCTCTTGACATCAGACACTAATAATAGTATAGCTCCTTCCTGTGCCACTGCTCTACTGGTAATATCAGATTGGCTTCATGGATGGAAGCCAGGGGGTAGGCTCTGATATGTCCACTTTTAGTATTGCTTCTGTTGGGTCTTTTTTTGCTCCGTATCTTTTGGTAGTGAGTAGTTGCCTGTTTGTTGGGACTGCTTATGTATGATTAAGTATCACCGCTGCTCTGCTGGCATGGCAATGTGATGTTCATAGTAGGCACTGGCACAGGCATTCTGAGTGGCTTTCTCTGTGTTGCAGCAATTCTGATGCAATAATTCTCTTGTCACGTGCATTGGGAGAGGCATGTTCTCATGGCCTATGCATGACTTCATTCTAGTAGCATAAAAACACATGTTGGCATGTTTTCTGGCACACTCCTTTTGGCTGGCAGTATTCCATCTGGCAAATAACGTATCATGCCTGAATATTTTCGAAGCACGTGACTTATGATAAGCCATATTTGTTCTTTGTAACATACATAAGCGCTATTGCCCGTTGGCATAACACAGGATCGGTGGTGTCTCAGCAGTGTTAGCCATGCAGCAAATGAATAGCCACATCGCAACCCATTGTTTATACTGAGCATACAATGCTTTCTATTGGTACAAAGTCTTGGATTTGTGTATGAGACTTGCTAACAGATTCGGAAAAAGTGAAGAATTGTGGTGTTTGGGAGGGGGCAATTACTTTCCACACTCCCTTCAGATATAGTATATGACTCACTATGCAAGCTCACAAAGTAGCTCACTTCTTTAGTCAGTTACGCACATGAAAAATAACGTGCGCAGAAAAGCAAACCATTTCCGCCCTTAGAGTGAAATCATTTGAGAGCACATTGCTGATGACTCACAGCTTTTTGAAAGGCTGTCTTTGATTGAAAAGTCAAGCCTTTGTGGGATGCTTAAAATCCACCAAAGACTGAAATGCAGCTAAATATGCAGAAGAATGAATTCTGGCTATTTTCTCCTGCGGCATGCCACCTTCCTGCGGCATGCCACCTTCCTGCGGCATGCCACCTCCCGCTCAGCAGTGGCTGCAGGAATATGGTGGCAGTGAAATTACTCAACAGCTGTTTCTGTAAGTGATTTGCAGGTGACACCAGATGAAATATAAATCAGAAATTCACATCCAACTACTCTTACTACAGTACCCACTACTTCCCAACACTAGACCAGGATTATGTACTTTTGGGTATTACCCAAATTGACCTTTTACAATTGACCTTTGTCCTAATTGACCTAATTTTAGTGGTCCTAATTGACCTTCTGCACAATTGACCTTTATATTATTTTAGTTATTTTATATATGTATTGGGTTGGTTTTGGATTATAAATAATATAAGGGGATTTGGTGGGGAGTTATGGATTGGGTGAAGGGTTGCGGGGGTTTCACCCTGCATATATGTCCTAATTGACCTTTTAAATTAGGTCAATTCTCCCAAAGGTCAATTCTCCCGAGGTCAATTGTGAAAAGGTCAATTAGTATACAACCGTACTTTTGCACACAGCTGGCACACAGTCGTTAAGGACGTTGTTATATGTTTTCATATGGTGGTTAAGACGCTGCCATATTTCTTGATGGCTGCTCTCAAAGCTCTCCTGAGTGCTGTGGCCTGCCTGGCTGTGAAGATGTGCTGTTGTGATGTACATCATACCCTGCCTGCTCGATCCTAATCTCTATCACAAAGGTGGTCTAAATGCCCACCGGAAGGCGTGGCAGGGTTTTCTGTAAAGAATTGTGCTGTACTTAAAGCAAGGTTCTGGAGGAAGTTGGGTCTCTGTGCTTAGTGCAAAAGAAACTACTACCCCAGAGCACCTGACAGGCGTACTATTGGACAGCAATATTGTTGTGGGTCTACCTCTAGAGTAGCTATGCATCAATATGTATTAGCCGTGTGTGTATGCAAAACATAAGATGTTAGCAATATCTTCTCTACCCAGTTTATCACTAAACCAACAAGTGTTTGCACTTGTACTGTAGTGTCCTTTAAACTCATAAACAGAAACACATTTAGAATACTCTGTCTTGTTTAGCAAGTATTCATATATGTTTTCCTGTAGAAAGGATATAGGAGCATTACAAATAAAATAGTCAAAACACTATACAGTTCCTAATATTAGCAATAATGTAGTTGAGTAAATACTCAGCATCCAACTCTTCTATTCCCTTCTAAAATGTTAAAACTACCATCAACCAATGAACAATGTGTGTATAGTCATTGTGGGACAATCACACCTAACAATATACTCACAATTATGATGCTGTGGATTGGCAAGCTAGCAGACAAATGAGGTTATACAGATCAACCTCGGTTTAACTCCTTAGAAGAACATCTCTGCCAAAAGTACATGGCTTCTATGGGGAGTTAACTAAGAACAACAGAAAAGGAAACTACTACAGCCATAGATGAAAACATTACAGGTTAAGCATTGTTAATCCTCCTGTAAGGAGTCCTCTCACCCTTCCTCTGCACTTTAAAGAGCATGCTTATCCTGACTAAAGAAGCATGAGTGTAAGCACTGGTTATATTTGGATGCACTGGCCAAACTCAAAATAGTCTTTGCCTAGTCATCAAGTTTTCTGATTGCTCTCTTCCCAGGCAGGACACAATTGTGTGGGTCAGCTGTTGTTCTCCCGATCCCGCCCCTCAGAATCTTCAGTGAGGTAGTCTCCGGCTGTCTTTTGGGAAGTGGATCCTGCTGTCTGAAGCAGTTGGTTTTTATATGATTAGTCTCTCCCTTCAGCTTATTTCGTCCTACCTGTTTTCCCTGTTAGGCAATCGATTGCTAACAGATGAGTGTCATTCATGTAATCAGTAGCAGCTGACTATCGAGTGATGAAGCCAATGTTATGCTGTTGACTGCGCACAAAATGCCATGATTGCCTGTGCATGACACATGTTTCTCCTTAGCAATGGATCTTGCCAAATGACCAGAATGGCCGCACCACTCACAACAAAACTCTTTTTGGCTGTGTCAACTTCTCGCAATAAAGCATTTATGCTGATTCTTTTTAAAGTTACATTAACATGGACGTCTGTTTTTTTAATGTACATAAACATCTTCGGATGCGGCCATGTACGAACCCCAATCACCATTACAGCCCATCGCCATCTGCTTCCTTTAATTGCTAGTGCATGATTTTGCATGAACTCTTTGCATGATGCCACATTCTAAAATTATACCAATCCATGCTAAGCGCGAGCATGTTAATTGCGTGTCTATTCCAGTGTGTTTGAAACCTTTTCAATATGCACTTCTTGTGGTTCACAATTACCCATTCTTTTGTTTTGAATATCTGCGCTCTGCTCTCCATTCTGTATTTGCAAAATATGTTCACTCCTCATGGCAGAACACAGAAGCATTTGCTCTGAAATGTGTCAAAATGACATGGTTTGTGGCTTGCAGTGAAGACAGGTTAGACCTATCATGCAGTAGGAAAGGTTCAAATACTGTTCTGCATTTTTCAAACTAGTGCTTGAAAGAGAATGTTCCAGAGCCAAACGTTTTGAATGCGCACATGTGAAAGGAGTCCCTGTCAAATTCAGTAGGAATATTCCAGTAATGTTGAGACTTCTTAGGATTTAGAGCTGTTCAAATATAGGTACATTATGCGATTTATGACAGTGCTTTTGGGCCAATAAAACCATCTCTCTGGGCAAGCCTTGCTCACATCTTGCTTAAAAACCTAAAATACTATTGGGAAATAGAATATGCACCTGTTAGACGGTCCTGAAACTACACAATTTAGAAAAGACACAAACCCTGTCCCATTCTTGCATGAATGGAGCTTGTTCTTCCTTACATGATGAGTTGTGCACAGGATTGAGTGATTGCCTTTGATCTTTGGGAACATGTGGGGGTCTGATGTATGGACAGTTGCAGCAGTGAAGGGGGAACTCATAAATGAGGTTGCGTTGCTGTTCTATTGCAGCAGGGGGCATGCCATGTGAGGGGCCTGGGCGTGTGTTTCTCTGGGAGTGCGCCCATGATTCCAGAGGGGAGCACAGTGGAGAAAGTGCTGCTTGCATGCCCATGGAAGGTTGTTAGGGAAGAAAGGTTTCGACACCCAAGGGAGCATTCGTGTGAGTGGTAGCCTGAAGTGCCTCTACCACCGAGAATTGAAGAATACCATGTGAGCTTTGGCATGGAATGACTAGGGGCAACCCTGGTGGACATCCATATGACATAGCAACCAGTACAGCAGACACGGGGCGTCCCTCCCTCCTCCCCCACCTCGATTATGCTTTAAATACCAGAAGAGGAGCTCTTCCAAGATAGACTCACGTTCCAAGGAGCCTTGACGTGACGTAATGCTGCACCGCTCTTTCATTTGCCACTTTACCGCCCTCGGGATGTCTGCATGTAAAAAAGTGCAAAATGGAACAATTGTTAGAACTGTAGCTTAGTTGTAAGAATCAGCCAGGGTTCTTCATTAAATCACTTTTGTCAAACTCCATTGACTTCACGTTCATACTTCACACATTTGCGTGCAACGCTTGCTGAGCCTGCAGGGTGGCCAACTTTATAAACTGGTTTTGCAGGACACTTAAGGAGCAGTCAGAAGCGCCCCACAGTGCACGCGGGTCCTTACTGTGTCATCTGCACCCATTTCCCACCAGCTTTTTTGGTAACATTAGTGGCAGGTGTCATTTTTACAAAAACACAGCACAAAACAATACAACTGTAGGAGCATTATGTATGCAGGACACTGTCCTGTTACAGTTCTGTTTAGGCCCTGTGGGGTGGGGGCAAACAACATGCACACCTTCTAATTCGAATATGTATTGACGCCAACAGAAGTGATGTCACAGAAAAGCATTGCAAGGAGCATTGCCTGTCTTTGGTACATAGAGGCACCATGGCAAGTGGCATTACAAGAAGGTGCCAGGAGTGAGCAGAGATACACATACATGGGCACTTCTATTATGGATGGGACAACTCTACAGCCAAGTAAACCATGAGTGTTTTTTTTTTATACATAATTGGATACAATAACATAAGTTGTGAACTGAATCAATTGCATGGACTCCAGATAAGACATGGTGAGAGACAATGATTTGCCCAGGACCACACACTTTGGACACGTGGAGAAATCAGGATATGCGTGATTTAAGCACTTGACCATGTAGCTTCTCAGGTCTGGTTGCTATACATATTTGTAAATATGCCTTGAAAAGAACACACATCACATAATGAACTAAACTTACAGAATGGACTAACCTTAACTATAGAAACCTTCACAGAAACATGCTGAGCAAAAATGGTGTGGATTTAGGTTTATGCTCCCCCAACATGAATGGAAGGCCACAGTAGCATCATGCAACGTAATGTGAGTCTAAACCAGGGTTGTTCAACTGCAGGCCTTGAGGGCCGGAATCCTGGCGGAATTTCAGCTTGTCGCTTAATAATATTCATGAGATAAATTTGCATTAAATGATTTCAAATGTATGCAAATTTGTCTTCCTGAATATTAATGAGGGATATCCTGAAAACCCATCAGGATTCCCGACCTCGACACCTGGAGTTGGACAACCCTGGTCTAAACAAATGTCTCGTCTTTTAAGACTGTAGTCATTGTTTCTCATAGCATGCAGCATTATGCACCCTTCCCATTTCTCATCACCCTGCCCTCACTTCTTAAGGGACAGTAGTACCAGCCAATAGCCCCCTCGCAGCTGTGTCTGCAGCCATCATTGTCTAACTGCTCCCAGGGAGGATAGCTCTGTGGCAAACGTGCAGGTCTTGGAAGCAAGACCATGCTGAGCAAACACAGGTTCGAATCCCAGACCCATGCTTGAAAAAAAAAAAATGAGCGCGTTATAAATAACCTGCCCTTCCACAATGAAACTAGCGCCTAGATACCTACGGGTTATGTGCGCTGTAAATAAATGCAAAAATAAATGATAATGCTCTGCAGCGTGTTCAAATGTTTCACGGGCACTGTGCGTAGAACCACTCTGCTGCCCTGAGATGCAAGTATCATGCACAGCTGAGAAACCTTTCATGCCACCCTAAGCAAAGTCCATCTTTCCATGGCGTGTGCGTGATGCTGGACACACCCTTTCCATCTGAGACAGGTTGCTGAGAAGGGAGAGGACCAGTCTCATGCAAAAGGCAATGTTGACTAGACTGCTGTGGCCCAGGGCCATCTACATTATACGCAAAAGCATCACATTCTAAACAGATGGATCCTTAGAAAAAAGGAAGATAAATGTAAACAAGAAAGACAGTCGGAAGCTGAATCCTGCAAATAAACCGGAGATGAATCCTTACGGCTCCACTTGTTTTTGCCACGGTCACTTTACCCATTTGCGCTTTAACCATGCAGTTTTGATCAGGGTCTTTTCCACAGATTTTTTTTAATGGGGGGCGTTCCCCGTAACACCCATCTAACCCGCCCCAATACCTCACGCTGCCACCCACCACCACCCAACCCCATACCCCAAACACACAACACATATTTTTTTTAAATTCTGAGAAAACTGCAACTTTAAAATGCAAACGTGCAAAGTGGCCGCCGCAAAAACACTGCATACGATCCTTAAACAAGAAAGAAAGGGAAGAAATGTATACACATGACACAATCAACGCCAGGTGACATAGCTCTCAACCTGTTCTGTCCCCAGGGCTGGTGACAACAGAAGATTTCTTCTTCGGTGGGCTCGAGCAGATTGAATTGTATGGGTGGTTTGGGGGCTTGGAGGGTGAATGAACAGATTCCATAACGGGTGACACCTGCCAAAACCTGGGTGAGTTGTGAGATCTGAGATGGATCTTTCTCGCTGTGCTTCTCCAATATCCCTCCCAGTGCTTTCTATCCCTCAAAGTGCTCTCTACCGCGCTGTGCTCTTGTGCCTCACAATACACCTTGCCTTTCACTGTGCTCCCTGTTGATCATTGCCCCGTGTCCCTCACAATGCCCTCAGTTCTTCACAGTGGGCCATGTCCCCCAATGTGCCCTCTTGCATTTACAGCATCACCCCTGGTAGATAATGCCGTCCCTCACAGTGCCCTAATGTATCTTATGGTGTCCCCTGTTTTTGACGGTGTCACTGTGCCCACATGCCTCATAATGTTCCCTGCCCTCACCTGTACCCCACAATGCTGCCCACCCCCACTGTCTTACTGTCACTCACTACCTATTCCTGTCTCTCTTTTGTAGAACCTGGTTATTCCTCCCTGCACCGTGCCCACTTACAGTCCCCCATGAGTGGATATCTCCAGATATTAATTTCAACCAGTGCAACAGGCCTGATGAACCATGTCCAGAATCATTAAAGAGGTCTGCTGATTATCTCTCAGTAATTCAAAGTCCTGGCACATGAGTATGTCTCTCAGTGTTTGAAAGTAAAACATGATTCACCCAATCATCCTAGATTGGATGCTGTGACGAATCGTGGGATTCAGTCACTTCTCCCCAGGGGGAGCCTTTCCTTGTGACGCTAGGGAGGTGAGCCCGCTACACAATATTCTCCTTAGGGGTGGCGGTAAGCAGGACCTCACAGGCAGAAAGTCCCCTCCTAGGGATAAGGACTCCCGTTCCGATGAGGAACTACCTTTCCACTTTCCATCTCACTCAAAGATATATTCAGAACCAACCGGTTGACTGAAACCTTGGAGAAACCTCTCTCATTGGCTATTGTGATGCGTGAACAGAAGACAAATATCTCTCCAATACTGAGACGAGTAAAACGTATGGAGCAATGCAGAATAAGTACCTACCAGGTACTGGGACTCAGAAACCCAAAGAAGGCATAACAAATATGGCCTCAACAGAGATAAAAGGATTATCACCAGAAGCTGGGGAAGATGAAGAAAAGCATCATAAAAGAAGGAGGGGTGAGAGAGTGTCAGAGAGAGACCCGGGAGTTTCAAAGCAGTGGTATCCGACAGACTGAAAGCCCATGGAGAATGCTGCTTAGAGCACCAGCGAACAGTCTTGAAGAAAGGCTGTCTGAGTCGGACTGAAGAAGGAGAAGAATATCGAGAGTTTGGCAGGAAAAAGAACGCACCAGGAGGGAAATTCGAGGAAGACTGGCCAACGGAAGCCAGAATGGTGAAGTGCCCGAGCTGCACGGCACAAGTGCTAGATCCGGGGGTGGGAGGGTTCTGTTTGTATGTGGAGAATCCTGGGAAGTGGACACGAGAGGAAAGCAGCGGGCAGAAGAGGGAGAGAAAGGAAACCCCTTTCTATGCTGATACCACAATGGTAAAGAAACACCAAAGCGAAGGTGGAGAAGGAGAGGTGAGTGACAGAGCGGTTGTGACAGGATGCGGAGCATGAGAAGAAGAGAACACCGGCCCGGTGATGCAATCCCATTACATTGCAGGTAACGAGGAAAACAGAGATCCAGGATGTGGCATTTATAACAATTGGCATAACCACATTTGTTTACCCGCAAACACCGAATATGACAATTGGAGTACTCTTACTTGTTGTAGTAAATGGCGAGAAGCGACAAGCAGTGAGAAGTCTTCCTGGCATCAACCTACTAATCCCAGTGAAGAACAAAGTCATAAGAAGAACGAGAAACTCTCAGGGAAGCTGCCTACTCATCCCAGTGAAGAACCAGAGAAAGAGAGTAAAAGTCCTTCAGGGACACAGCCTCCTCGTCTCAGTGAAGAGCCAAATACTAAGAAGAGGGAGAATCCTTCAAGGGCTCAACCTACTCGTCCCAGTGGGTGGACAAATCATAAGAAGAGTGAGACTAATCCCTGGGCACATAACATTTATCCGAGTGAGGAAACTAATGGTCATAAAGATATAGAAAGTGCTAAAAGGAGAACTGTGCAACCGGTTAAAGAACTAGCAGAAAGGGAAAGTCTATCCATTGCTATTGAGAAAGACAGAGTGAAAGAGTATACAGATGCCTAGAGAGAGGACTATATATATATGTTTTTATTTATTGTATATTGGTTTGAAAAAACCTTTACAAAATCACATAGAAAGTCATAAAAAGCATTAAAACACAGATATTAACACAAATATTGACATTCAAATACATAAAAGAATCTCTTTAAGCTTTTCATTAAATCTCTTAGGACATTAGTTCATGTTTACAATTACCACAAGTCTAAAAACCCTTAACAGTATTTTTGAATAAAAAGTCTAAAAACATATCCAAGCCTTATATAAATGACAATACTAAAAGTACCATAGATGCGATACGACACAAGACTATTGCGTCACTACTTCACATCATACCATACATGAGGTCCATGATTTCATAGATCTTGAGTCTAAACTTGTATGTTCGTTCCTTTATCAATTTGGGTAACATTGCATACAATTGTCAGGAAAGCTGTCACTCTGATCTTCAGGGAAATATCTGGCCCGTGGAGCTGTAAGTGACTTCAATCCAGCAATCCAACTAAGTCAATGCCTAGTCTGGGATGCCCAATGGAAGCCCTTATTTATATATTTTTATGTCAAGTTCTTAAATCTGGATGATGAACCCTTATATAACACCCCTCTCTTTGACTCCCCCTGACCTCACTGAGCCAAGAAGTAGGTTTGTTTTGCAAATTAAAAGATTTATTTGAAGAATTAAACAATATATATATATCAAACTTTTATGAATAAATCAATATTTGATAGCACACTTATGAATATAATAGTGATCAACAATGGGTAATATTACAATAGCACACTCTCTTTAATCAATGAGGAGTTGGTATAGAAAGGATAAGGTAGCAGAGAATACTTTTATGGTTTCAAGGAAATGCAAGGTGTGAAAGAATGCAACACAGAAATAAACTTGATATGATTTCAACAAGAGATAATATGATCACTTTTTCCCTTGTGACAACTCACTCCCCCCTTATGCAATAGGAAGAGATGGAAATGAGGGCACACAGGTTTCAAGAATACAATTAATAATGCAGTTCAATTCCAGTTCCCCCCAGCAAGCTTAGAGAAAACCGGTATGATTTTAAACAGGCAAAAATACTTTTGAAGGTGATTGCAATGGATGGGAAAATATGCTAAAATGCTTTTAATTCACTAAAGGAGATTCAGGATAAGTGATAGCTACTTTGGATTAGTTCAGATCAACACTAGCAATGATTCATGAGTGATTATCAAATTGAAAACGAATTTCAGCAGTGGAAAGCCAGAGCAGTAATTTTGACAGGAAATTAAATGGAGCTAAATCGTAATTCGCAGCACTTTTTCCGTGTGCGTAAATCGCGATTACGGAAAAACTATAAGGAATTGGAATGTCGCTTTGGGTTTGTTGGAAAGCTTAGGATCTTCGCTTCTGGGACGTGCGATTCAAATGATACGGACGTTTTTGTGAAGGTAGATTTTCAGAAATAAAGTCAAGATTTCAGAATGACAGATGCGCCTTTTTACAGATTTGAAATCACAGGATGGACACAAAATTCTAAATGCAGTTCTGGACAGGTTGATTTGGATGGGATAAGCTTACTTTAAACTAAGAGATGACTATGCACAGTTCTAGGCTAAATACTCACTCCTAGTTTTGGAATGGAAATGGGCCTCGTCACCGATCTGGTCAGGTTTGGACTTCACTCGCCACAGGACAGTCTCAGGCACTGGTTCTGCTCACAGCACGGCACGGCAGTCTGGTCTGGCCTTTTGGACTGGATCAAGCGGGTTCTGGATACAGCGCTGCTTTCTGGGTCTGGATCTGCCACAGGGTTCAAGCCAGTAGCAAACAGCACGGCAAGGCTGTTGAATAGTTTTGTTAGGTTGCTGGATTCTGCTGCCTGCTGAGAAGAGTTCAGCTTTTGGGTTAGGCCCCTGCTTAAGGTTCTAGAGCTGGGTTCTAGAGCTTTGGTCTGGATCTATCTGGAGTCTAAGTTCTTCTGGAGTCTGGAGTCTTTGTCTGGATATTGTCTGGATATTGTCAGGCAGAGTGCTGCGCCGGGATCGGTGAGTAGTGGAAAAA
The DNA here is from genome assembly GCF_040938575.1 of Ambystoma mexicanum. Taxonomy (NCBI): domain Eukaryota; kingdom Metazoa; phylum Chordata; class Amphibia; order Caudata; family Ambystomatidae; genus Ambystoma; species Ambystoma mexicanum. The sequence goes on along the minus strand of NC_090921.1, from coordinate 1,013,329,442 downwards.
TTAGTGTGTCCATCTGGGTCTCAGCAGTCCCTTTTTATGTGTTTTCTAAGTGGGTGTAGAGGCTGAATTTCCATGCCCAACCCACTAAGGATTTGATAGGTTAGAGGATTCTCTGTGACCTGACTGGAGAAAGGATTAGTGAGTCAGAATGAGTCATCAGGTGTCATGTTTATGGCTGAAGCTGAAATCCCTCCCCTCTGCTTTTACTTAGAAATCAATTTTTCATAACCAAACATGCTTCCCAGATACACAAGTTGTTGAGAATGCATGTTCACATCACAGATTAATTAAGACAGGTCTCTGTTCAACCCTGCTCTTTCTAAGAGCTTGGGTTCAGAAATGACAACCTATTCGTAATTTTAGTGGGTTTCGCAATATTGGTTTTGCACCAAATCTGACACAGAGGTACACACCCTCTCTGTGCATATTACTCTAAGTTGTTATGTTTCTAGCATAAACACCGCACCCACAATATTAATAAATACCGGGGTTTGGTCTCAGAACATCATACAGATTTCAGCTTAGTCTCAAACTGTGAGGGCATTTGTCATATTAAGAATCCCAAAGTTGTACATTTCTGTCAGCTTGATACAATATTTTAGAAGCATTTTCCTTAAACATATATTTGGTGCAATATTAAATCCACAACCCAGTCTGGTCCGCCCCTAGAAGCTTGGTGAGTCAGATGGTCACATGTCTTGCTTCTCCCAGAGCAGTGTTGAAAGTTACACCTCAAAATCAGCATATTCTATTCATCCCAAAGCCCCCATTGTTCCTTCCTCCGGGCTGCAGAGAAAATCTCCTCCTCTCCTGATTTACATGTTAATGCAATATCCTGTGCTGTTGGTGGTAAGACCAGGTGTGAAGGCTTCCCAGGGACAGAAGGCCTCTTGAACTTTTAATTAAATCAGACTGCCTTCTAATCAATGGCAACTTAGTTCCTTGTGAAAAAAATATAACATTATAAACTGAAAATAAGCAACATATCTTTAATCAAGTCTTTTTCCACATTAAATCAATGTGTGGCACTCTATATGGCATTTTGATAGACTTCTCTGCTTTGGCATATTTAGCTTCTGCAAGACAGCTCTCCTGTCAGGATTTCGAAATCGCCAGCACCTGTCAGAGGCGAGCACCGGTACTGCACCCATTTTTGACAGCTGTCTTTAAATCAAATGTCTTTAACATGGGATTTTGTCCTAATAACATATGATTCTTGCTGACGTGGTACTGATGTGGATTCTTGAGGTAGAGTAATGTAGAACACCCAACAAGAAGTTGTATCCTTTTGGTGGTTTTGTGAGCCATGATTTTAGCAATTTTGACAATCAAGAAAATTAATTCCCAAACAGCTCTGGGTTGCTTTTGGCAATCAGTATTGCTATTTCCAAGTGGTTTCAGGCTACTGTGTGTGTAGCCCAATGGTGGTTTTAGGCAGTGACCTCCTGTGCTCACTAATATAGGCAAAAGTGAGTGGCAGCCTATTTTTCAGATTTTTACTGCGCATTTTTGGATGATTTCTGGCAAGCAGCATGCTTTCCAGTGGCATTCTGATGTTTCTGCTACCAGCCATTCACAGTACTGTTGTAGGGCTTGGATGCGTGGGTGAAAACATCCCAAAGAGCATTTCGAACCATATATGTTCTCTTATAACATATGCTGTGTCATAGACAAATTCAGAAAAATATGCTATCCTCTCATTAATCAACAAAGGACAAACCAGCAGCAAGTGCAACAATGTTTCGATAGTTCCCACATTTAAACAAAATCTACATATTTTCTGATTCTCGGGAATTAATTTCCTAATGAAGCGAATTTCATTGGTATTCATTACATTGAATCTGAACCGCATAACATTATTGCGAACATTGAGAGAGGGATATTTTACAAGATATGACTCTAGTTTGGGAAACCATTTCCACACAGATAGAACTTGGGAATACAGTTTAGAGTTCATAATTGCTACATTGTTGGCAACCCAGTCAAACGCTTTGATCAACATTTTGGTCTTTGCAGGTCTCTCAATAAGACATTTGATTGTAACTCCGATATTTAACAATATATTTTCCACTTCTGTTTTCAGATTCATCATATACTCCCCTGATACATCATCTTTAAATAGTTTATACAGCAAATTTTTTCCTGATAAGACACACTTTCTGTATAACATAATTTTTTTACATTCTATGATACTTTTATAGAGCAAAGACCAAACTCATACCTTATCATTTCCATTGGTATGCATTTAGGTAAAAAAGAAAACCTTTTTCCAGATTGCCGCTTCGATAGTTTTTAGGTAAGGTGTGAGTTTGTCTGGATAAAATTCAAGCCCATATGCCAATCTCGGAATAACCTTCAGCGTATAAAAATCTCTGCAAGCTGACATGCTAAATTGACCGAATTTTCTTTCTATCACTTTCATTTGCTTACCTGCTTCAATAGCCTTTAATTCTAAACATCTTTTTACAAAACTATGCATCATGGCACTTGAAAAAGAATAACCCAGGAACTTAAGTGATTTCTGAAGACGTATACCAGTTCCTTCGACAAACCACACTGGATTGGAGCCTTTCCTGTTGCTTTGTCCTAAGTTTATGACTACAGTTTTGAGAGGATTGATTTTCAATTTCAATTCACCTATAAACCTTGAAAACCCATCAATAAGCCTTTGCAGTCCAATTTTTGTACAGTCAAAAAGCAGGAAATCGTCGGCATATGCAACCCATTTTATGCCGATTGGAGCAATCTATGGAGTTAACAAACCAGAGGATTCGAACACTACATTAGCTCCTGACACATAAAGATTAAATAGAATCACTGCCAAGGCACATCCCTGTTTAAGTCCATTCCTGGACCTTATTTCTTTGGACATCAAACCCTCATTGTTCAATCTGACCTCCAAAACTGTATTGTAGTATAAGTGTATGAGCATTGAAAGTAACCCTTTTTCAATTTTAAGTGCAGCAAGCCTTCGCCATAGCAGTGTTCTATCAACCATGTCCAAAGCTGCAGAAAGATCCATTGATGCTGCATACACGTTGATCAGGGAAATTGGTCTGTAGTTCAAGGGACTCAAACGATTATCTTTTTTCGAAATGAGGAGCACATACGATAATTTCCATGAATCTGGCATAGACTGTGTCTCGATCACATCATTAAAAATAAAGCAAAGTATCCTTGTCCACAAGAGTTCATTCTGTTTGAGCGTGACACAAGATAGATTATTCGGACTGGGAGTAGTGGAAGATTTCATCTTCCTAATTGTTCTCAATATTTTATCGACAGAGACATCTATTATCCATCTATCATTCCCGTAAGCAGCTAATGCCCATCATGTTCAGAGGGTGCATATAGATTTTCAAAATAGTCACAACACACACTTTCACTAATTGGGTTAATGTTTAGTTGGACTTGGGACACCTCAGTACTGTTAATAAGGGCCCAGTAAGATCTGGAGTTTGTCTCCTTCATTGCCTTTAGCATTGCTTCACCATCCTTCTGGGATTGCGAGGCACGATGTTGAATCTTCCAGTTCTTGTAACGCTGGCGACTCAATCTACACTGTTCATTGTGAGAAGACGGGGACAGATGTTGTCTTTTTAATACTCGTAATAACTTGTTTAACTGGGCTCTGTGTTGCTTAATGTCTAAATCATAGGCATGTTTGTTTATACTTTTCCTAGTGACTCCACCTAAAGTTGGTTGCTCAAACCTGGATATAATTGAACACAGCAAACCCCCAAAAGAAGCAACAGAGTAGGTTACCTTTTTTGATTCCATAGATCTTTTTTCAAAGTCATGCAACATCAGATTATTAAATGTAGCTGTCTTCTTGGTATTCCATTTTACTTTACTGCCTCTAACATTAACAATGGTTTGAGCACAACACACATTTCTATAATTAGGTTGTTTCCTTAAATTCAGATTCATTGATAGCATGGCATGATCACTATATGATTTGGGTTGCACAATCATGTTTTCGGTACCCACAATTAGATGTTCACTAGAGAATATGAAGTCTATGATACAAGCCTCACCACGAGCGGTCCAAGTGGGTTTATCATTGAACAACTTTGACAGTCCCCATGATCTTATGAAACTAAGCCATAGAGCACCTCTATAACATTTATTGCCTGGTTTGGGACCGTTGTCGCCCTGGGCCATTAAACACTGATCTACCTCCGAGCTGGATAGATTACCATCGGCGTTCAGATCACCAGCCAAGATTATAAGACCACCCGGTGTGGATTCAAGACAGTCCTCTATCAAAGTGTTCAATTATTCAATCATCTTTGCCAATAATAGATCTTCATAAGCAGCACTATTCCAATAAATATTTATAACCATTAGGTCAACAGAGCAGTTTCGAGTTGCTATACGAAATGTGGCAACTGTGTTTGGCCCTACCTTTTAGCCCTGATTGCTAAAAATCGAATCTAGATGTTCCACTGCTTGTGCATACTGGCCCCACACTTAGCCCTGATTGATAATGTGATGTTAGTTAGCCAGAATACTCTGCGTAAAGCCTACCTGATGCAGTACATTGTTAACTACTGCTGCAGTGCACCAACTGCCACTGCGCCCTAATGTGTCAAATACCCTAACGCATCAACTTGCCTTAGACGATACTAGCCCAGACTGTCCCTACACCTGCAACACTTGCCTAGCCTCCACTGACTAGCATTTGGCCTCTACATCTGCCCTGTGTTCCACCTATGGTATTATGCACGGACACTTTCTGTACTCTGCTTGAACTCTGCACACAATGCATTTCCCAATGCTCTCCACTGTCCTACTATGAACTCTCCTTTACATTACTAGCCTACTTGACCAAACCATGCCCTTTAATCCACCCCCACCCGCGCCAGCGCAGAATGCCCTTAAACAGGCGGCCATGATTACCATACCATGTACTGTTTCTCAAAGGAACCTTAAATTATGGGCCAGATTACCTAGGCTCTATGACCCCCCCAACTAAATTAGTGCACAGTAATGCCACACGCAGCCCACGCAACTCAAGCCATCACCGGCACCCACTCCAACTTAATAGCAGACTCTTCCGAGAACCCATCCGGCCGAAACGCAAACCTAAAACACAACTAGCAATCCCGAAACCAGTTCAGTCTGGGATGAGAGCTGCTCTCATAAATGCACGTTCTATGGTAGCCCATGCTACTGACATAGCTGACTTACTACACAATGAAAACGTAGACTTTTTAGCGGTTACTGAATCTTGGCTCCACCCAGCAGCCGGACCAGCAATTATGCTAGCTATACCAGACGACTACACCCTCCTAAGACTCGACCGTACCACCTCTCGAGGTGGTGACCTTGCTATTATAGCCAAATCTAACTTATCCATGAACCTCTCACCTCCACACAACATAGGTTCTTGTGAATCCCTAACGGCTAAGCTAACTCTATCTAATACGCAGACTGTATCTATTCACCTAATATACAGACCTCCTGGTCCATTAGGATCATTTGAAGATGATTTAACAAATATTATATCTCACAATCTTAAGAACTCCTCCCAAAGTATCATATTAGGAGATTTTAACCTTGGTTTCAGAGACCCGTTAGACACTAATGCCACTATAATCAACAACACCATAGAGGAACTAGGCTTCACTCAGAAAATTACAGCTCCTACCCACACCAAAGGTAGAACCTTGGACTGGCTAGCTGTGCATAACTGCCCACTCACAGTCTCATCTATCATCCCACAGCCGTGGTCTGATCATCACCTGATCACATTCTCCTTAGAGCCTACACCTTCGCTGCAACCTAGCAGCATAGCTCCAGCTGTCCCAACTAGAAATAAGAGAAATATCACTCCTGAAAATCTTATTCCTATGATCCTTCCTACTCTTAACGCTATCCCCGACCATATGGATCCCTCAACCATGGTAGATCTATACAACAAAGCAATGCTATCCTCCCTTGATGCCATAGCACCTCTCAAAGTGAGAAAGAGCAAACCTCGTAAACATGTGAACAACTGGTTCTCTCCTCACCTTAAAGCCATCAGACAGGAAAAACGACATTATGAAAAAATGTGGAGATCAGATCCTTCTGAAATTAATAAGATAAACCTAAGTAATCTAGCTTCCCAGTACAAAAAAGAAATTATCCTTGCAAAACAAACCTCTTATAACCTTCGAATCTCTCAAGCGAAATCGAACACTAAAGAGCTTTTCTCAATTCTGAAAGAAATAGAAACCCCTGTCCAGCCGCCTGACTCGTGCATCAAGGCCAAAAATTGGTGCACAGATATTCAAAAAGCTCTTGCTAATAAAATTACCTCTCTGCAAACTAAAATTAGCAACAAAAAAGACTCCCTCCTCTCCACCTCCAAATTGAGTAAAACCAGTTCCACTCCCCAACCTACCTGGACGCCAACTCCGATGCCCAACCCCCTTTCTACTTCAGTAAAGTATCTACCTAAGAGGTTGAAAAAGTTATTCTTGCACTCAAACCCTCAAACTGCCATGGGGACTTATGCCCTGCTCAACTGATAAAAGATGCAGCTCGAGAACTCTCACCATTTATCACTAAACTAATAAATGCTTCCTTTACAACCGGCACCATACCCAACAATCTGAAACAATCCTGGGTCCTCCCACTCCTCAAAAAATCGAATCTAGATCCTGCCATCCCTACCAACTACCGTCCCATCACTACAGTGCCATTTCTTCTCAAAATCCTCGATAAAAAAGCATACCAACAAATTCAACAATACTTGGAATTTAACCACCTCTTAGGAGTCCGACAGTCAGGCTTCAGACCTCAGCGCGGGACTGAGACTGCGCTCATAGATCTTAAGGCACAGATAGATGTGCTGAGAGATGAAGGCAAGACAGCACTGCTGCTACTGCTTGATCTCTCAGCCGCATTTGACTTGGTCAACCACAAGATTCTTTGCACACACTTACAGTCAGCAGCTCATTTCTCCCAGGAGGCAACAGAATGGATCCAGTCCTTCTTCAACAACTGCACTATGCAGGTTTTTTCCCCTTCAGCAGCTGCTGACCCCATGTCCATTACCTGTGGTGTGCCACAGGGTTCTTATGTCTCCCCTACCCTGTACAACATCTTTACAAAGCCCCTTTTTGATCATCTAGATGGCCTGGGTATCACCTACACGAATTATGCTGATGATACCCAGATCCTCATCCTGTTGACGGGGGATTACAACAAGGATTTGGCCTTTGTAAATCGTGTGTACCTCATCTTCCAGGCATGGATGGCCTCTCATGGTCTCATTAAATTAGGCCAAAACTCCTCCTCCTTTGTTATCGACAATAATATCATCACAGTAGCTAAGGAGGTCAAAACCTTATGATTCTATTTAGATTCAACGCTCACCTTCAAGAAACAAGTCAATGCCCTGGCGTCCGCTACATCTTATACATGTAAACTCATTAGGGCATCCAAACCATTTCTCTCACCTAACAACTGCATTACTCTAGCCAGAGCATTGATCCTATCCAAGTTAGATTATTGCAATGCGCTCTATGTAGGCAGTAACAAATACATTACAAATAAAATTCAAACCCTGCAAAACAATGCCTTAAGAGCAGCCCTAAGCCTCCCAAGAAAAGCACATATCTCAGAGACTAGAAGGTCGCACAACTGGCTTTCTACAAGAGACAACATTTTCCTTAAATCGGTCTCTCTGACCCACAAATGCCTACATCAAGCGGCCCCCCAATATCTGATAACGAGATTCACCAGACCGACTTCCTGCCGCCCATCTAGAAAGGCCAATTCAAACCTCCTCCTTGTCCCAAGATTTAAACGCACGATGTCCGGAGGGAATAGCTTCCCTGTCAAAGCTGCACAATTTTGGAACTCCTTACCACCATCCCTTAGAGAAGACCTTCCCTACCCACAATTCAGATCCAATACCATTCGCTGGATCAAGGAACACGACACCTAATGCTAGGACATCCAATCACTTCCACTGCTGCGCCGATTGTAAATTGTGTATAAACTGTAAATTGTATATTGTATATGCTTAGATATATCCTCAACTTTTGTAAACTATGTATACTCATCTATAACTTGTACTTTGACATATTGGACCAAATGCAGGATGCTCCAACATTGTAACCTAGTTGGACTCATTCTGTGCGTGCTCTGTTACTTAAGCTGTACACCCCTCTTGTTGCTTGTGCCCTGCTACCCATGGGTTAGGTGCGCTTTACAAATAATAAAAACAAACAAACAAACTATACAAGAGGTATACATATGTTTTTCCCATTGCATTGTAATATCTTGATTATTTCGAAATGCAAGCGCTAAACCTCCTTTGGGGTGGCCTCTTGGCCCACATGTTCCAAAAATGCACAGTACAACATACCCATCCCACAGCAGCAGTCCACAAGCCCATGTTTCCTGAATATGTACAAAGTCAAAGTCTTCTGATTACACACTTTCTTATTTGAAGCTAAATGTGTATGCCCTCTTGAATTCCATGTAGCCAGCTTAAAAGAATCTCCTTCGCTAAAGGGGCTTACTCATATTCTTCAGGTGCTCCATCGATTCCCTTATTGACACAGCTAGGTGCTCCGTTCCCTCAGTTCCTTGAGGGACATTACATCAGCTTGACCCTGTGGGGTGTCCTCGCCCTTGTCTGGTTTTTCTGTGTTTTGATGTAAATACTCTGTATTATTTGTCACCCCTGTTTTGCCTTGCACTTGATAATCATATGTGTTGAATCCCCTCTTCTGTAAAGAACCCACTTCTTTTAAGATCAAGGAACGGACTAAGGGAGAAGTAATCACCAGACGTACAAAGTCTAACCTATGAGGATGAATAAAGTCCACCAGTTGTATGTCAGAAGAAGAAATCAGTGACAGTTCTGGTATATTTCTAAACAAGCTCAGGGTGTAGGGTCTTTTCAAGGCCGGAGAGTAACCATCGTCAAATACATTATACAAGATCAAACTCGGATCATTTGGAAAATGTGGCTGACGACAATTTACATTGGAGCCACCTATGGGAAATCTATTCAGGGCCTTTCATTCATATAAGCTGTCCCTATTCCTCCCCTCGCCCTGGGCGTACTGGGGATTAAACCACTCCCTCACTTCACTATCTGTCTCTGCATTGCCACGCACCTGCCCTCTATTTACTTGGTGATCATTTTTACGTGCACTTATCTCAGGCTCCAGAGTAGCAATGTCATCTGTTGTTTTTTGGTTTCCCCACAGTAAACTTTCTGCAACGGGCATTTTCTCAACTTTTTGATTCAGTATGTCCTTAATAAGGGTTCGCACAAAATCTTCAGTGAGAAAATTGCCTGTTGGCCCTGATTCCGACTCTTTTATAGAGTTTGTGTTGCACTTATTAACTGAACAAGCATTTAATGGTAGTTCCTTGTTTACTGAGGGTATCTGAATGTCAACATTACTTTCTGTCATCCCTCCTGGCATTAGAGCTTTGCCACTACCCATTGTGTTAGTACTAGAGCCTTCCTTTAGCTTTTGGACCCCCCTTGTTTCCTGATTTGACCCCGTTATCACATCACTTTTTCTTTCTGCATTGTGTTCCCCATCCAGTATTACTGGACCTATATATCGGCCTTCCTCGTCCCTTGGTGGTATCTTTATTCGTAAAGGGGCGTCAGGATTCTTAAATAGGTTGAATATATCCATTATTCCCATTTCAAGGTTCTTTAGGATTGTATCAATTCTGTCGGTAACTATTTTGTTTTTTAGCGCATCAGACAAGTTTGTTTCAGCTTCGGAGTATCCAGGGCGATTCAACCCACTGCAGTGGTCTTCCTTTTCCACCGGCAGCGGGGCCTCATTAGGATTCTTTGTCTCAGGCTTTTTTATAGGAGAGTCAGTTACCAATATTGCATCATTTACTTCTTGATTCCCCAGCATAGCGCCACGCACGTTACTATCCCTCAAAAACTTGCGAGAGGATATATTTAATGCCTTTTGCGCTTGTGCTTGTTTGTGCCTATTTTTTTCATTTTATTTTGGAAATATTTATATTAAATATGTCAGGAACCTTCTTGGGACCATTAGCAACAGTCGGGATCTGTATATCCTGAGTGTTAGGACATGCAGTCAGTGAATCAGGTAATTCAATTACACTAAGCTCCTTCTCATTGTTCTCCTCTACTGGCACACAGCAAGAAGCAGCCGCTTCGTTATGCAATTGTCTGTTCGAAGTTGCAATAGGTTGTGGCTTTTGAGCATTACCACTTCCCCCCATTGCTTGAGGGATCATTTTTTATATGTTTTCTGAAAATATTTCAGGCCAAGCAAAATTCTGGTCTGAGTTTTAGTTTCTTTTAGTAACTGTGGATCGACCGCACTCATACCCTTAACCTCGCATTTGCATGTTTTATTATTAGCTTCACCTATGTCCGTTTCTAGAATTGTGGGCAGCATGGGATTGGAAATCTGTGTTGATGCATCCAAATGGTCAGATAGACCAAGTAATGTTAATTCCCCAGACGCGAATATTGGAGGGGTATCCATAAATGATAAGCCAAGATCTGTACTTCTTGGTTTAATGAGATCATGAGAATCCGCATCCGGGCCATCAGCCCTTCCCAGTCTCCTTTCCTCATAAAATAGAGACTGAGAGGACTCTGGAATATCGTGCTCAGCCATTTCCTCACAAATTTCTTTAGAGGAATTGTGGGCACACTCCAATAAATCCTCGTCCGTATCTGAGGAATCCGGGAGCAGAAGCGCTATAGCGTGAGCAATGCTCATTCGTCGTGTTTTAATCATATTGGATGGTATTGCACGATCAGGTTTGGATCCTGCAGTCTTTCTTTTCATACCGGCAAGAGGCATGCATTGGACGGCGGTATAAAAAGACACTTTCACTTTGAAATCCCTGATTTACAAATCCCAAACATAAACGCTTTTCTGCACAGCAGCCTCTAGACAAGGAAAACGACACCACTTGTAAATCCTTCAACTTTTACTGACATCCACACGGGAAACTCATATTCTGCAAGTCCATTTTGTATCACCTTGTAGACACTACTGGTTTAAGTTTGCATTAAACAACAGTCTTTAAATGTATGAATGTTCCGGCTTTTCACACTTTCTTTGCTCAACAAAAGCGTCCCCAGGGAGTCGTTAGGCTCTTTACAAACATTCCGACAAACAACTAACATTCGGTTTCAAATCACATGCACACTATCGCCGTCTAATAGCTTCAAGTGCTTCCAGACCATGTTTGTATAAAAGGACAGTATTGTATAATCAGAACTTTTGGTTTTCGTTTACCCGCGGCAACAGTATTCGAATGTAGCCGAATGCCTGTTATTCATACATTCTACGCTCAACGAAGGCTCCCCAAAGCAACGTTCAACTCTTTTCCGGCGTTCAGAAAACGAATTGCATTTGGTTTCAGTTTCAGTTACATACACACTTACGCAATCTAATTGCGTCAAGAGCTTACGGCCCTTGTTTACGTGAGAGGGCAGTATTTGTATATCGGGAAAGGAGGCAGAACCCTTCTCATAAGAACCGCTGAACTTCTGCGGCCGTGTCAACAAGTGAAAAAGAAAACAGAAACACAAACAGACCTCAGTGCTGCCTTAGGCAGGGACTGTCCCTGCGATGGACATCAGGCATCCAAAGCCCCTTTGGGCATCCATTTGAACAAAAAGAAGAAAAAGAAAAAAAAAGAAAAGGAGTGTGGCGCTGCTATGCTGCGCTGTGAGCAGTGAACAGCAAACAGAACCACTTGCAGAACCACTTGCTAGGAGCGCGCCTGCCTGTCTTTATGAAGGTTTCCTGCGGTTGGGGGCGTAGCCTAACAAAAAATATACAAAAAGGCGTATTAGTAAGTGATATTTCACAGTATAATATTACAATTGCTTGTAAAGTCCATTCTAGTCTCTTGAAGTAAGTGATTACTAAAATTTGAAGTTGCAGTAGCACAAATGGAAAAGGGAGTCCAAGGAAGTACACTTTCAGAGTTTCTATCCAGCAACAGCAAACAGAACCACTTGCAGGACCACTTGCTAGGAGCATACTCACTGGAGCACGCGTGCCTGTGTTTATGAAGGTTTCCTGAGGTTGGGAGCGTAGCCTAACAAAAAATATACAAAAAGGCGTATTAGTAAGTGATATTTCACAGTATAATATTACAATTGCTTGTAAAGTCCATTCCAGTCTCTTGAAGTAAGTGATTACCAAAATTTAAAGTTGCAGTAGCACAAATGGAAAAGAGAGTCCAAGGAAGCACACTTTCAGAGTTTCTATCCAGCAACAGCAAACAGAACCACTTGCTAGGAGCACGCGCGCTGGAGCGCGCGTGCCTGTGTTTATGAAGGTTTCCTGTGGTTGGGGGCGTGGCCAAAATTTAAAGTTGCAGTAGCACAAATGGAAAAGAGAGTCCAAGGAAGTACACTTTCAGAGTTTCTATCCAGCAACAGCAAACAGAACCACTTGCAGGACCACTTGCTAGGAGCGCGCCAGGTTAGACAAACTGTAAACAGTCAATGGAGTAGATCAGCCCGTGGCTTATCTTGCTCTTTAGAACAAGGAGCAGTAAAAACTCGAGTATGGGGGCTAATTGGAGACTGCAGAGGCGATGTCTCCTGCTCACACGGTCCACACGGACTACGAAGACTGCAACCACAACTCAGCTGCAACTCTGTGGCCGCTCCACGGAATGGTCAGGCTTTCAAAATATTGCTCCTCCTCCTCCACACAGAGCACAATGAAGGACAGCAAGGACAGACTCTACAGCAGTTTGCAGACTGCAATCACAACTTGGCTGCAACTCTGCGGCTGCTCCGTAGAATGGTGAGGCTTTTGAAGTATTGCTCCTCCTCCTCACACAGCACAATGAGGGACAGCAAGGACAGGCTCTCCAGCAGTTCGCAGACTGCAATCACAACTCAGATGCAACTCTGCGGCCGCTCCGTGGAATGGTTAGCCTTTTGAAGTATTGTTCCTCCTCCTCACATAGCACAATGAGGGGCAGCATGGACAGACTCTCCAGCAGTTCGCAGACTGCAATCACAACTCGGCTGCAACTCTACGTTCACATGCACCTCAGAGAATCTGTTTTTCCACTTCTTGTGATTATTGATTCAAGAAAGTGGTCCAATGAGCACCAATTATGACTCCAACGGACCTTGTGTAAATATAGTTGCCAAATACAAAGATGATAATGTGAACCCGACAGATATCGGATGAGACTAGCTAGTAGCTTGCAGGCGGTTGTGATGAATGAGATGTTGCCAAAAACATCCCAGCGTAGGTGGGGACAGAGAGGACTATAAGAAAACAAGGAGAGATAAAGAAAGGGACGTGGAAAAGTCCCCTACGAGAACTGAATGTACTGCTACAAGAAATAGCTAAGCACTATTTGAAGATCCTATACTGAAAAGAACATTGCTTGAAAGCAAGCCCCAGGAGAAGGTAGTCATTCACCTGGTCTTTAATTGTTTAGTATAAGTGGTAGGGTCAGCATAGACTCATTTTGGACAGAGGACAGATTGTTACTTTGGACTATAGAACCGACGACAAGCACCCTAGTTTAGTTTTGCTAGTTAAGAAAACCCTTAGAGTAGGGAAAGTCAGGCATTGTCTTATTTAGTTTAAATACATATTTCTTGAAATGGGAAACCCTAGTCTGTCTCCTCCTTCTGACCTTCCACAATGTCCTCTGGTTAGTTGTGAATGTCGGGCTGAAAAAGCATTCCTCAGTACAGCATGTCATGCTGGAGTGATGTCACACAGGGACGTTTGTTTAATTAAACAGGAACAAAAGGAAGAACACTTAGCCCGCAAATGGGAACTTCTCCAGCAAGCCGTGGAGGGGAACAACTACAACATCTTCCAATCTTTGGTTGCTAAAAGAAAAGAATCTTGCAATACGCAGAGATGCCCATCCATTACAAGGCAAGGATGGCAGGAGAATAAATAGAAGAGCTTTCCTACTCTCCGTCCATAAGCCTTTTTATCTAGAAATGCTGCAGCAGCTCTTCTTGTGCTTTAATACGAGGAAATAATAATTGCTATTAAATATATGAAACAATACCAGGCTGCTGGATAAAATTGTAAAATGTGTATTTTAACCCTGATTTGTGGATGGGCTTAATGGTTCTAGCTGTGTCCTCCATTTCAATACTGCCCAAAGCAGCTGGGGCGACCAGATCCACAGATGGTTCTTGGAGATCAGAAACACACTGACATGAAAGCGCATGTGCTGTGCTTGCCCCACAATAGTGCATGGCCTTAGCTCCTTCAGTGGTGCCAAGCAGACCAACAGAAATAAAGTTCCTGGTCTGCCATAGCACGTGGGAGAGGTCCTGTGCGTCATGTCAGTCATGTGATGTGGGAGAACGCTGAGTGTGTAATAATGCAGCTGATTTGCATTAAATCTCCCTGGGCCCTAGGCCCGGCACACTTAAAGGAATAGTGTACTCAAAAATGTTATTGGCTAAAAAGATGGCCCATAATCAAAAATATATATAAAAAATATTTTTAAACAAAGTCCCTATGTAATGTTTTGAGCAAATGAAGCTCAAACTCAAATATTTGAAGCACTAGGAGGCATCCATTTTGTGAAATGGATGAGCCTCCTGTGCTGCAGTTTCGGCATTAATGAAGCAAAAGCCGGCCAGCTGTAATAAACAAAAGCTACCACTGGGTGGATTTTGCTTCATTGGTGCCGGAGACCAGAGAATGCAGACAGGAAAAGCCAGCCAGCTGTAATAAACAAAAGCTACCACTGGGTGGCTTTTGCTTCATTGGTGCCAGAGACCAGAGAATGCAGACAGGAAAATCTGCATCTAAGTAAGTGCTTATTTCTTTTATTAAATAAGCACTGCAAATATAAAAGCTGTGGTTTTCTTTCTAAGTTTTCCGGGTTGGAGGAGCCAGGAAAACTTAGAAAGAAAACCACAGCTTTTAAAACGTTGTATTTCTGTTTGCGGTGGCTTCAGCTTGGAGTCTCCTGGGCTCCAAGCTGAAGCCACCACAAACATAAATACAACGTTGTTGTATTTAAAAACGCTGCAGTTTTCTTTCTATGTTTCTCGCGCTCCTCCGAGCCGGAGGAGCCCGAGAAACTTAGAGAGAAAACCACAGCATTTTTAAACACAACTGCGTTGTATTTCTGCCTGCAGCGGCTTTCACTTTGAGTCTCCTGGGCTCCTTCCGGGGGACAACGCGGTTGTTTTTCCATGCCGCATTGTTTCTGCATGCAGCGGCTTTCACTTTGAGTGAACCGCAGCTTTTAAAACGTTGTATTTCTGTTTGCGGTGGGTTCAGCTTGGAGTCTCCTGGGCTCCAAGCTGAAGCCACCACAAACATAAATACAAGGTTGTTGTATTTAAAAACGCTGCGGTTTTCTTTCTAAGTTTCTCATGCTCCTCCGAGCCGGAGCAGCAGCTTTCACTTTGAGTCTCCTGGGCTCCCACGGGGGACCCCAGGAGAAACAAAGTGAAAGCCGCTGCAGACAGAAACACAACGCGGTTGTGTTTCCATGCCGCAGTGTTTCTGCCTGCATACATTAAACGGGAGCCCAGGAGACTCAAAGTGAAAGCCGCTGCAGACAGAAACAGGAACTTTCATTAAAAATATGTTTAATGTATGTTTTGGATTATTGCCCATCTTTTAAGGCAATAATATTTTTTAGCGCATTATTCCGTTAAACACTGACCAGTGAGCTGCCCTTGTGTTTCTTGCCAATTAAATGTCTGTAGTCTGTGTTCTCTTTTCCCTTTCGCTCCAATGTTCATTCAAACTCTTCTTACTGCCAATCCTACTGTACCTGTGCAGCTGGAGTCAACATTGTTCAACCTGTTGATCTTTTTCCCTCCTACCCCTGTTCTCTGGCAGACTATCCACACCTCCACCATCCCCTACCTTGCTGATTCCCTGTTTGCTATTTCACCTACTTGAAGACCAACTGCGTGACCCTAGACTGTTTCACATTGACTTCCCTCCTTAACCCATCAACGACTTGGAACTACCTCTGTGGGGGCTTGGATTGCTTCTACTACACCCTAGGATTAATCGTACTCGCTCTATGTGAGTTTGGAACTCTTCGGGACTACTACACAGGACCCTTGGGATACTGATTCTGTGGCACTTGTGGAGTCTATTTCTGTGTATAGTGTTACTCCACATACTTTTGGTGAACGTGCTCCAGCATCTATTAGACGAGTCTGCGTGATGGCGCATGGCTTTTTAAAAGATTATATATAAAATGATGCTGATAATTATATTCCTGAAAGGGGAGTCTTCTAATCAGACCCCCCCTTTCATAAGGCTTGATTCTAGAAGCATAGCGCATCCATGTGCCTTAGCTGTACCAGTAACCTGACATCTGCAGCTCCTGCTCTGCAGTGACAAAGGGCAGGTTCAACTGTCACATCTGCATTTCTGACAGCTGCTGTGATCCAAGTCACTGTAGGTGGAAGCTGCAATGTAACCTCTACGACTCTGATCCAAAATGTAATAATTGGTGTCTTCTCTGTCTGGTGGCAGGGGAATAAGCAATACCTGGTTATGTTCTAGTGACTGTTCAAAGCGCACAGTAACTAAAGCCACACCAATTTGATATAATTCCAGTGTAAACCATGCGAGTCCTGGTCAGTGGTGTCAAGGCGATGTGTATTCATGGCTAGCCTGGCTGCCTCCAATGCTACAAGACAATAGCCAGGATGACGTCTCCCTTTGATTTCCATGGAGCAAGGGTAACGCCTCCTCTCAGGAAAGATATGCTTTCACAAGGAGATCTCCAGAGAAACCTGCTTCAATAGGGGCACTCACAGAACACCGGGCACTGCACTACAGTGGGTGTTTGAAGTCAACAGGCATGGAAAAGGGGTGGAGTTAGAATAGCCATGGAGGGAAAGGAGGACCTTAGAAGGGGTTTTACCATCTTGCTTTTTTGTTGAGGCTCTCTCCCTTCCTGATTCTTCCTTTTACTGCATGACAACAAACTCTGGCTATGATGTAATAGCGCATGAGTCACTTGTTATAGCTGCAGGGATTGGACCCCTTACAGCAAGCCTGCTTCTGTCCAATACCTAGGCACAATTTGCTTTTATAAGAAAGGGGCCTCCTATTCCTTCTTGAGTCATCTGTGGACTTTCAAGAAGTCAAGAAGAATTAATTGGGCTTCTATTAGGTGCGCAGCCCATTCCAAAGTCCTCTAACAGTAAGGTTAAGAAAGATAACCATCCCCTGGGAACAGTGCGGGTGAACTGCTGTTGACCATGGTATGCCACTCTGCCAGCTGCACTGGAACCAGGCTCCTCACTGGCGGTGAAGGAACCCCTGTAGATGCCAGCCAAGCTCCTTGGCCAGGGAGAGCAGAGGAAGAAGGACTCACCTTGTCCTTGTAGCTCCTGGATTGGTATCCGCAGTCACCAGAAAGCCCAGGAGTAGCTGGAATCCTTTTTCCACAGACACAAACTGCACCTGAACCTTGTTCAACACCCTTGGACTCAACACCGGGCCTGCGGTCCTGCTTTTGGCGTTTCACAACTTCAAACAGCGTGTCTGCCCCCTTGACGTAACTTATGGCTGGTCAACGTGACTTGCCACATCTTGAATCCGGGAAGCAAACAGAATCCCAGTGTGATGGTGTCACACCACCTAAAACCAAGAATAGGGTACTGTGAAGAAGCCCTATCTCCCTGGTCCATTTTTGACACCATAGTAATTTATGAGCCCCTTTTTCAATCCTTTTCTTGAAAGACATCTCCTTTGAACAGTGACATTGCTCCAATTGCTTGCCTGAACACCCCTGATCCGAAACTCAGTGTGCCATACAGTACTATCTGCATCTTCTGTGTGCTTTCTACGGGGGTGGGGTTTGCTTATGTTTTCTCGATAGTTTTTTGCATTTGTAGTGTTTAATTATAACGGTATTTTTATACAACCTTGACTTGGCATCCTTTTATTTTGGACTATTTATACTTCTGTTTGTCTGGGTTGCTATTATTATCAACTCACACCCTTCTGGAGAGCATAGCCTGCCCTTGGCCCACGTTGCTTCAAAGGGCAACGGCGGTACACCCCGCTGGCTGTGTCGGCTTTACCTTTATGATTGGGATCACTGGTGGTTGAGTATTAGTGTGGGGCTGAGTGGGGTTTAACCACTACTCATCCCTGTACTCCTGCAGAGCAGTAGTCATTTCACCACTCTGTAGCTATACATTTTCATACCGGCTGCAGCAATATATGTCAGTATTCCCACGTGTGCTTTGCCACAATGCCAGTAATGACACTATAAGAAAGCATACCAATATTAACTCTGCCAGTATATGCAAGTATCCTCACATAAGTACATACTCTGGTTGGCCTGAAGCCATGTATCCATTCCCTACACCTACTTCCCCATGTAAGAACACTGATGCTGGCCTTGTCCATAATGCCAGCTAACATGTATGCCACTGTAAGAAAACATATCCACACTGGCTGCCTTTGCACCAATGTAGCTACCCCACCCCAGTGGTGTGCTGCCCTGCCAGCAGGGACACACATGTGTACATGTGCTCATACAACATACATGCTATCTCATTCATACACACACACAGACCATATACAATGTTTTCTCATCCACAGGTCACCCAGAGAAACCCTTGCATGCACACATACATGCCTACATAAACACATGCATATTTATTTTCTTTCCAGGAGACCAGACGGCACATGTCGCCTCATATGCCAACACCGTCCGTAACCCCCTACTCCTGCACACCATGCAAAATGGCACCAGGAAACATGTGGTTGGAGCCAGAGTGCCACCAAATCGCTGCCCTTGGCCTTCTGAATATGCGGGCAAGTGCACAAGCCACCCCGCTCCCCCCGAGCCCCACAAATATGTAGTTCTGCAGTTCGCCAGCCTGCACCCACAAGGCGGAATTCAAGGCTGGGGATGCAGAACACCCCTGGTCTTGCATGGCCCATCTGGCCTGCGCGCTGGGATACTACGGTGAAATGGGAACACCGATTCCCTGCTGAGCAAATCCAGCCCATGAGCACATACTCAGCTGCTTGCTGCAGCCGAGGGGGCGCTCACTGTTTCCACTGGGCTGGCTGCGCTCCGCCACAGTCGGTGGCAGGTTAGCACCCCTGCCGCCCATTATGCCCATTATGGACGTGCCAGCCATGCATGCCAGACTCTAATAACAAGGCAGAAATCCCGATCCATCTCCATACATTCATGAGTATTTTACTGATCCAAAAACTGGCGAGCAGTTAAAAGAGCCATGGGTCAGTCCACCCGATGTCTTGTTCCAGCTGCCATGCCGTTCGTTCTGAGAGAGTTCAAGCAAAGAAGACTGGCACACCAGCTCTGACGCCCATGCCACCATTGAGGACATGATACAAAAAGTAACATCGCAACAGTGTACCCAGTAGGCATGAACTGGAGCAACATGAGAAATGTCTTTAGTGCAGTAGTGTGCCCCGTAAGGGCACAACATCTTACGATACTTGACGTATAACCATTCACCCCCAATAAGGTGGCACGGGCATCTGGTCACATTTCCATGTCTTAAAACCCCTCATAAATACCGAGTGTGCCCCCTTTGTGGGAAGGCAGCGTGAGACACAGAGCACAGCGCTTCTTTGGCCCTCTGTGTATGGGAGGGATGCTTGGCCTCTGCCTGCTGTCTCTGCTCCACACACGGCTTTAAGTGAACTGGGGCTATCCAGGGCAGAACCCCGGCAGCCTCCCAAAAATCTTCTTCAGCCCGGGATCCCATAGTGCCCGACAAGTAGCACTCCCGATGATTTTAATACAAAGCTTGTGAGGGCGGTAGGGACAGGGAAATGAATACTCTGTGACAGAAATACGTGCTGGGAGCCATCCTCCAGGACGGCCAGCGCCTGATTCCAAACGGATGGCTCCCTCCAAATGCACGTATATGACTCAGAGTTTGCCATCCCTTTACTGGGAGGGTGTTCAGAAAGGCCGGTGTGCCTTGTGTGCTCAGAAGTGTTGCATGATGTCATCGCTGTCACAGATGTGTCATCAGTGCCTTAAGTGGCACTACAAATCGAGCCGGGGCCCATCGAGGGGGCGTGGCCTAACAACGGGGGTCTTGATGGGCCGTTAGGCCACGCCCCCTTGACGAGCCCCGGCTCAATGGGCTACTGGCACCCCTGCCAGGCAGCCTTTTGTAGAGATTAGCACCCTCTCCCCTTTGGGGGAGAGGGTGCTGATCTCTGCATTTCTATTCTATAGGCTTGCCTGCCAGGGGACAGCGCCTCTCCTAGTCAGCCTTAATGGTGGCGCTGCCCCTCGCCAGCTGGGGAGGGGCAGCGTCACTATTAAGACTGAAAGGGTGAGGCCACTGGAAGCAGAGGCCTTTTTCCTAAAGACTGAAACTCCCGAGAATCCACGGGAGCTTCAGTATTTAGAAAGCAAGGCCTCTGCTTCCAGCGGCCACAAGTTTTCTCCATAATGGTGGCGCCGGCCCACGTGCATCCCTTGATTAAAGGGATGCCTCGCAGGTGCGGCGCCACCATTATGGCTGAAAGGCATTTTTTTCTGAAGCCCGAAGCTCTCGCATACGAGCGAGAGCTTCAGGCTGTAGAAAAAAATGCTTTTTCCTGTAGTGGCCGGGGCTGACAGGGGAGATTAGTGGGCCCCGGCAGGCCCCGGCCCACTTAAAGCCCTGTGTGTCATACATAAAAAAGTGGGGTTGTTCTTAGGCCGCCAAAATGGTCTTTCCATTGGTGCTATTTCTCCCCCTCCCCTTCCTTGCGGGTGCTCTCCTAGGTGATTTCAGGGCCCGCTGAAGTTGTCACAGATAAGTTAACACCTTAAGGTCTGCCTTTGGACAGCGAAAGCACAGGGACATAGCCCTTGCTTGCTGCAGGTCTCCCAGGACAGGCAGACAGCATGGGGGCGGGAACCCTGCATGAGCACTAAAGAAATGCTATTAAGTGCAGTGGCCGGGGTCATTTATCTCCAGAATGGAGGTGATTTACTCACTGATTGCACTGCTTATATCCTGAGTCAGAAAGGGGTTTCTTAGCAGACTGCAGCATATTTAGAAACTGCACCAGAGAGAGATTTACTTACCGTATGCAGACTGGTTGCGAACAGGATTGCCCAATACCATGCTGAGCAGCATAGAGTGCATGTGTGCAAATCTGGACTATGTGTTATTCTATTGGGACAGGTGGCCCTTGCCTAAGACACCTGCCCGCCTTTAGGCCAGGCCCAGCACAATTTGGGCACACTCTCTTTCCAGAGCCCCCACCCAGACTTAAAGCTCTGGATGTGCACGTGGCAGACGCCTGCCCCGCTTCTGTTCTGTGTGCATGTGAGCTGAACCCGGGTCTAGGATTGGCCCCTCATCAGATTCTACTGTGCATGTGTGCAGGCACGGAATAATATGTCATGCTATTTTACCTGGGAGCTGATAAGCGCACATCTGCCTTTGCACACCCCTGTGGCACAGATGATGTTGTGTAATCGCAGAGTTCCTACGCTGTAGTGGCTAGACATGACGTGTTGCCAAAGGCAGTGGGAGGACGGTCCAGGCTGGGCTCCTGGAAATCACCTTGCAGTCGCACGCAAATGTGGGCCCATTTATTTATTGGCCGTGCAGTCTTACAATGGTGGAGTGGAAGTGTGACCTGGCAGATGGAAACCGAGAGTGGTGAGAAAGGAGGAGGGATAAGGGAGAGGGATAAAGGAGGGATGAGGGAGAGGGATAAAGGAGTGTCGAGGGAGATAATGAGGGAGAGGAATAAAGGAAGGATGAGGGAGAGGGATAAGGGAGAGGGATAAAGGAGGGATGAGGGAGAGGGATAAAGGAGAGATGAGGGAGAGGGATAAGGGAGAGGGATAAAGGAGGGATGAGGGAGAGGGATAAAGGAGTGATGAGGGAGAGGGATATAGGAGAGATAAGGGAGAGGGATAAAGGAGAGATGAGGGAGAGGGATAAAGGAGAGATGAGGGAGAGGGATAAAGGAGGGATGAGGGAGAGGGATAAAGGAGTGACGAGGGAGAGGGATGAGGGAGAGGGATAAAGGAGAGACGAGGGAGAGGGATGAGGGAGAGGGATAAAGGAGAGAAGAGGGAGAGGGATGAGGGAGAGGGATAAAGGAGAGACGAGGGAGAGGGATGAGGGAGAGGAATAAAGGAGAGAAGAGGGAGAGGGATAAAGGAGAGACGAGGGAGAGGGATGAGGGAGAGGGATAAAGCAGAGAAGAGGGAGAGGGATAAGGGAGAGACGAGGGAGACGGATGACGGAGAGGGATAAAGAAGAGAAGAGGGTGAGGGATAAGGGAGAGGGATAAAGGAGAGACGAGGGAGAGGGATAAGGGAGATGGATAAAGGAGAGACAAGGGAGAGGATAAAGGAGAGACGAGGTATAGGGACAAGGGAGAGGGTTAAAGGAGAGACGAGGGAGAGAGATAAGGGTGAGGATAAAGGAGAGACAAGGGAGAGGGATAACGCAGAGATAAGGGAGAGGGGTAAGGGAGGGATGAGGGAGAGGGATAAAGGAGTGATGAGGGAGAGGGATATAGGAGAGATAAGGGAGAGGGATAAAGGAGAGATGAGGGAGAGGGATAAAGGAGAGATGAGGGAGAGGGATAAAGGAGGGATGAGGGAGAGGGATAAAGGAGAGAGGAGGGAGAGGGATAAGGGAGAGGGATAAAGGAGAGACGAGGGAGAGGGATGACGGAGAGGGATAAAGGAAAGAAGAGGGAGAGGGATAAGGGAGAGGGATAAAGGAGAGACAAGGGAGAGGGATGAGGGAGAGGGATAAAGGAGAGAAGAGGGAGAGGGATAAGGGAGAGGGATAAAGGAGAAACGAGGGAGAGGGATAAGGGAGAGGGATAAAGGAGGGATGAGGGAGAGGGATAAGGGAGAGGGATAAAGGAGGGATGAGGGAGAGGGATAAAGGAGTGATGAGGGAGAGGGATATAGAAGAGATAAGTATAGTCCCCATCCATAAGAAAGGTAGCTGGGATTGCCCGGATAACTACCGACTGATTGCTCTCCTAGATACAATCGGGAAGATCTTTGGCGCTCAGCTGCGCTTGAAGCTTGTTCAATGGGCACAATTAGCTGGTATTCCTGACGTACGGCAAACTGGCTTCACAAAAGGTGTGGGTGTCGATGTCAACCTCTTGATTCTCACAATCCTGAAATTTGAAGCTCAGAAAGCCAGGTATAACATCTAGCTAGCATTTATTGACATGAAGCAGGCCTTCGACTGTATAAATAGAGGCCTGCTCGGAACAAATTAAGAAAGTGGAAGTGCCCATTAAATATTCTTGATCCAATCATGGCTCTTCATTCGAACACCTCAATCCGGGTACGCCTAAATAGAAATGGAGACCTGTCTGATCCCATTCCAACAGCAAGGTGTGTAAAGCAGGGGTGCCCCCTTGCCGCGGATCTGTTCGAACTATTTTTGGCGGATTTACCGGATCATCTATGACATGTCAACTGTTTTTCCCCAAAGGGTAACTCAGTTCCAGTAAGTTGCATTGCCTACGCAGATGATCTGGTGCTAATTGATAGAACTCAAATTGGTCTCCAAAGGTTGCTCAACTCTTTATATGAGTACCTAACGATCAATGAGCTCACAATTAACACTGAAAAAACAAAAATTGTGGCAATTGGCACTGCTTCAAGTAAAAAGGCAAAGGCGTTTCGGTGGACTGTAGATGATCAGTTCCTTGACACTGTAGACTCAATAAGATACTTGGGTGTGCAGTTTAACAATTCCATTTGTGAACATCAATGGGTGAAAGACCTGTAACTTAAAACCATGAGTCTTGCCTTTCAAGCGGCAAAAATAAACAAAAGTTATGGTAAATTTTCTTTATCACCGGTCTTAACGTTCTACTTACAAAAGGTAGTACCTATACTAACTTTTGGTGCTGAGGTCAGCTGGAACATCAGCGAGCGTTTCTGGAACTCTCTAGAAGGGCGTTTTTGGAGCTATGTTCTCCATCTACCACAATGCATCTCAATGATATCTTTACAAGATGAATTGTCATTGAACTCACTGCATAGCCATGTGATTTGGAAATCAATCACATTATTGCGAAAAATGTCTGTTGAGAATCCAATGCCCGCCTACCGAATATTCAACAAATTCCATGTTGATACCAATGCTACCGTATTAGATATGTGGCGTCTCAGAGTACAAGCCTGGGTTGATGCCGCGGGAATCTCTGAGTTTGATCTTTTCACCAGACCACAAGTTACAAAAAAGAAATTTGAGTCTTGGGCTTGGATTATCAACATAGACAAACGAGAAAAAACTATCTTCAACACACTGGCTAGGCATTGTTAAATCTCCAGTCGCATTATTTAATGCATTCTCCTTCTCGCTACTATCGTGAGCAATTCCTTAGGTTTCGATTGAACATCTTGAAATGTAAGGAAATTCTTTGGCAACGAAAAGACAAACTGGCAAAAGACAATCTATGTCGTTTCTTGTCATTGGCAGTTGAATCGCTGAAACACCTAATCATTGAGTGTGAGAAAACTTGTGCGATCTATACACCTGGGTCAATTTGCTCCCTTAGATGATGATATGTTCACTTGGTGGCTCATGATTTCATCTGGCGCAAATGCAAAACATGTTGGTGCAATTGTAAACTATCTAGATGCACTTCTAAAATGCCCGTTTTGAGCTGTGACCTCAAGATTCAATTCTGTGTTTTGGTGAAAATGAACAGGGAATGCATTGACTCCTTGCATGTCGTGTACAAACTGGCTGATGTGTTCTTATCTTTGTTTCTGATCATTTGCCTTCTTCCTTTGATGTGAAGAGCTATTGGTTTTGGAGGAGTTTAGTGGGTAATGTCAGTAGAATTGAAACTAAAGTTTTTACATATGTTAAAACTGTAGATTTTTCAATAAAATAAAAAATAAAAAAAATAGGAGAGATAAGGAAGAGGGATAAAGGAGAGATGAGGGAGAGCGATAAAGGAGGGGTGAGGGAGAGGGATAAAGGAGTGACGAGGGAGAGGGATGAGGGAGAGGGATAAAGGAGAGACGAGGGAGAGGGATGAGGGAGAGGGATAAAGGAGAGAAGAGGAAGAGGGATGAGGGAGAGGGATAAAGGAGAGACGAGGGAGAGGGATGAGGGGGAGCGATAAAGGAGAGAAGAGGGAGAGGGATAAGGGAGAGGGATAAAGGAGAGACGAGGGAGAGGGATGAGGGAGAGGGATGAAGGAGAGAAGATGGAGAGGGATAAGGGAGAGGGATAAAGGAGAGATGAGGGAGAGGGATGAGGGAGAGGGATAAAGGAGAGAAGGGGGAGAGGGATAAGGGAGAGGGATAAAGGAGAGACGAGGGAGAGGGATAAGGGAGAGGGATAAAGGAGGGATGAGGGAGAGGGATAAGGGAGAGGGATAAAGGAGGGATGAGGGCGAGGGATAAAGGAGTGATGAGGGAGAGGGATATAGGAGAGATAAGGGTGAGGGATAAAGGAGAGATGAGGGAGAGGGATAAAGGAGAGATGAGGGAGAGGGATAAAGGAGGGATGAGGGAGAGGGATAAAGGAGTGATGAGGGAGAGGGATGAGGGAGAGGGATAAAGGAGAGATGAAGGAGAGGGATGAGGGAGAGGGATAAAGGAGAGAAGAGGGAGAGGGATCAGGGAGAGGGATAAAGGAGAGACGAGGGAGAGGGATGAGGGAGGGGGATAAAGGAGAGAAGAGGGAGAAGGGAGAAGGGAGAGGGATAAAGGAGAGACAAAGGAGATGGATGAGGGAGAGGGATAAAGGAGAGAAGAGGGAGAGGGATAAGGGAGAGGGATAAAGGAGAGATGAGGGAGAGGGATTTGGGGAGAGGGATAAAGGAGAGAAGAGGGAGAGGGATAAGGGAGAGGGATAAATGAGAGACGAGTGAGAGGGATAAGGGAGAGGGATAAAGGAGGGATGAGGGAGAGGGATAAGGGAGAGGGATAAAGGAGGGATGAGGGAGGGATAAAGGAGTGATGAGGGAGAGGGATATAGGAGAGATAAGAGAGAGGGATAAAGGAGAGATGAGGGAGAGGGATAAAGGAGAGATGAGGGAGAGGGATAAAGGAGGGATGAGGGAGAGGGATAAAGGAGTGACGAGGGAGAGGGATGAGGGAGAGGGATAAAGGAGAGACGAGGGATGAGGGAGAGGGATAAAGGAGAGAAGAGGGAGAGGGATGAGGGAGAGGGATAAAGGAGAGACGAGGGAGAGGGATGAGGGAGAGGGATAAAGGAGAGACGAGGGAGAGGGATGAGGGAGAGGAATAAAGGAGAGAAGAGGGAGAGGGATAAAGGAGAGACGAGGGAGAGGGATGAGGGAGAGGGATAAAGCAGAGAAGAGGGAGAGGGATAAGGGAGAGACGAGGGAGAGGGATGACGGAGAGGGATAAAGAAGAGAAGAGGGTGAGGGATAAGGGAGAGGGATAAAGGAGAGACGTGGGAGAGGGATAAGGGAGATGGATAAAGGAGAGACAAGGGAGAGGATAAAGGAGAGACGAGGTATAGGGACAAGGGAGAGGGTTAAAGGAGAGACGAGGGAGAGAGATAAGGGTGAGGATAAAGGAGAGACGAGGGAGAGGGATAACGCAGAGATAAGGGAGAGGGGTAAGGGAGAGATAAGGGAGAGGGATGAGGGAGAGGGATAAAGGAGGGATGAGGGAGAGGGATAAAGGAGAGATGAGGGGGAGGGATACAGGACATAGAGAGGGACGGCAGGAGAGATGACGGAGAGGCAAAAGACGTCTGGTCTATTCGTGGTGCTGAGGTATGCACATGATGTGATAAGTCCGCTATGCACGGTACCCTGTGTTGTGTTATCTGGTGTGTTTATTGTGGTGTTATGTGGGTTGTGTGATATGTGTTTCTATAGTGTATATTGGTATCTAAGTTCGGTGTGTGGTATGTGTAGTGTGAGAAATGTGCAATGTGTTCTGTGGTATATGTGAGATGAGGGAGAGGGATAAAGGAGGGATGAGGGAGAGGGATAAAGGAGTGATGAGGGAGAGGGATAAGGGAGAGGGATAAAGGAGAGACAAAGGAGATGGATGAGGGAGAGGGATAAAGGAGAGAAGAGGGAGAGGGATAAAGGAGTGATGAGGGAGAGGGATAAGGGAGAGGGATAAAGGAGAGATGAGGGAGAGGGATGAGGGAGAGGGATAAAGGAGAGAAGAGGGAGAGGGATAAAGGAGAGACGAGTGAGAGGGATAAAGGAGAGGGATAAAGGAGGGATGAGGGAGAGGGATAAGGGAAAGGGATAAAGGAGGGATGAGGGAGAGGGATAAAGGAGTGATGAGGGAGAGGGATGTAGGAGAGATAAGAGAGAGGGATAAAGGAGAGATGAGGGAGAGGGATAAAGGAGAGATGAGGGAGAGGGATAAAGGAGGGATGAGGGAGAGGGATGAAGGAGTGACGAGGGAGAGGGATGAGGGAGAGGGATAAAGGAGAGAAGAGGGAGAGGGATGAGGGAGAGGGATAAAGGAGAGACGAGGGAGAGGGATAAAGGAGAGAAGAGGGAGAGGGATAAAGGAGAGACGAGGGAGAGGGATAAGGGAGAGACGAGGGAGAGGGATGAGGGAGAGGGATAAAGCAGAGAAGAGGGAGAGGGATAAGGGAGAGACGAGGGAGAGGGATGACGGAGAGGGATAAAGAAGAGAAGAGGGTGAGGGATAAGGGAGAGGGATAAAGGAGAGACGAGGGAGAGGGATAAGGGAGATGGATAAAGGAGAGACAAGGGAGAGGATAAAGGAGAGATGAGGTATAGGGACAAGGGAGAGGGTTAAAGGAGAGACGAGGGAGAGAGATAAGGGTGAGGATAAAGGAGAGACGAGGGAGAGGGATAACGCAGTGATAAGGGAGAGGGGTAAGGGAGAGATAAGGGAGAGGGATGAGGGAGAGGGCTAAACGAGTGATGAGGAAGAGGGATAAAGGAGGGATGAGGGAGAGGGATAAAGGAGAGATGAGGGGGAGGGGTACAGGATATAGAGAGGGACGGCAGGAGAGATGACGGAGAGGCAAGAGACGTCTGGTCTATTCGTGGTTCTGAGGTATGCACATGGTGTGATAAGTCCGCTATGCACGGTACCCTGTGTTGTGTTATCTGGTGTGTTTATTGTGGTGTTATGTGCGTTGTGTGATATGTGTTTCTATAGTGTATATTGGTATCTAGGTTCGGTGTGTGGTATGTGTAGTGTGAGAAATGTGCAATGTGTTCTGTGGTATATGTGAAGGGTGTTGTTATGTGTGCTGTGCTGTGGTATGCACATTATGCGTAGTGTGTCTGCCCCTCAGATATACCTGTGTATGCATGTGCGATGTCGGTTCCCGCGCGTGCTGTACCTGTCTGTGTGTATGATGCAAACGTCTCTGTATCCTCTGCTGCTGACGTGTCGCACCCGTGAGTATCACGCATGCCCCTCCACTGCACCTGTGTGTTTATGGTGGCTGTTTGCCCTTCTTCTGCGGTTGCGGATGTGTGTGTACTGCCCACCCTGTGTTAGATGGACTCTGTGCTCCTCCGAAGTCTGGTTTCTCTTCTATACACCGGATTGAAAGCCCATTAGTTCCACGAGCAGTAAATCCAGCCCCCACCGCACCCAGTCCCCATAAAACCATTCGTATTTGTAAATTACCGCAGATGGGGGTCAACGCAAGGTCGTCGGAGACATGGCGTTCGTTTTAATTTTCTAAAAAGAGGGACCGGGAAAGATCACGGGAGCCATGAATGCTGGGGGGAGGGGCCAGGGTGCTTCTAATGTTAAACTGAGGAAACGAGAACCCTCTAGAAGAGGTGGCATATAAAAGTATGCTCTGGATACTGTGACAATTTAGAACACTTAGCACGTGATATGATATGTTAGCATACCTCTCAACTCACACGCTTTTGGAGGGTCTCACCCGCCCTGAAAGAAGCTTTCTCACCCGCCAATCTCTATACCCTTCCATATAAATGAATGGGCTTTTCACCCACCAACAGCAAAATCAGGTGCTCAAAATCACCAGCCATGGGATGACAACACGTTGAGAGCTATGTGATAGGTTAGTTATAAGGCGCATAATACCCAGACGTTTCTAAGCGCGGACCTGAGGATCGAACCTGTGTTGCTCTCGTCTTGCTTCCAAAGCGAGCACGTTGCCCCCGAGCTATCCTCCAAGCATGGTGAGACAGCGAAGGGACCTGATGTATCACCTTGAATGTCAGCATTTCCAGGGGAAGGACGGCATAGGCTAGGTAGAATAAATAATTCCTGAGGCATAGCTGTCATAGCATGTGTCAGGCCTTCCGCTAGTAGTGACATTCAGCCAACAGGACCTTTCTCATGGGGGCCTTGTTCTATGTTTTCTATAACACATGTGGTCCTTTTAGCATCGACATGCTATGGGCTTGTGGCTAAATTGCCCGGTCTGTATCGCATGCAAGGGATCACTTGGAAATTGTGCTAATGCCAGGTGGTGATGGGTGAATGGCTCCCTGGGCCAAACATAACCAACAGGCTCCTCGCTTCAGAATGCACGCTGGCCCCCCAAACATTCTTCGGGGATGAGGGAAGCTTGCAGAGGGAACAGTTGCATATCGGCCAATTTAATGCCGACGTGGCTCTGGAGGAAGTGCAGGCTGGAAAAAATATGGGAACAAAGTGGATGACCCATACATAAAAGGATCAAAGTATCTCTTGCAAACACTTCCCTATATCCAAGAAAAACAGACTACATAAGATCCAACTTAGGCTCACTACTGTGACGAATCTAGGGTACCTGTCCCTTCCCTTCAAGGAGAAGCCTCCCCCTTTGGTGCTAGGGAGGTGATCCTACTCTGCAAGACACTCCCTAGGGTTCTGGGCAAGTGGGACCTCAGCAGGAGAAGCCCCCTGACAATGTGACGCCTGGAAAGAGCCCACGACTTTGAGATTGCTCCTGAACGCCAGAGGGAAATGGTGGAGGCCTGACGTTTCCTGGCCGAGAGAAGCAGAGAAGAGGGGAATGCTAATCGCTGTGGTGGTGTGACCATGACAACTTCATGGGGGGCCCTGCCGCCATTGAACAATGACTGATGAACACCTTTACTAATTTACAGGGACACCCTTCTAGCAACAGAGAAAGATAGGCCTTATCCTTATTATTTACATAAATATAATTCAAAATGTCAGTTAAGTGTCCACCTCCTTTTTCCGACTCACCACACTACATAAAATCCAACTAGGACTCACTACATACAGATGAGTCAAAACTCAGAAGTTCAATATCACATGCTTCGGGAGGTTGTTCTCCTATTGCAAGCAGACAACTATATTATATTAAATAATAATATCAATACTGGTGTTTTCTTTACAGTGCCGCTATCACTGAGAATCCTCTTTCAGAGCGCTTGGTAACAGATGTAATATATTGCCATAATTATTAGCCACCTGGGAGGGATGGGGGTTGAAACGCTCAGTTGGCACAAGGGGGGTAACAAACCCATGACAGACATCATCATCCTGTTCCTAGTATATTGCACATTGAGCAATTCTCCCAGCTACATTGACCTTAAAGATGTCTATTTTCATATGTCAAGGCATCTAAGCGACAAGATGTACCTTCACTTTCAGGTGAGTGCAAATCATTATTAATTCAAAGTTATTACATTTTGAATAAATTCTACACGAGTGTTGCACAGAGGTTTCTTCTGTAATTAACACATATCTATGTAGAATGTAGTACGTGTATCTATACCTAGGTAATTGCTGATGGGAATTGGAGTGCATCCAATCGATGTATGAGGGACACACAGATAACAGTAGATCTGTTACATTCCTGAGGAATTACAGGATATCTAAATAAATCTCCCCTTATACCAATTGTGGTAGGTCAGAAGGAGACAGAACAGTTTTTTTTGTATCCTTGACTTTCTTCTATTGAAATAATAAGCAAAAAGGGCCTCACTATCCCTAATGTATGGATTTCCCTGCTTAACCAAACTAAGGTGCTTGTCTTCTGTTGTGAAGTCCAATGTAAACAGTCTGTCCTCCATCCAAGTTAAGCTGCTCTGTCCCTACCACCAAGGCAAAAATAACAAAAGACCAGGAAAATGACTCCCTTCTCCTGGATAGGCTTGCCCAGCCTTAGTAGACAATTTTGAGAGACTTTTTAGCTATCTCTTGGATTAATTTATTTAGTACCTCTAGGGGACTTTCCAGGTCTTTGGCTCCCCTATTAATTCTCTTTGTAGGCCTCTCCTCCTAAATGTTATGGGCTTTGGTAATTCTTGTACAATGTCTTTCTTA
This sequence comes from Ambystoma mexicanum, assembly GCF_040938575.1. Lineage (NCBI taxonomy): Eukaryota > Metazoa > Chordata > Amphibia > Caudata > Ambystomatidae > Ambystoma > Ambystoma mexicanum. Next base: position 1,013,298,212 of record NC_090921.1, on the reverse strand, counting down.
ATTGTCTCTTAAAGTCTCTTTTTCTCTGAGATTACTAAGGATGCTGAATCCCTCTTTAGGTGGTTCCAGTTGTGGTCCCTCTGTGATTCTGTAGTTCTTGAAATCCTTATGAATAAGGCGTTTAACATCTTGTTCCTCCTCCTCTGTTTCTATGTCTTTCTCCTTGAGATATTTATTGCAGACGCAATAGTTATTCTTAGTCTCTTGTCCAGTTCTTGCATTACTGAAGCCAGTATAAGAAGTCTCATACTGTTTCTCACTTTTCTTAGTTTTGTGGTACTCACTGGGATGAGTAGTTTGACGGCACTCCTTATCCCTGTCTTCCCTCCCGGGGCTCCTGCCATTCCCGTTACCTTGCTTTCTATGGGTTGGCGCCACCAGGTCTGTTCGCAGGATAGGGACTTTGTTCCTAGTCAGGATAGCTTTGGTTCTGGCTCTGATTCCTTCTGTTTCTTCTCTGTGGCACCAGTGCTCCAGCGGTCTCAGCGTTGTTTCCAGACTGAACAGGCCGCCTCTCCTGGGTCACACCACCGCTCTGAACTCACTTCTCATCCCCCTCTCTCTCTGGCTTTCAGATTCCTTGTTGCTTCTTTCCCACAGCACCTTGTGGTTTCCTACCGATGGAGGATCTCTTGGTCTCTCTCAACACTCCCTAGTCAGCTTCTTTGAAACTCCTTGGTTTTCGATTCTCCTGGACAGTAGTCCATCTTATCTTTTTATGATTGGCTGCTGGGTCCTCCCCAGCTCAAGATTATAGTCGGTTCTCTCTTTTAGTTGATCAGTCTTCATTGTTTGTTAATTCTTCTTCATCACCATAGTGCTGGTTTCCAACCAATGAGTAATTGATATTACTTGCTCAGCATTCCTCTAATTCACAGTAGTTTTACTACATTGATCATCAGTTTGGGTCTTGGGTCTTATGTCACTATAACAAATAGTGGATTGGTTTGATGGATGTCTCTGGAGTTCTGATGTTACTGTTGTTCTAGAAGAGAAGTCTCTACGGAGTTCCTCTATGGAACGGGAGTCCTTGTCCCCCAGAAGGGAGTCTCTCCCTGTGAGGTCCCGCATGCTCCTAAGGCTCACCTCCCTATCCTCAAAAGGAAAGGCTCCCCTCGGGGAAGAAGTGACTGAATCCTGTGATTCATCCCACAATCAAAACCAAAACATTTCTCAGCCCCTAATAGATATGCAACTATCATTGGTCTCTCCTTCACAGGAAAGGGTGCACACCTTCAAAGACAAAATTCCCCTTCGCTTATGTCTGCAAACATTAGGTATGATGGGTTCTTGAATGCACCTAGTATCCAACACAAGTTTGCACATGAGACATTTTAAACCCATACCTGGACTCAGAATGACTTCATTTTCTCTTCCTTCTTGTTTTCAGATAGGCTGTAACCCTCACCATCCCTTTAAAGTTACCATTTTGCAGGTTTAATATTACATTCACGACTTACATCGCAGCTCCTTACCTGCATGCTGTGCTCCTCTTTTTGAGAAAGGGGACTACCTTATTATTCCCTATTAAAAACGGATCCATGTTGAAGTACTTCACGGTTAACTTTGGAATATTAACCACTTCCTTAGAGTGTGCATTTACCTGGGCCCCCTGAGCTAAGTATATGTGTCTATATCTTTATTTCCTTTCTGTGCCCCCTGTTGGCACCTTGTGGCACTGGGTGCCACTAATATGACACAAACACAGCATAAAAACAATATACAGATCGAACACCCAACACCCAGTTCATCTCAAGCAAGTATTTACATACAACTGTATAGTCATCAACTATCTGACGGCATCTATGCATATACATGAAATAAGTCATCTCATCACCATATACACACCTCTGATAGCCTCTTTCTCACAGAGACATGGCTGAAACATCACCACACACCTATCATCCCTGACATGCCTCCACACTATCTCATTCACCACAGGAACCAGCCATCCAAAACATGTGGATGCATTACCGTCATTTACAAAGATTCATTCACACTTAGCAACCTCGACTATGCACAATACACATACTTTGAAGCCCTCTCCCTCATCTGCTTCCCTTTATCACACCCACACACCACACTAGACCATCTCATTGACCTACCCAACACACAATCCCAACTTCCACACTGAATGGTCCAACTTCACTACCAGCAACCGCAGCTCCCCCTGCACCAACATCTACCTGGGCAATTTCACCCAGGTAGTTCACACCCCGACCACAACCCCATACGGAACAGTATCCACACTCCAGTCCCCTCCCATCCCAGCCCTCGGCACACACAGCTGGCAACACACGACTTTCTGATTTCCTGCTAAAATTTGGTTTCTGTGCAAATTCGAATCTGGCCACTGTGGCCAGACCACTTTACCATCCCTTTCACCATCGCTCTGCTACACACCTCCCCACCCCATCACAATTCTCAGCAAGTACAAAACCACAATCTCCACAATCTCCAAAGCAAAAGGCCAAATACCCCCACCCCATGAAGAAAACACCACCAGCGTTCATGGTTCAATGACTGCCCCCATACAATCAAACAAAAGTCAAACACCTACAATGACCCTAGCAAAAGAACCCAAGACCCTCCACCAGGGCACACCTCAAAGACTGACATTCAAAATACAAGATTGCCATATGCAGCGCCAAAGCTAACCACAACATCCAAGCGCTCCACTCTGCTCCCAATTACACAGAAACCTTTTAATATCATCAAGCTACTCTTGTGAGTGGGACAAAGACTGATATGCAAATGAAATCAATCCTCTGTGAAGGGTGCAGTGAGCTAAAACGTGGTTGTAGACCCTCCTGACTGGAAGAAATTCCATAGAACAGGGTATTTGTCCCATGTTCCTTCTCAATAGAGGGACTCCCACACTCCTTTGTAACTTTGTAAAACTTGGGGGTTCACCCTAAATAACCCAGGGTAATCTAGACATGGACCCCTTGCTCGCTGTGCCTTACAGAGGCTCAGCTTTGCCTCACTGAGGAGGCCCAACAAGGGTGAAACACATGTCTGGGGTTGCTGATGGTACTCTTGTTCAGAGGAGAATTGCCTAGCATTTCAGTGCTGGACTGCCCTTGTGGGTGGGACAAAGACTGATATGCAAATGGATATTTCTCCTCTGTGAATGGTCAGGTGAGCTAAAATGTGGTTCAAGACCCTCCTGAGTGAAAGAAATTCCACAGAACAGGGTGTTTGTCCCATGTTTGTTCTCATTTGAGGGGCTCCCACATTCCTTTGTCACTCTACAATCCAGTTGCCATCCGAGAACACCCCTCGTCCACCTCAGCACGCAACTCTGTCATGCACTGCTTCAACTCTAAAATACACAACCCTATATAAACCCTTTGCGGCACAGTCCCTCTTCCATCCCCGCTACCAAACCCTCCAACACAAGGAACACGTTCCACCCCATCGACCAAGACCATAGCTCTCAACCATTTGAGTTGCAAAAGCGGGTGAAAACACCCGATTTTGTTTTTGGCGGCTGAGAGGCCCATTGAAATGAATGAGCCTGCAGGAGGCTTGGCGGGTGAGTCCACTCTTTACAAGGCGGGTGACACCCGCCAAAAGCGTGTGAGTTGAGAGCTATGCCAAGACACACCCAGAATGTGTACGTGTACGTGCAGGTGGAAGTCTTCAAGAGGGGCTAATCTCTCTCTCTCTCCCTCTCTCTCTCCCTCTCTCTCTCTCTCCCTCTCTCTCTCTCTCTCTCTCTCTCTCCCTCTCTCTCTCTCTCTCCCTCTCTCTCTCCCTCTCTCCCTCTCTCTCTCTCTCTCTCTCTCTCTTTTCCCCGCTCTCAACCTTTGGCTTGGCGGTAACTGCAACCAGGGGTAAACTGGGAACCAAAAGAGGCCCTGTAAATAATTTTCGAAGCGGCCCCAAAGTACACATTGTTAGCAAGCCCAACACTTTTCGTATGGGAAAATGAAGAAATACCACCCAAAGGAGCCCCAGGCTGCAGAGGCCTACCAGGAAATATCCAGCGTTCTCTATAGGCCAGTCCACCCCTGACTGCAACTGGCAAGCACCAAGAGGCGAGGCTGGAGATAAGGGTCTGCAAAGACACATACTGGCACTTGGGGATGGAGGAAGGGTTTGAAGTCCTCTCTGCTGTGTTTGCCGGGTGGCCATACACTTTCTCTGACTTAGTCCTTTCAAAAGGGAATACCTATTCATCAGTCCCCCCCCCCCACCCCCCGAGAGAAAAGACCAAGCTCTGCATTACACATTTGCAAAGTTAATAATGAAGATAACATAAATGCAGGCAGAGACTGGCCTGGATGATATGCACTAAGGAATATTGTCAGGAAAAGCCAGGCAGGGGACTGGTCTATATAGCACGATGACTAATGTCTGACAAAAAGGGGCCATAGACAACATATAGCAATGTCCTAAAACAGGCCATACCAGGAAGAGGGAAAGCCGGGCAATATACTGCCAATATACGAGATTATAAAAGGTGGAGGGGTCTAAACTATATTCAATAATATAATACAAAGAACTTTATTGCCATGGCAAGTTTAAACACATATTTCTAAAGTAAATGCATTGGATACATACCATTTTACATTCTCTCCAGTAAAGATCCCCTAGGTGTCCGTACTGCTTTATGTACTGTATCTTCTTGCAAAAACATATTTTGCCATCCTCGCTGCTAATTGTGTTTGCTGTCCGTGCATGATGCAGAGCCGCTCTTATTTATTTATTTATATTTTTAAAGCGCTCACACAGCCCGGGGGCTTCGAGGCGCTGTTACCAGAATATGGGCCTCATTACGACCCAGGCGGTAAGTTACCGCCTGGGCCGTGACTTTACCACCATGACGTAAACTACGTTTACGCCATGGTGGTTGGCGGACTTACCGCCCCATTCCGACCTTGGCGGGGCGGTAAGTCCCCAATCCCCATTTACCCTTCCCCATTCCCATTTTTGCCCCATAGGGCATAATGGGAGTGGGGAAGGCGTTAATTACGCCACCGTAAATTACGGTGGCGTAATTAACTCCATGGTCCCTTAGCGCCATGGATTTTAACACCTGCTAAAAGCAGGTGTTAAAAGCGCCATGGCGCTAAGGGACCTCGTACTCAGGCAGTAAGGGTCGGCGCTGTTAACGCTGCCGTAAACCCCTTACCGCCTGGGTCGTAATGAGGCCCTATGTCTTAGTTGTGTATTTACGCCCTTAATACCCAGAGGTTTCTATGCGCAGACCCGAAGATCGAACCCGTGTTGCTTCTTGTCGTCTTTTTTCCAAGGCGAGCACGTCGCTGCTGAGCTATGCTCCCGGGACACAGCTTTACTTTCAAAGGCCTCCTTGTTCTCGCAGCATTCGGTAAACTACGTGTCCTTTCTATATTTGCAGGCATAACAGTGCAGAAGAGAAGGGCCTCTCGTTCTAGTTCTCCTCGGTCACGGTGTTGACAGGTTCGGTCCTGCCCTCGCTTCTTGTTTGAGTTGGGTCGGACAGTCTCCATTTCCAGTTTGTGGTTTTTGTCTGTATTTGATACATGTTGGCCACTGCTTGGCTTTTCCTTTTAACCAAAGTTAAGCACTCTGCCGATTTAAACTGTTTCCCAAGAGACGAGTGGCACCCAGGGTGGTTGTGCTGTCATAGCGCCCCTTTCCCGTACATTGTGTATTGCTTCTTGAGGGCCCGTTCTAGGTTTCGAGCGTATTTCTCCTCCTGTTTTTGGCTTTCCACCCTGGACTCCAAGGGGCACCGCTGCAGTAAGACTGCAGTTCTGCAGTGTATTGCTCAAGGTCTTGTTTAAAGGGCTCCCTCTGTTTGGTCCTGCAGTGACTGGCAGTGGAGTGAGTTTGGGTGACTGCTCTGGGTATGGCACCAGAATGTAATCAAATGTGCTTTTGGATGTTGAGCAGCAGGGGAATCTGACTAGGCCAGCTCTGCTCCCATGATGTGGGTAGTTTCTATGCACACAAAGCACATGTTGCAGAGCTGGAAGTGCCGAACCTCAGCTGAATATTTTGCTGGAAGTGCAGAACTTCAGCTGGAAATTGTTTCCAGTCTGCATGCTCTTTTATTTCGTGTTGGGCCCCCCATCTCATTCCCTTGAAGTGGGAGAGTGGAAATGCTGCTGCCAAAAAGTTCTGGCATTCCTTTCCCTGGTGGATGGAGGCATGAAAGTTGCTTCTTGTCTGAAGATGATGCAGGGGGGAGCCTTCTCCTGGAGTGCTTACATTGCCAGTTTAAAACTACCAGATGCACTTATTCTGAGCCCTGGAGGTGCAGTCTGTAATGTGCTCAGCATCTGTGGCATTACGCAAACGGTTGGATGTGTTGATATTGTTCTTTGTTTCTGGAATACCATGATTTTGGCCGTTTGAGGTTCACCTCCATGGCTCGGGCCTTGCAACATTAATGGAGAAGGTTAAGATTCTGTTGGGGGGCCTTCTCTGGTGGGTGCCAGTAGGACCCGATCATCTGCATATAGCAGCCAGTTTATTGCCGAGCCCTTTAATCTCAGACCAAGGGTCTGAGAGGCCTCTAGCAATGTTGGGAGGTCATTCTTACAGAGATTGAAAACCATCCGGCTGAGGTAGCACCCTGCTCTCACTCCTCGTTCCTCTTTGGAGGAGCCAGTTTGCCTGTTGTTAATCTTCACCTTGCCGCTGATTGAGTAGGTGTACATGGATTTTGTCATAAATCTTCCCCCTATCACAGCCAGTGGCATCCCAGCCAGCACTAGTTTAAGCTTTAGTGCTGGGTGCAATATCGAATCAAATGCTTTTTGAAAATCTATAAAGCAAGCAAATGCCCCCCCCCCCTGTTCTTGTTCTTTACATATTTGCTGATTGGGGACTGGACGGTAAAGATATGGTATGTGGTTCAGTGTTTGGGTAGGAATGTTATCTGACTCATATGTAAAATGGCACTGTTGATTAAGATTTCTTTGATTCATAATGCTGCAGAAACCTTTGCTGAGAGTTCTATTAACACAGTTTGTTTTGTTGTTTTTTGGGTTCAGAATGTCCCCATCCTTATAGATGGGGGTGATGAGCCCTTGAGACCAAGCGTTTTGAATGTGCCCAGATTGTAGAATGATGTTAAATAATTTCGCTAGTGTATATTGAATTTGGTTTGAGTTATGCTTGTACATCTGGGTTAGTATTTTAGCTGCCTCAAAAATAAGTTTTCTGCTTTACAGTCTTTGCTTTTTAAGCGGGAAGGTTCGCTGCATATCCTGTTTAATTGTTGTAATGTAGCAATGGCTGCTGATAAATTGCGCAGACAAGGAGCATAGATGTTTTTTCAATCTTTTCCCTGATGAAGACTTCATGGAGGTCGAAACATGTGTCGGCTTTATGTGTTGAATTGACATTAAATTTGTTAAATATTTGGATCAAAGACTGTAAAACCGAAACATTATTTTTGAGACATGTTTTCGAAATTCAGTTAATGGGAGATAAGGAGCGCATGAATTGCAGCTAACCAGTGGAATTTCGTCGTGTATAGCCTTGAGTTTAGGCCATTTGCTCAAATCCATGCACGTACCCTCTGATTGGTCTAATTTAACCAAAATACATAGAACTAGTAGGTAGCTAGCTCGACCCGATAGCAGCCCTCTTAATACACATAGTATTTTATCGGGGCTGCAGCATTTCTTTTTTCTTTTCGTTTTTGAAGGCATTCTTTTAATTCCTCTAATGTTGCAGGATTGTCTATGGGGTTTTGCTGGTCTTTAATAATTTTGTATTTGTATTTGTATTTATTTGTTTATATAGCGCTTTACGCCAAAGCAATTCCCCTCAGGGTATTCAGTTTGGTCAGGACATTCTTCTGGCTCTCTGTGGGTTTTCTTTGGGGATGTCCTTTATACATTTCTAAAGTGGCCGTTCATATTTGACCATTATTAATGGCTAGGCTAGGTTTCTTATGTGTACAAAGCTTTCCCCAGAGTTCCCAAAATGAGTTCCTGCCGATTGCAGCCTCTGTCTGAGCCAGTTTGCTTGTCATGTATTAGTTGTTTTCCTTATTGTTGATTTATATTCCTTGAGTGTGTAGATGCCTTATGTGATAGATTTATTTTTAATAGTCCTTTTGAAACAATGTATACAGTTGGCCACTGTGTTCCACCTCTTTTTTGGGATTTTGTAGCTTAAGCGAGTTTCCTGCGACCCTGGTGAGTATTTTGTGTATATCTGTGACAGCTTGGAGCTTGGCTTGTGTGGGTTTAGGACTGGCTGTAGATTTTATTGAGGAAGGCACTGGGAACGTTTATTAGTTTGCAGGGATATACAGTAGGCATGAATTTGTCTTTACTCTCTTCTGTCTAGCAAAATGTGGTGGAGGGATAGCAAACTTTTTTGGATGGACTGTTCTGGTTTGGTTGTTCAGGGCTGTTTTAAAGTATACAACCAGTTGGCAGTGGTCTGAGAGTGGTGGGCATGCCTCTTGACAATTTGAGCCTGGATTTCTGAGGGGGACAAATCAAGGATAGCATAATCGAGTATGCTGCTGCCCTAAATTGAATTAATAGACAATTCTTCAAAGGTTACAACTTCCATCGACCAATGCATTTCCACAGATTGAATACATTCTTCCAATTGTGTCACTGGTTTTATCATAGGCATTTCTGTGTGTTAGTGGTCTATCTTGGTAGGGTGTAGGTCCTGCGAGTATCTTTTAGTCCCATGGTTTGAAATGAAGTCCGGGTCTAAAGCTGTATGCCCATTTATATCCTTGTGCACAATGGCTGCTTTTCGCCTGTCTTTGAGACCTAATCATTTTAAATTTAATTTGAATTATAATCGAAATAGACTGAGACCATTGGAGGCATGTAAATTGCGCAGAGGAGGATTTCTGATTGCATTTGGATATCTTGATCAAAATATGTTTATAGTCCTTCTGGGTGGTTAGAAATGCTGATAAATTCTTCTTGTACCATACAAGATCCCCACACATTGGCCTTTCGTTCCGAAGTTGGTGGTAACCCGGCGGTGCCACCGGCGGGTTGCCCCCGAACCAGAAGCTCCGCTGCCTGACTTCCCGGTGCCACCGGGGCATTACAAGTCCTGTCAGGGCAGGAAGACAGGCGGCGGGTTTGGTAACTGCCCATTCCCGTGGAACCTATAGGACTCCATCGGAGTGGGGAGACGGAAGTACTGGCACCGATACTAACGGTGCCAGTGCTTCTGTGAAAAGTCTGCCTGCAAGGGCCCTTGCGCCCAGCAGTTCTGACCCTTCCGGGAGCAACAGCCCCTGCAGGCAGACTCGTAGTGTGGCGGTCCAGAAACAAGGGTGCGGGTAAGCTTACCGGCACCCTTGTTTCCGGACTGCCACACTTGGAATGAGGCCCAGTGTCTGTCTTGTTTTTTTTATAGCTGGGACAGTGACCTCTCTGTACCAACGTGGGCATCTGTGGACTTTTTATCAATCCAGGTGTGCAGTTTACTTGCCAAGTAAGCACCTAGATTCCTTCCAGCTTGGAGCACTATATAAATGTCTAAATAAATGAATAAACCAATAAATAAATAAATAGATGCAGTGCTCTTTTTCTTGTTATGAGTGCAAAGAGGGTGACCTTTGGCATCTGTTCTTAGTGTTAAAAAGGACATGGGGAAAGCAGGTGGTCCCGCTTTGTGTGTGCTAGCGGCAGAACGCTCCCGCGTTCTCGTATCACTCAGAATTGTGCCTTTACCTGGAGACCCTGGATCCTATCTAACTGGAGCTCTGCCTAACTGACCGGCACTGCGAGTCGCTCCTCGACTCTTGCCGCCGTCAGCCGTACCATACGCTTCCTGGAGGGGGCGGAGCCACGCACGGCACGTGATCCATCACGTGACTTCGGGAGCAGCCAAAAGACTCAGGCTGCCTCCCGCTCTGTGAATTGTGCCTTTACCTGGAGACCCTGGATCCTATCTAACTGGAGCTCTGCCGAACTGACCGGCACTGCGAGTCGCTCCTCGACTCTTGCCGCCGTCAGCCGTACCATACGCTTCCTGGAGGGGGCGGAGCCACGCACGGCACGTGATCCATCACGTGACTTCGGGAGCAGCCAAAAGACTCAGGCTGCCTCCCGCTCTGTGAATTGTGCCTTTACCTGGAGACCCTGGATCCTATCTAACTGGAGCTCTGCCTAACTGACCGGCACTGCGAGTCGCTCCTCGACTCTTGCCGCCGTCAGCCGTACCTTACGCTTCCTGGAGGGGGCGGAGCCACGCACGGCACATGATCCATCACGTGACTTCGGGAGCAGCCAAAAGACTCAGGCTGCCTCCCGCTCTGTGAATTGTGCCTTTACCTGGAGACCCTGGATCCTATCTAACTGGAGCTCTGCCTAACTGACCGGCACTGCGAGTCGCTCCTCGACTCTTGCCGCCGTCAGCCGTACCATACGCTTCCTGGAGGGGGCGGAGCCACGCACGGCACGTGATCCATCACGTGACTTCGGGAGTAGCCAAAAGACTCAGGCTACCACCCTTGCGGCGTTAAGCCCGACAGGGGTGAAGGGCGCTGACTGTTTTGCGACTGTTTGGTGCTGTGGCGCCACTTACAGCTTGGAACTTGCGAAGGTGAGCTATTCATACTATAAATCCATAAAGTAGTGCTTCAGTGTACTCCTGCGCATATATATGGTGGAATCTGACACAACTGAAGCGTGACAATATTTACACGATTGTACCTACTCCCTCATCACTACCTCTTACTTGGAGAAGGGTGACCAAAATCCATCAAAACCCATGGCCAAAACCAGGCAGAACAAAACTCGCTACAACCTGCGTAAGGGCCAAGAAGGACCTAGGGACCTTCTTTTACAGAAAGCTAATAAGAATATCAATACCACAGAGGAGGAGGGTAGAACGATTAAAGGAACTATCCCAGCTATGTTTGGGAAAATTCACACCAAGGCTACCATCACTGGGGATAAATTAGGAACAGAAGCCAGTAATCCTCAACCACCAGTCCTACATAACAACAGTATCTCTTTGGATAATACGAACTTCAATGACATTGATAACAATTCGCTCCTAGATCTATGCCTATCAATTCAAAAATCAATGGCCCCACTAAACAACCCTCCTACAGTCTTCAATGATTGTCCACTTGTGATTGAGGCACAGGTTCTAAATACAGCTCAGGGGGGGCAGCAAAAGCCTGGAGGACTCATTAGCCCAAGACAACCTGGTAATTCAACATCAAATTTATCGGGCTCTCTCCCCATGCGCCCCTCCCCTATCTCCCCAGTAGTTCTGTCAGAGGAACGGCTATCAACTTCCCCAAATCTTTATATAAGTTCTGATGACCCGGAACATATGGACAAAGGAGATAATGGAAACTCTGAAGTCTGTAACAATTTAGTCATTTTAGATCTGCAAGCCTCAGTGGCTTCCCTTCAATTTGCTATGAAAATTCTGCTAAAACTATGCGGGAGGATCCATGCAAACTCATTAATACAGCTGGGGCTCTCCAATCCCCTCATTCCTACGGGGCAAGATCTACCCAACCAGCATTGCCCTAAGGGAGAAGAGGGACAGGACTCACAGAAGATACCTGACAATTTGGAAAAATCTACAGTGAAAGCCTTGGTAATACCTTTGACAAAAAAACAGCGACGTCAACAAAGACGCCTAGCTTCGAAAAATTTGGTGGCGGAAATAGCCTCCCCTTTACCTGCCACTAACGTTCCAACAATACGTACAAAAAAATCTAAACGTAAGAAGCGAAAAACCAAGAATAATGCTAAGAAAGGGATGGGGACCCTAACAAGTTGGATTATCCCGGATATAACACAGGAAATCACCAGCACGATTATAGAAGACTCCAATCCTGACCTTTCAACTAACTCAGCTGAAGTGGACACTATATACTCGCACCAAGATGAACAGCATAAAGTGGATAACAAGGGACCTCCTTCACCACTGGAAACAATTGAAATCGATATCCCTAATACAAGTAAAATATGCATCATCAAAAACTTAAATCAAAAGAAGAGGGATAAGTGGTTGACAAGAACGGAGGTTTTAAATAAACTGCATCTGATCCCACAATTGCGGGTAATCGGCTCGGAGGACTTCGCTTTTGTAGAACCGCTCTCTGTACGCAATCCCAATGTGTCAGCCCTCCATTGTTGTGTCTTGGCATCTGCTCAATTGATTCGATCACATAAACAATGTCTACTACAGGTGGGGGTGGAAGTAGACGCTTGTAAAGAGAAGGAAGATCCTTCACTTCCAAGTGTTGAACCAACGGCAGCCACAAATAAGAATGGTATACCCACCCAAAAAACGGGAAAGAACATGCAGATGACAGACATCCAAAACACTCTGAAATGGCTGGCAGAGTCGCTGCCCCTAGTCCTACAACAATCATGAGATCAAACCCTCCTAAACTGGAACACACATGGTCATCAGCATTTTCTTACTAACAAGGGCTCTCTATCAATGATAAGTAAATTCCCCATCTTTCTATTACAAGAAACATGGCTGCTACAGCAGACAGCCATGGATGGGCATATTATTTATCACACCCTTGCGAAGAAAGGCATACGTGGACGACCATATGGAGGTCTAGCGATAGGGATCTCCAATAAGCTGAAAAGTAGAATGATCCCAGTGGATAGTGACTATCTATGTGCTGCTGCTTTGACCCTCAGGATTAAAGCAAGATGGAAGAAATATTATTAATTCATATATATAATCCCCCGGGCGCAAAACACAGAGAAAGTATACAGGATACCCTGCATAATCTCCTAAGTGATTGGAATGTAACCAACGGTAGAGATTTTATTATTTTGGCTGGGGACTTGAACTGTAGAATCAATAGCGGTGGTGGCACTAGTAACAATCAGCTTCTAACAAGTCACAGTGTATGGAATCAGGCTTTTACGGACATAGAAGGGATGTGCTGGAGGGGTTTCTTCGACTGCTAGGACCTTGAAATAATTAATGGTCGTACTAGAAACGATAGCCCGGGTAAATTTACATGGAAGAATGGGAGCAGTATGAGCACCTTAGATTATATCTATACTAGTGTAGAGATCGCATTAACTGTTAAAGATATGAAGGTGAGCGAATACAAATGGAGTGATCACGACCCACTGATATTATCACTGGGACTCAGCCACCCGGATGCTGCATTGGTAAATTTGGGAGACCTCGTAATTAACCATTCCCTAAATCGCATTTCCTGGTCAATGAATAATATTCTAAAGGCCACAAGGGCGTCTGAAGAGTGGGGTAGTAAACAATTAAATATGTTTATGCAAAAGTCACCGGAACAAATAGAAAGGTGGATAAGTAAGTTCTCTGCGCTACACGGTTCTCGTAAAATGGGCCTGATGGTGGGAAAGGCCTCTAACGAATTTGACCGAGTGATCAGAGATAGGAAACGTAAGCTCAGAAGAGACAAGAGGTATATAAGAAATGGCCCTGATCCCAAGAAGGTGATCGCTCTTAAAATAAGAAAGCTGAAGGCCACTTACCGAATATGGTTAAAAACACACAAAAATACAAGGAAGTTAGAAAGGTGGCAACATACAGTCAGGACACTATGTAGTAAGAACACTCGCAAAATTTGGTCCATATTGGGGAAGGCGAAGGGGAAGACTTTACCTAGTATGGTTAATCCTATAGGAGAAGATAAATGGATCTCCTTTTTGGAAACGAGAAATACGGGGAGCAGCCGTGAGACTTACATCCCCAGGGCTAGCAAACCCCCTACTCCCCCATTCTCTATTTCTGTGGAGGACTTGCAGATAAGAATTAAGGCTTTAAACACCTCACGTGCTCCAGGACCTAATGGCCTCTCTAATATGGTGCTGAGGAGTAACCCCCTCTTTTGGGCAAACCTCTTGAAAATACTGTTTGATAAAATACTACATGAAGGTAATATACCGACATCATGGCAGGCAGCCATCATCATACCTGTCTTTAAGAAAGGTAGCAGGGCCGACCCTACGAACTACCGGCTCCTATCTATGCTGGACTGCTCCGGGAAACTGTTCTAGCACTTATTCTGAAAGAATTACTATTATGGGTAGAGAAAGCTGGGATCTTTGATCAATTCCAAAGTGGCTTTAGAGCAGGCTTTTCCACTTCCAATAACATATTTATCATGGATACTTTGAGAAACAAGGCGTTATCTCGTTCTAATCCCCCTCTATATGCACTATATATAGATTTTAAGGCGGCCTTCGACTCGGTCAATCGCTCCCTTCTATGGAACAAACTGAGGAATCTAGGCTGCCCTGAACCTCTATTGTACTATTTGGAGCTATTACACTCAAATAACACAGTTCAAGTTAGGCTGGATAATCTGGGTTCGGTGACCAAACCCATTCCTCAGAGGCGAGGAGTAAAGCAAGGCTGTGTTACTGCTCCAACATTGTATAATTTGTTTATTTCTGATATACCCAAATATCTCATAGGGACTAATAATTGTCCCCCTAAGATAGGTTCCTACCACTGCCCACTTCTAGCTTATGCAGACGACTTGGTGATCATGGATCACACTTTTAGTGGTATCCTGAGATCAGCCAAACAGCTATGGCATTATGCAGAAAGCAATGAACTAGTTATTAACAACAGTAAGACCAAGTTGTTGCTATACACGGCTGGCAGAGTGGCTAGACCAAGAATGAGGATGCGAGTGAACGAAATTGAATACACGCACATGTATAGATATCTGGGGGTAGAATTCGATAACAAAGGAAACTACTTCACCTGCATCCAGGAGCGCAAAACAAAAGCTGCTCAACTTACAGCTTTAGTTTATAAATTCACACAAGAGCAATGTGGATTTTCAATATGGGCAGCACGTCAGCTATATATTCAATGTCTGGCTACTATGGTGACGTATGGCTTAGACCCACTGATAAATATGAATTTAGGATGGCTACAACTGATAGAGGGTAAGTTCTGGAGGAAAATCCTCGGCCTTCCGCAATGTATTCCCATGGCTATTATTGGGCTTGAGATGGGAATTTTTTCCCTTAGAGCCATGGTAATAAGAAAGAGGATGGAATTCCATATTAAGCTCAACAACAAACCAACAAACAAACTATTTCAGACGATCAGGGAAGACTGTGCGGCTGGTAGACAGGCTAAATTTGAAAATCAGATTCGGTCCCTAACTGAAGAAATCAGTTGGTCACCTGAATGGGGCCGGGAAAACGAAGACCTGATTACCAGCATGCGCAATCGCCTTAATCTGTGGGACTGGCAGAACAATTTTAAACACCTTAATAGTCTGAAAAGTTATAGCTTTATTTTATTTAGACTTTACACCTATGGAAAAGCGCAACTTTATTTAAATCAGTGCCCATCAGAGCATCTGAGGCGGTTTATCCTATTAATGCGCCTTAATTACTTGCCGATTCTATCTACTCAGGGCCCTGTACGGGGGTTAAACCTAGCAGAAAGATACTGCAGGATCTGTGACCTTCCTACTGAACCTGAGACGGCTCAACACGTGTTGACGAGCTGTGGTAGGATGAGAATAGAATACAATAAGTACCTGGGCGAATTTGTCCACAATACAGACTATATGGGTCAAGCAGACTTTTGGAAGCAATGTGTTAACACAAATAACCCTAAATTGCATTTAGCACTTTATCAGGT